>NC_092039.1:70791044-71112392 GCF_003086295.3 Arachis hypogaea | reverse complement strand
CAAATGCCCAAATTCTCTACGTTAGAACTCACGTTAACTAAGTTAACGTGGCTCTTAACGTAGTAATGATGCCATCTTCCAACGTTAGTGACAAAAGTGAGCGTCACTAACGTTGGCTCTTTGATCTCAACTCCACGTTAACTTTCACGTTAATGGTCTTAACGTGAAAGTTAACGTAGGCAGTGCTAGTTGGTCCAACGTTAGTGACAAAAGTGAGTGTCACTAACGTTGGCTTTTGTTTTCCTCTTCCACGTTAGAGTTCACATTAACTAAGTTAATGTGACTCTTAACATGGATCATTGCCAAGTTCTCCAATGTTAGTGGTGTTCACTTTTACCACTAACGTTGGAGGAAAATGTTATTGGTGTTCACGTTTTCTCTTAACGTTGGAGTTCCCTTTTGCTTCTACGTTAACTACCACATTAACTTAGTTAACGTGGCAAGTAACGTGAGCTATGGATGGCTTCGCAGGCGTTATTGGTGATCACTTTTCTCATTAACGTTGTAAGCTTTTTACCATTCCACGTTAGTGTTCACGTTAAATAGGTTAACGTGAATACTAACGTGGTTCTTCCTTGCTTCCTTTGCCCTGAAATCAAGCAATTAAAGTGCATCAAAGCTCTAGCCAAAGTCATGAGATTATGGATCATCAATTTATCATGAAATTCTAGCAAAATTCTCATGAAATCATGCAAAGTTCACACTAGTTGCTTGAATCAAGGTGTGAGTGTATTTTCATCCGAAACTTGTCTTATTCACTAAGAAAATGCATGAAACTACCCTAAAACAGTAAAGAAAAGGTCAGTGAAACTGGCCTAGATGCCCTGGCATCACAACACCAAACTTAAAGCTTGCTTGTCCCTAAGCAATTACTGACGCATAAGAAGAATGAAATGAAAGAGCAAGAAGATAAAATAGAAGTAGAATTCCTTATTTATGGGGTTTCATGCATAGCAACTTAGGTTCCTCCCCTTTAGGTTTCAAGCCTTTATCAACTCCTTGGTCACTTTCTTGATTGCATCCTTTGAGACTTCTTTCTTATTGATCCTTCCTTCTTTTTTTCAAAGTTTATTTCTCTTTTTGCTAAGTGCTTTGTAAGAGGGCGACTCTTTATGATAAGCTTTCAGCCAACACTCCCAAACCAGTTGGTTTAAGGTGCTAGGTGTTAAGACACCCCTAAGGACTTACTTCCTCAAGTCTCTTTCCCTCATACATACACACCACAGGCACATGGTTTGTTATTTTTCCTTTCTTGAGACCTTGGTGTCCAGCACCTCTTTGGGTTACTAAGTGTTTTATAGCAAAGGTTACTCTTGATAGTAGACTTTCAGCTGATAATCCCGGATTAGTTAATCCAAGTTACCAAGTGATAAGTCACCCCTAAGAGCTTATTCATCCAAGTATATCCCTTGTACATAAACACCACAGACACATGCCTCAATTTTGAAACCCTTGGTGCCTAGCATTGTTTCTTATTGTTTTTCTTTCTTTTTCACTTTTATTGCTCTTCCTCTTTTCTTATTGTGATCTTATTGTTTAGTTAGTCTCAAAGGGTGTGTCTCAAACATAGGACTCAGGATAGATAGTTGCTTTCTTTCCTTATTTGGTGAACCAACTTAGCTTACTAATCATCCTACCACAAACATTCAGAATGCACTTCATAAAATAACTCCACTCTTGTTCTTTTCATAACATTTTCTTTTTGATTAACTTAAAGAGACAAGCATACAAGTAAGAAAGATGAAAGTTAACACTCAAGACATTAAGCTAGCACATTTAACCTAAGCAACGAAATTCAAATGCAGAATTGAAAATCCTAAACTACTCATGGAAGCATGTTCTATTTCATACATGATTTTCCTTATTTAAAGCTTTGAAAAAGGTAAACTAAGAAGGAACTTCACCACCTTTCACTTGTTGGCATGCTCATGTTCTTCTGCTTCCTTGTCCTCTTTAAGTTTACTTTGTCCGCTTGTGCTTCCTCTCATCCGATTCATTCTGGCTATCTTCCAATCCTCCAGTGCCTTCCTTACTAATTCATGACTTTGTTCTACCCTTTCGCGCTCCACTTGTGCTAACTCATCCTTTACATCTTCATATTTTGTTATCCCAGGATGCAAAACAGGTAGTTGTCTGACTAAGTACCCAAGCCTGGCTTGGGTATTCACATGATACCCAGTCTCACTCATGTAGACACCTTCCAAAAATGCTCTGTATTCATCGAAAAGATCTGCTTGTTCTCTCTGTTTCCGATGCATCTCATGGATGTGTGCACCTTGATGTGCTTGGATGTTGGTTAGCCTTTGAATGGCTTCTTGTTGTTGATCTTGCTTCTGATTCAGGTTATGGAATAATTCACTCTATTGTCTCCCTTGTTCTATTTGCTGGTCCATCAATTATTTTTGCCATTCCTCTTGCTGATTCATCCATCTAGAGAGTGATCCTTCTTGGCGGTCTATTAATTGCATTTGAAACTCCCTTTGTGCCCCCTTGATTTTTCATGCATTGCCTAGATAAGGTATCAATAGCCTCTTGCAATTGGTGCATGCTTAAGGTGGCTGGGGTTTGCTCCTGTGGATGTTGTTCTTCTTCAGCTTGATGGGATGGCCTTTTTCGTTCCCTTCGTGGAGGTAGTAGAGCTGCAGCAGCATGCATCCGATGATAAGTGATTGGAATACCCACCTTTATCCACTCGAGGTTTTTATCCTCAAATATCACCCTAGCCAGTTTGCACAGATGAAAAATAGTGCTGGGGTAACCCAACTTTCCTCCAGAATCGCTCTTCTCAGCAAGCTTCCGAATGCCTTGGGTTATGAGTTCATGAGCCTTGATCTCTCCTCCCTTCATTAGACATTGCACCATTGTTGCTCTCTTGAGGTTTACCTCTGAGTTGTTTCCGGCTGGGAGGATGGATCTCCTTACAATTTCGAACCAACCTTTAGCCTCAGGGAGGAGATCTCCTCTTTTTATAAATTTGAGCTTCCTCTTGGGGCCTCTTTCCCAATCTGCTCCTTGCACACATATTTCCTGTATAATATGGTCATAATTGGGGTTTTTGTCCATTCTCGAGTGATAGCTCTCCTCTTCAAAGGGTATGCTTCTCAATTTTAGCACTCTCATGATAGTCATGGGACTAAAATCCACCATGACCCCTCTCACAAAACTTGTGTATGAGTCATCCGCCTTGTCTTGTCTAACTGCATTTGCATAAAACTCTCTTACTAGAGTTGCATTCACTCTTATGATCGGATCGGTGAGGAGCTCCCATCGGCGTTGTTCCACCTTCTTTGTGATTTCTGGATACTCGGCTTTTATGACTTGAAAGCCTAGTTCATAAATGATTTCTTTCTCAGTCATCCACCCATACTGGAGTACATGATGAAAGGTTCTAAATCGCCCTTCATAAAAAGGAGGATGATCTATGGGTTCCTTTCCCTTTTGTCTCTTGGAGCTTGATGATGCCATGCAAGATTGTTGATGTGTTGGCTATTCTCAAGATGGCTAGGAGGGTGTATGTAAAGCCTTTGGTGGAGGATGATGTGTATATGCCCGAAAGAAGGGAGTGGGAAGGGTGAGAATTTGAAGTGTGTACGGAGAGGTTGTGTGAAGGGGTTTATATAGAAAGATGGCAATTTATTGAAGGGTGTGGATTGATGGTGTTGTTTGATAGTGGATGGTTGGGGTTTTAGGATTGAATGAGCACAAGGATCACCTCCTTTATAGGGGTCTTGGTTCGGTCTTCAAAATTTTCCACTCCCAATATTGCATGGCAATACTTCCAAGGACATTCCCCATGAAGACAAGTGTGAAATTCCCTTGGTGTAGTGGCCGAATCTCCCTTCCTCAATTGTCCTATCAAGTACCATCAATGTCCTTTTTTATTCCCTATACACGAAGAAAAAGTGCAATCCGTTATTTGAAATTTTTGGTGGGAAAAAGTGTGAACTAAAAAAATTTCTTTTTCTTTTGTTTTTACATGACTAAATGGTTTCCATGAATGCAGATCAATCAACCATTAAGCTTCCCATGCATGCACGTTGGTACACCAAACTTGTTTGTGATCACATGGTGCAACAAGTTTGGGGAATAAATTCTCCTCACAAGGTGTGTCCAAACCTCACTTGGTGTGCTTTGAACACCAAACTTATCATGTACTATACGTTGCATGCAGAGGGGCTTTCTATTAGTTGTCAAAATTGATTTAAAATTCCATGGAAATTGCCTTATTACTATTATTAGAGATTTAAGAGCGAGGGTATAGAACATGGGTTGCCTCCCATGAAGCGCTTCTTTAGCATCATTAGCTTGACGTTTGGTGCTTGTCAAGGTGGCTGATAGCGCTTGAAGTCTTCTCCTCTTGCAGTGAACCTATGTCCATTGGCTTTGTTGATAAGTTCCATATGCTCTAAGGACAAGATTTTGTTGATAGTGTACACAGGAGGCAGCTGAGATGGAATAGTAGGGAGGTGAGGTGGTATAGATGGAAAGTATGTAGAAATCACTTCATCACCTGGCGAGAAATTTTCTGTAGGAATTTTCTTATTTCTCCATCCCCTTGGAACTTTCTTCTTTGTATCTCTTGATGCTCGCTTGCTTTCTATAGATTCTTTCTCTAAGGAATCCTTGTTGTTGACTTTGCATGACTCTGGTGGTTCTGGTTCCCTTTGGATCACCCTTGAATGTGGTTCTTCCTGAATATGTGGCTTTCCAACCCATGGAATTTTCAGTTGTGTTGTTTGTGCTTCACTGCTTGTTTCTTGCATCAGTGCTTCATTCTGCTCTTCTCTTGATTCTTTGTTTTCTTGACTTGCTTCTTGTGAGAGGTTGAAAACATTGAAAGTGAGCTGCTCATCATGTATTCTCAGTACTAGCTCTCCTTGCTCTACATCTATGAGTGCTCTGGCTGTGGCTAGGAATGGTCTTCCCAGAATGATGGGGTAAATAGGATTCTCATCCATTTCCAGAACAACAAAATCTGTGGGAAGATAGTAGCTCCCAACCTTCACCAACACATTTTCAACCACTCCTATTGCTTATTTTTGAGTTTTGTCAGCCAATCTGATAATTACATCAGTAGGAGTTAGTTCATTGATTTGGAGCTTCTTCATGAGGGAAAGAGGCATTAAGTTGATGCTTGCTCCCAAGTCACAAAGCCCTTTTGTCAATCATTGTTTCTCCTATGGCACAAGGAATGTAGAAACTCCCTGGATCCTCCTTCTTTGTGGGTGGCCCTGGTTGACTGAGAGCACTGCAATCCCTGTTCATCTTTATTGTTTGTCCACCCTTCAATGGACTTTTTCTGGCTAGTAGCTCCTTTATATACTTGATGAAGAAAGGCATTTGCAGGAGGGCATTAATGAATGGTATATTTACATCAAGTGATGCAAACATATCAAGGAACCTTGAATACATTCTCCCTGCTACACCACCTTTAAGCCTGTGGGGAAAAGGTGCATATGAGTTCAATACCTCCTTCTTATTTAGCTCTTTATTGGATGTAGGTTGAGTTGTATAGCTTCCTTCCTCCTGGCTTTCCTTTTGATTATTTTGGAGGTGTTCTACTCCATTCATACTCCCCTCATCACTTGTGGTTATCATTTTGCATTCTTCCCATCTCACTTTCTTTGTTTCTCCTCTTGGATTCTTCTCTGTATCACTGGGGAATCCATCAGTGGGTTTGGGAATTTGTTGAGATAGATACCCTACTTGGGACTCCAATCTCTTGATGTTTTCTCCTTGGTTCTTGATATTGGCTCGCACTTCTTCCTTAAACACTTTGTTGTCTTGGACTTCTTTGCATAAGTTTTCAAGTAGAGCCTCAATCTTTGAGAGCCTATCATCTGTTAATGATGGTGGGTTAAGATTAGGTAGTTGAGAAGATTGGTTAGATGGATGTTGGTAAGATCTCTGTGAGGTGTGTTGATGAGTTGCATTGTTGTTGGAGTTGAGGTTGTGGCATCTCTGATCTTGCCCTTGGTCTTGTTGGTTTCCCCATCTAAAGTTAGGGTGATTTCTCCATCCAGAGTTGTAAGTTTTGGAGTATGGATCATGGACTTGTCTAGGTGAGTTTCCAACATAGTTGGCTTGCTCCCAGTCACCTTCTTCTCCTATGTTTACTCCTTCTTGAGCTGATGATGAGGTGATGGCTGCTGCAACTTGGTTTTCCTCCACTTTCTTGGTGAGATCTGCCAGCTGTTTGGTGATCATCTTATTTTGAGCTAACAATGCATCCATGTGGTTCAGCTCCATTACTCCTCTGGTGTTACTTCTTTCGGAGGCATAAAAGTAGTCATTTTCAGAAACTGTTTCAATGACATCTATGCCTTCTTCAATAGTTTTCTTCTTGTTTAGAGAGCCTCCTGATGAATGATCCACAACCTTCTTTGACTCATAGGAAAGACCTTCATAGAAGATATGAAGTTGAACCCATTCATTGAACATCTCTGGTGGGCATCTTCTTGTTAGGTCTTTGAACCTCTCCCACGCTTCATAAAGAGTCTCACCATCTTGTTGCCTGAAAGTTTGCACCTCAGCTCTCAGCCTGTTGATCCTTTGAAGAGGGTAAAATCTTGCCAAAAATTTGTTCACCACATCTTCCCAATTTGTTAAGCCCTCCTTTGGGAAGGATTCAAGCCATTTGGATGCCTTGTCCCTGAGTGAAAAAGGGAACAAGAGCAACCTATAGACATCTGAATGGACTCCATTTGACTTCATAGTGTCACAAATTCTCAGGAAGGTGGTTAGATGTTGATTGGGGTCTTCTTGAGCACTTCCTCCAAATGAACAATTATTCTGAACAAGAATGATGAGCTGGGGTTTTATTTCAAAATTGTTGGCATGTATGGTGGGCTTCTTAATCCTACTTCCACAGTTTCTTGGATTAAGATTGATATAGGAGCCTAGAACTCTCCCTTCTTGCCCAGCACGGTTTGCATGGCCTTCTCTAGCATGGTTGTGAGCTTCTTCTTCATGATTGTTCTCCAAATTCTCTTCCATGTTGGGTTCAAAGTACTCTTCCTCTTCTTCCTCACCACCAATAATTCTTTTCCCTCTTGCTTCCCTTTTTTGTCTCCAAAGGGTCCTTTCAGGTTCTGAATCGAAGGATATTGAAACTCTTTCTCTTCTCCCTGTCATACAACAGATAGATTGCACAACAAGAGATAAAATAAAGAAACTATTCTTGTTAGAGTAATTGTTAGTGTAAGTGATACAATTTATCAAACAGTTAGTGGGTTAGTGAGCAGAATTGTAATCAACAAAGAAAGAAAGAACGAAAAATTAAAAAGGGTGCAGGGGATAAGGAAGAAATTAAAACGAACTAAAGAAAATTGACAGAATCAAATAAACAAAAAGAAAAATGCTCAATCTAGTGATCTTCAAACTTAATCATTGTTGATTCAAAATTAATCCCCGGCAACAGCGCCATAAACTTGATGCATGAAAACTTGTCTCTCAACAAATTTCCTTTTGGCAAGTATACCGAATTGTCGTCAAGTAAAACTCACAATAGAGTGAGGTCGAATCCCACAAGGATTGATTGGTCAAGCAACTTTAGTTAGAAGAATATGCTAGTTGAGCTAAACAGAATTTAGATTGAGAACTTGCAAAAATTTAAATGACTGGAAAGTAAATAACAGAAATTAAAGTGCAGAATCTTAAATGGGGATTTGGGGTAATAAGCATGAAAATAAATGACAGAAAGTAAAGAGAATGGGTAAGATCAGAAATGGGGTAATCATTGGGTTCAAGAGATGTTGCATTCTCTAGATCAAGTTCATTCTCATCTCTTCCTCAATCATTGCATTCATTGATCTCCTTGGCAATCTTAAGTGATTGGATCCCAATTCCTTGGCAATCCAATCTCTCTAAGCTTGAACAATTGCCCAATTCCTTGATTTAATCGCTCATGGGAAGAGATGAAGTGTGGTCACTGATTATACCACATGTATTTCCAAATCAAAGTGTTGGGAGGATTACATGTCACTATATCCGCCCAAACCCCAATTTGGTCCAACATGAGAAAGCATTTCTAGCATGATCTCCTTATCCCTTTTCCAAGGCTCAAAGGAGATCTAATTATGGAGAGTTTCGTTTCCAAGACAACTAACCAATTGAATTAAGATCGAAAGCTTTCTAGTAAGATCAAGAGAAGAGAAAGAAGAAAAAGAATGAAAACTATAATTGATCTATCAAATTACAACAGAGCTCCCTAACCCAATGAAAGGGGTTTAGTTGTTCATAGCTCTAGAAATGAAAAATGGCAGAAAAGAAGAATCCATGCTAAAAGTGCAGAAAAGTAAATCTATAGAGAGTAGTTCCCGAAAGTGCCAAGCTCCTCTATAGTTCAAAACTACTCTTATATATACTACTCCTCTTGATCTTCTAGTGAGTTCTTCAAGTCTTGGATGTGGGCTCTAGATCTTGAGTTGAAGCAGTTCTCATCTTTAGTGGGCCCAGCTTGCAGAGAAATATGAATTAGGCTTGGGTATTTAGTGAGATTAACGTTGAGTGCCATTGTGGGTTCGAGAACGTTAGTGGCATTCACTTTTTCCACTAACGTTTCACCCTTATGTACCCACGTTAACTCCAACGTTAGTGGTCTTAACGTGACCACTAACGTTGCCTTCTCAATTTTTGGCCAACGTTATTGGGAATCACTTTTCCCATTAACGTTGCTTGGTGCCTTTTGTTCCTACGTTAGAGTTAATGTTAGTGTAGCTAACGTGACTCTTAATGTGGGTGTGTCTCACCTTCGAGAGCGTTAGTGACACTCACCTTTGTCACTAATGCTCCAAATGCCTGAATTCTCTACGTTAGAACTCATGTTAACTAAGTTAACGTGGCTCTTAACGTAGTAGTGATGCCATCTTCCAACGTTAGTGACAAAAGTGAGTGTCACTAACGTTGGCTCTTTGATCTCAACTCCACGTTAACTTTCACGTTAATGGTCTTAACATGAAAGTTAACGAAGGCAATGCTAGTTGGTCCAACGTTAGTGACAAAAGTGAGTGTCACTAACGTTGGCTTTTGTTTTCCTATTCCACGTTAGAGTTCACGTTAACTAAGTTAACGTGACTCTTAACGTGGATCATTGCCAAGTTCTCCAACGTTAGTGGTGTTCACTTTTACCACTAACGTTGGAGGAAAATGTTATTGGTATTCACGTTTTCTCTTAATGTTGGAGTTCCCTTTTGCTTCTACGTTAACTACCACGTTAACTTAGTTAACGTGGCAAGTAACGTGAGCTATGGATGGCTTCGCAGGCGTTATTGGTGATCACTTTTCTCATTAATGTTGTAAGCTTTTTACCATTCCACGTTAGTGTTCACGTTAACTAGGTTAATGTGAATACTAACGTGGTTCTTCCTTGCTTCCTTTGCCCTGAAATCAAGCAATTAAAGTGCATCAAAGCTCTAGCCAAAGTCATGAGATTATGCATCATCAATTTATCATGAAATTCTAGCAAAATTCTCATGAAATCATGCAAAGTTCACACTAGTTGCTTGAATCAAGGTGTGAGTGTATTTTCATCCAAAACTTGTCTTATTCACTAAGAAAATGCATGAAACTACCCTAAAATAGTAAAGAAAATGTCAGTGAAACTGGCCTAGAGGCCCTGGCATCAGTAATCCATAATAATTGTGTTTTTTTTTATTGTTGTTGTTAATTCTTTTCAATAATTATTGTTAGATTCTATTCTTGTTATCAATTTACTATGCCTTTCTTTTGTACCTTCCAAGTGTTTGATGAAATGCTTGGTTGGATTTTAGTATAGATTTTGTTCCTCTTGGCCTAGGTAGAGTAATTAGTGACTCTTGAGTTATCTAATTCCTTTGTTGATTGATAATTAGAAGTTGCTAATTGATTTGAATGCCTCTAAAGCTAGTCTCTCCTTTAGGAGTTGATTAGAACTTGAGGAATCAAATTGATTCATCCACTTGACTTTCCTCCATGGTTAGAGGTTAACTAAGTGGGAGTAATGGATAATTTGTTATCACAATTGAGGAGGATAACTAAGATAGGACTTCTAGTTCTCATATCTTGCTAAGAGCTTTGTTAGTTGTTAGTTTATTTTCTTTGCCATTTATATTTCTTGTCTAAAATCTCAAAAACCCCAAAATAACTCACAACCAATAACAAGACACTTTATTGTAATTCCTAGGGAGAACGACCCGAGGTTCTAATACTTCGGTTTATAAATTTAGGGGTTTGTTTTAGTGACAAACAACTTTTTGTATGAAAAGATTATTGTTTGGTTTAGGAACTATACTTGCAATGAGAATTCATTTGTGAAATTCTAAACCATCAAAAATCTAATCATCACTGCTGCTTCTATTAATATGTCTAGTTATTTTAGAGGAATATTATGTATGATGCATTCATCTTTGTCTCTCATTACATTCTCCTTTTAAATGCAGCTAATTTTTATAGATTTAGTATATAAGTTTTCTAATTTGCTAATTTAGTACTTCATTCTATTTAGGATCATGTTATTGTTTAATGTTTTCCATGTGAAATGTGTGTCTTGGTATCATCAACTTTATTCTTAGTACTTCAAATGAATGATATGCTATCCTATTCTTACTACTTCAAATGAATGCTATGTTGTAGATGTTTGGTGAAAAAGCTTTTGAGAAATATGGAAAAAGTTTAATTTCCATTACAATCAGGGCATGTCTTCTAGTTTAGGATGCTTTGGGTGGGAGTGATTGAAAAAGTTTATAGATAATTTCGACATTGTGAGAGTTAAATAATTTGCATCAGTTTGTAGATCATGTATTTTTTTATCATCTATAGTAAGTATCTATTTGAATGTTTTGAGTTATAAAATAGAATAAAACTAAGGAGCTTGCTATCTTCTGCGATGCAGAAATTGGTCTTGTTATATTCTCCAGCACTGCAAAACTTTATGAATATGCAAACACAAGGTTTCAACTTTCAATCATACTTCATCTAATTCATTTCCATCTTAATTAATAACCTTATATATATATACTTGATTTGTATGTGCTTATTGTTATATATATAGTCTTATTAAGCTGATAATTAGTGCATGATTTATCATAATAATAATATTATTGATGATTATGCATGACAAAAATTTTATATATCGATAGCCTTGTTACATTTCTAATTAACAACTTCTAACAAGCTTTATAAGCTTAATAAAGCTAAGCCCTATGCTGTATTCATCCGAAGATAGAGCTGCAAAGAGAAGAGATCTAATATCTTAATTAACTAGTATTTATCAGATACTCATTTTCTTTAATCAATAGTCTTAAATTTGACTTTTGAGAATGAAAAAAAGGGGTTAAAAGAACTAGCTATATCCCTTATTATAGGATCTTAAATACTCTAATAAAATTGTCTTTTCATATATAAATATGTTTTAAAACAGATAGCTTCTTTCATTTTACTTTTCATGCATTATTGTTACCTTCCATCTTAAGTAAGTATATATAAACTGCAGAACTAACATTGAGAAAACTTTTCCTAGTCATGAAAATCAATTATATGGTTTATTCTATAATGATGATATACATAATTTATTCAAAGAAGAAATATATTCATATATAGTGTTTGGGGGTATAGACCTTTTTTTTATCCTGCTCATATATAAGCTAAGGAGCAAGGATATCTCAACATATTAGCTATCAATTATTATAGTAAGATTATTTATATACTTCGATTTTGTTAACATAATAATTTCAGATTATTTAAGGATTTTTGTATCTAGTTTGTTTGATTTTTCAAATAGGTATGTGTTTCCCAAGATATTTTCTAATTATTGATATGTAAAATCTTCAATTGTTAAATTGCATATATTTTCCAGAACATGCTTGATTATGTCTCATTTTTAGACTGATTATTTTCAGGAAGTTTAAAATAAAAATTATCTTGTATTTTATATTAATTCAGGATTAATATTTATTAATTGATTATTTTGTTTACCTACTCTTGAATGTTCTTTACCTTCCTTTGTTTTTTATTTTATTTTGCATACAGGATTATTTGTTTTTTGGACTGGTAAAGACAAAAGGACTTGACTAGTTGTTGTGGCACAGTGTATAACAACTTCAAATGGCATCTCAAAATATAGGAACTAAACAGTAAGTTTATATCATTCTTGTCATATAAAATAATTTGATCTTCTATTTATTTAGGTAGTAAGTGTGTATATGGTAGCTAAATTGTCACTATAATTGACTTATTAGATCATATTTAGTAAGTTCAGATATTTGCATTATTAGGTTTAATCATGTTTTGTCAAAAGATTGGATGGATTCACCAAGATTTGAGAACGGGTACATAGACGGTGTAAATAGTTTTTTAGAGTTTGCCTTCGTAATTGAAAAACCAGTTGGAAAAGAAATCTAATGTCCGTATGCAAAGTATGGAAAGACTTATTGGCATGAACGAGATGACGTATATGAGCATCTTAATTGCTATGGGTTTGTCAAAGGTTATAAACGATGGATTAATCATGGGGAATCAGTAATCCCAACAGTTGTAGATAGTGACATGGATGATCGAGGCGGCCTTGATGATATTGACGGGTTGCTGCATGATGCATTTGGAAATATGGCAAATCTTGAAGAAGGGAACAGTAGGTTAAATGAAGATGTGAAGAGATTATATAAGCTAGTAGACGAAGCAGGTCTAGAATTATACCCGAATTGTACTACTAGATTTTTGAGATTATCATTTATCATTCATCTTTATCATTTGAAGTGTTTGCATGGTTGGAGTAACACATCTTTTACCTCCATCTTGGAGTTATTAAAAGAAGCTATACCTGATTTGATCATTCCCACTTCTTTTAATATAACTAAGAATATGGTTAAAGACTTAGGTCTTCACTATGAAAAGATTGATGCATGTCCTAATGACTGTATGCTGTATCGGAATGAGTACATAAATGACTCAATTTGCCATATCTGTGGAGAATCTCGATAAAATCAGACTCCGACTACGAACGGCAACGAAGATGACTTTGCGCTTCCGAATAAAGTTCATAAGGTTGCTACGAAAACCTTAAGATACTTTCCTTTAATACCAAGGCTTAAAAGGCTTTTTATGTGCCCAAACACAGCAGAGGCATTGAGGTGGCATGATGAGCAGCGTTTGAAAGATGGTTGCATAAGGCACCCTGTTGATGGACAAGTACGGAAGAACTTGGTTAGTTAGTACCCAAACTTTTCAAAAGAACTTCACAACTTGAGGCTTGGTTTGGCAAGTGACAGTTTTAATCCTTTTCGAACTATGAACGTGTCACATAGCACATGGCCAGTTGTCTTAATAGAGTACAACTTTCTCCCTTGGATGTCCATGAATTCAGAATATTTCATGCTCTCTTTACTCATACCTGGACCTTGTTTACCAAGAAATAATATTGATATTTTTTTGCAACCATTGATCTAAGAGCTGAAGGAGCTATGGGTGTCAGGGATAGATACATATGATTCTTTTAAGAATGAAACTTTTCAAATGCATGCTGCACTTCTTTGGACAATCAATGATTTTCCAGCGTATGCGATGTTGTCCGGTTGGAATACGAAAAGGAAGTTAGCTTGCCCTTGTTGTAATCATGATACTTCTTTTTGTTACTTGAAAAATAGCCAAAAGATAGTTTACATGGACCATAGGAGATTTTTTCTAGTTGATCATGCATGGAGGTCTAACAAGAGATCTTTTAATGGAAAAATAGAATTCAAGGGTCCACCACGAATGTTAACAGGTGAAAAGGTTCTAGATATGCTAAAGTCAGTAGATAATGCCTCTGGAAAGACACAAAGCAAAAGTAAAGGCCAATGGAAAAAAGATCAATCTTTTTTGAGTTACCATATTGGCAGCATTGTATGATCAAGCACAACCTTGATGTAATACAAATCGAAAAAAACATAGTCGACAGTATAATTAGTACCTTATTGGATGTTCCTGGAAAGACAAAAGATCATGCGAAAGCTTGTTAAGATCTTAAGGAGATGAGCATTCAAAAGAATCTCCACCCAATAAATACGAAGGATGGAAAAAGAACTAAACTTGCTAGAGCATGATTCTCCATGACCAAAGGGGAGAAATCCATTTTTGTGGTGTTTTGAAGAAAACAAAATTGCCTGATGGAAGTGCTTCAAACATTTCTCGTTGTGTACAACAAGAAGAGAGAAAGCTTTACGGTTACAAGACTCATGATGCTCACTTCATGTTGTATTACCTGTTGCAAATACCAATCAAGAGCATTCTTCTAGATCATGTTGTTGTTCCTCTAGTTCGCTTGTGTTCCTTTTTTCGTCGGCTATGTCAAAAGGAAATCTCTTTAGAAGAGATTAATGATTTGGAGTCAGAGATTGTAGAGACTTTGTGTCAGTTGGAGAGGATTTTTTCCCCTACCTTTCTTGATATAATGGTTCATTTGCCTATTCATTTAGCTAATGAATTAAGGTTAGGTGGTCCCGTCCAGTTTCGATGGATGTATCCGATTGAGAGATACATGTGCACACTAAAAAGGGTATGTACGTAATAGAAGTCATCCAGAAGGATAAATTGCGGAGGGTTATTTGGCTGAAGAGTGTTTAACTTTTTGTTCAAGATATTTGCATAAGGGAGTGAAAACAAAATTCAACAGAGTATCTCGGAATAATGATGAAGGCACTTCAACTAAAGATCCTGATTCAAATTTGTTCACAAACAAGGGAAGTCCAGTGGGTGGAAAAAAAGGGCAACTAATTATTTTGGACGAGAAGTCACTCCTTCAAGCTAATGCATATGTATTGAACAATTGCGTTAGCGTGGAGCCTTACATAAGGTAAATTTGCACTTCACAATAGTTCTATTCTTTAGACTAATTTTGGTAGTATTACATAATAATATACATCCCTTGTAGAGAACATGGTGAGCAACAAAAGCAAGACAATAGGAAGCAGAAGTGGAACATCGTTAAAGATCAGAATGAAGACTTTATAGAATGGTTTACAGGACGTGCCATGAAGGATGATGTTCCCGGTTAGATACGACAGTTGACTAAGGGTCCAAATAAAGTTGCAAAATCATTTTCTGCTTATGTCGTCAATGGGTACAGATTTCATACTAAGCGGCGAGAAGTGATGCGAAAAATGCAAAATAGTGGTGTCACTGTGGTGGCTAAAACTACCAGCTTTGCGAGTGTTAAGGACAAAAAACCAATCAAGGCCAATATAAGATATTATGGTAGAATCATGGATATTATTGAGTTAGACTATTATAGCCAATTTAAAGTTGTGTTATTTAAGTGTGAGTAGTTTATGGCTGAGGAAGATGATTATGGTTTAACATATGTTCATTTCAACAAAAGATGTTACTAAGACAAAGCATTTGTGTTGGCAAGCCAAGCACACCAGTGTTTTTATGTGAAAGATCCATATATTCTCCAAAAGCATTATGTGATAAAAATGGTTCCAAGAGACTTGTTTAACATTGGTGTCCAATTACAGTTTGACCCTAACATAAGAGAGCCACATGAATCGGCAAATAGTCTGATACCCTTAAGTGATATTGGTGAGGTAGACTTGGTTAGACAGGGTGTGCGACCTACTATTGTTGATGTGACACCGAACAAGATCAAACCCAAAGACAAAGAAATAGAGTCTGATGATTTTTCCAGTGATGCTGAAATTGAGGCAGTACACAAATTGTCCATGATGCTTTATTTTTTAACTTATTTTCAAATGCATTACCATAGCCCTCTACATAAAAAAAGCGTGGTGCTTATATATATATCATTAAATATTAATGCCTGATTACTTTATTATGTGCTTGCCGTATGATCATTGCATATGACCATGTCTTTATTAAAAAAATGATAACTAGGAATTAGATCAATGATAAATTGGGAAGCTGATCTGCTATTGCTGCATCACAGTTTCCTTCTTTTTTTTATGTTTGCTGTAAATGAATTATGTTGATGCTTTATTTGGCTTCTTTTTCTATATACAGGATGAACAATGAAGGAAATTCCAAAAGAAAAAGGTTAAGGACCCTATCACAAATAGAGTCATAAAGAAGTCCCTTGAAGATGAGGAGTCCAGTAAAAATTTCAGAAAAAATTCAGTTCACGAGTGCCTATGCATTTCTAAAACAATTTCAAATCAAAAGGGAACATGTTTTAGCTGCATGTGGGGATAGTAATGATAAACCTATTTTTAGGATTTATCTTGTATTGATTTTATGGGATTTTAACACCTTTTACTCACATTTATTCAATGAATTAGCATCATTTTGTGATTGTCTCCCAATTTCTGCTTAAGTGTGAAAACATGCTTTCTAGACCTTAAATTAGTTAATTTCAATTCACATTTGATTTCACTAGATGCCTTGATTTATTTGTTAAGTGATTTCAGGTTGGAAAGGCTAGGAATGAATCAAAGGAGTGAGAGAAAAGCATACAAAGTGGAGAAGATCATGAAAAAGCCAAAGAATTGAACTCGCCCATGGACGCGCGTGCACACCAGGCGCTTATGCGTCGATGCTGATACTTGATTTTTAAGTGAATTTGCACCCAAGAAATTCTCAAGGGTTGTGGGGCCCAATCCCAACCAACTTTGGCGCCTAGACTGCTATTTAAAGCCAAGGATTGAAGATCAAAGAGGGATTCCATCATTCACACTCATTAGGATTAGTTTAGAGTTAGTTTTAGAGAGAGACGCTCTCACTTCTCTCTAGGATTAGGATTAGGATTAGGTTTAGTTCTTAGATCTAGGTTTAATTCATGCTTTGATTTACTTTTCCTTTTGTAATCATTCTTCTCCTACATCTCTTCTCTCTAGTTTAGTATTTAATTCTTGTAATTCTCTACTTTTACGTTGATGCACTTTTGTTTCTTCTATTTTCCTTTTATGCAATTTGAGGTAATTCATGTAGATCTTGTTCATTTGATTTGTTGTTGTTTAATTCCTTGCAATTGAGTAGTGTAGATTTACTTTCCTTGTAATTTTACTATGCTTTCCTTTTATGCCTTCTAAGTGTTTGATGAAATGATTGGAAGGATGTTAGAGTAGAATTTTAGTGCTCTTGGCTTGGAGAGGTAACTTAGGAACTCTTGAGTTACTAATGTCCAAGTAATTGATGTTTGGGATCCATTGACTCTAGTTCTCACTAATTGAATTAGTGGAGAGTTAGGACTTATGGATTAGGATTGATCTAGCTCATTTGACTTTCCTTTACTACTAGTTAGATGATGACTTAATGGGATTGATCCTTGCCAATTCTCAAGTTGTGGTAAGTAATTAGGATAGAGATCCTTGACCACTAACCCTTGCCAAGACCTTTTTAGCCATTAGTTTACTTCCTTGCCATATACTTTTTCATGTCTCTTATCAAAAACCCCAAAAGATAACTCATAACCAATAACAATACACTTTATTGCAATTCCTAGGGAGAATGACCCGAGGTTCAATACTTCGGTTTATAATTTTAGGGGTTTATACTTGTGACAAACAATCTTTTGTATGAAAGGACTATTGTTTGGTTTAGAAACTATACTTCGATGAGATTTCATTTGTAAAATTCTAGACCGTCAAAAATTCAATCATCAAGTAGTAAACATGAGACAAGGGAAAAGAGCAAGATGCCAAAAAAGCAGTTGACAATAGTTGACGATGAAGGTCAAAGCAAAATGGCAACCAAGAAGATAACAAACATCAAAGACGGTGAGGATCAAATCAAGATGCTAACAAAGAATTCCAACGAAGAAAATCATCTAGTCAAGATGAAAGCCAATGAACATGAGGGTCAAAGTGGGAAGAAGCCGTCTAGGAAGAAGGTGCCAATGAAGAAATCAAAGGTGGAAGATAATAAAGCTAAAATGAATACCAATGATGCTGATGGTCAAAGCAAGAAGCCGACCAATAAGAAGATACAGACGAAGGAATCGAATCAAGAAGATACCAATGAAGAAGAACATAATATTGATTCTCTCGTTCCAGCTATGACTTTAGATGAATTCTTCAAAAAATATGGGATATCATTAGATGAAAATGATGAAGAATATGAATATGATTATGATTATCACAATCCAAGTGTTGGTGATAGTAGTGACAGTCAACTCGGTAATTCCTTTATCCCTTTTTTCAATAGCAAATAGTGAAAGATGCCAACCTAACTCTTGTATTTAGTAGATTACTCTTTTATGCACTAGATTAGTATTCTTGTTAATATTCTCTAGTAATAACATTGGAAATAGGTACCAAAAAGAAAAAAGTTCGTGGTCCCACCCAACTCAAGCATATTCATGCTATGGAAACACAGATAGAGTTAACATGGTACAACGGCAAACCCATAGGCCCAACAAAGACACAGGTTCAATTGTTTAGTCGGTTCTTGGGTACACTTGCAAGAAACTCTAATTTGGTCACGTTATTATATACTAATTGGCAAGCTGTGTCCAGTGAGACTAAAACTTCAATGTTGGATTATGCAAAGGTGAATTGATCATTCTCGTTTTTAAATTCTTTACAAATAGGCTTAGCATGTATGATAAAATAACATAATTCTTTTATTTATTCGTAGTCTAAATATAACATTCCTAGTGATGCTGAACCTTAGGTGATAGATACCATTGGAGAGGCATGGAAGCAATTTAAGAAATGCATAAAAAAATTTCACTATATACCGTACAGCTCATTTCAGAGAGATGATGAAAAATCGTCCAATGACTGTACCTGAACTGTATTTTCAAAAATTAGTTCAATTTTGGAGGCTCGATATCATCAAAGTAAGTTATTTTCACAACTCTCTTGGCTTTAGTGATGGTATCGTGTATTTAACTAACTCTATGTAATTTTATATTGCAACAAAATGTAGGTTATTTTTGAAAAAAATTGTGAAAAAAGATCCAAGCAAAAACGGAATCATCAAATGGGTCTAGTTAGTTTTGAATTAGTACGCACTGAATTGGTATTTTTTTGTGCTTTTTATTTAAGTATTTTTGCATCTTTCATGTTATATGTGTTTACTTAGTCACATGTTGGTGGTTTCTTTGTAGCGTGCAAAGAAGGAGGACAATGAAGATCCATCACAATCTGAGATGTTTGTTGTAACTCGCACGAACAAAAAGGGAGAAACTGATTCATGAACACAAGAGACGATTGTAAGTTGTCTAGTTTCTTAGAAAAGTACACCAAACAAGAAATGTGTTAGCTATTTTTTTATTCTGAAGCATTTGGGTGGATGCACTTATTTTGATCCTATTTGTGTGTAATAGGATCCTCTTCAAAATTTGAAATAATCAGGATACAATGATGATGAAATAGTTTAAACAGTTTTCGAAAAGGAGAGACATGGTAGACTTTGTTTCTATGGTCGATCAGTCACAAAATCCTCTCTTAAAAAGGATAAGGAAATCCGACAAATGCAACAACAACATAATGAAGTGGTTTCAACTATGGAGAAAAATCAAAATAGCTTAACTTCCAAGTTGGATGGTTTAACAAACTTGATTAAAACGGTGTTGCAACAAGTCAATCCTGGTATGAGTGCAGAACAAGTGCAAGTAATGATAGAAGCCACCCAACAATCTCCGCCTGACGTGAGTAGTGCACCAAATGATGTGTGGCGAAGCATTCCTCCTTCACTTGGATCGAACCATGTATCAAAGGATATGGAAGTAAGTACTGTTCAAAATTAGTAGTTAAATTAATAGTATGCTTTTGGTAAATGATATATCATGAATTTGAGTTAAAGTTAAGGTTTTAGGATTGTGAATAATTTATATTTATATATGAAAACTGGCTGCAAAACTGAAACAAACATATGCACAAGACAAGACTAGGCCTTTCATAGTGAAAACAATTGCTTGGCCTCTCAATTTGTGACGTACGTGGATGTCTCACAAGTGATGCATTTTTTTCTTGGAAAGTGCAGATGTTATGTTTAAGTGCTGAAAAAATTCATTCAAGAATTTTCATTCACCTTCTAATTTCTATGCTCTTCGATTCAAATCATATTGCTTATGTTTCTTAATTTGTTCATTTATACTACTAGTAACTTAGTTTCAATACACGAATTAGTCATATATGAAAACCTTATTTCAGCAGCTTACTTGCTAACTAAACGCAAAATCAAGTAAAAAAAGTTTAAAACTCCTTTTATTTTATCTTCCCCCAGTATTAATAATGAAAATGAGTTCTTTTTTATTATTTATTTATTTTGACCAATGAAGAAACTCGATGAATTACTGCAGCAAGTATAACTTGCAAAGTTCCAAAAGCAAGAAACTAAATAAGCATAGTTTATCTTATAGCCTTAGTTTTGCTCTATTCTAACATGTTTATTTATTTTGCTAGCAGAAAGACATGATGTGATGAAGAAAATATGTTCCATATATATATATGACATGGAATGAGTCTTACAATGACTTTAGTTATGTAAATGTAATATTTTGATGTGTTCTGTACTTTTTGAGGTATTACATGTAATTGGATAAATTACACTCTATTTTGATTTGTGTTGTTTAGAATAAAAATTAAACATATCTATCTTATAATGAAACTTTTACGATTTAGATTTCTTGAGTTTCTTATTTTTATATTTATTTTGTGATTATCATCGTCTTGGGATGTGATTATAATTTAAAAATAAATTAAATCACATAAACAACAACAGGCTATAGTCACCGTTTTTAAAATAGGGTGACCATAGATAACCTATGGTCACAATTTTTTACCGTGACCATAGATAAGGCTATGGTCACAATTTTAAAGATGGGTGACCATAGAAGTTATGGTCATGGTGGAAACTATGACCATAGATAAGGCTATGGTCACGGTTTTCACGCATGACCATAGATTAACCTATGGTTACGGTAAAAAAACGTGGCCTAAAGTGTCAGATTTTGAAAATTGAAACCATGACCATAGAAATCGTAACCATAGATCAAACAACCGTGACCATAAACCTATGACCACGAGAAAATAGGCCACGGTAAAAAATCTTGACCATAGATCCAAAACATGACCATAGATCTATGGTCACCATTTTTACTAGCTATGGTTACCATAGGCCTTTTTTTTTTGTAGTGAACATGAATTTGAGAGGATAAATTTAAAATTATAAGTAAGAGATAAAAGTGTAAAAAATTAATATCTCATAAATAACGTATGTGCCTCACTTATTTAATGGTACATATATTTAGTACATATATTTAGTGTCTCTATAGCCTGTATCGTGTGGCCATGTCCATCCATGTCTTAAAGGTAGCGTTTGGTGGAAAGACAGATATTGAAAGACTGAGATTGAGAGACAAAAATTGAAACAAGAATAAAACTCTAATTTAATTTGCACAAAAGATAAAATTGGAATTAATTAATTAAAATGAGAGCATTTTAAGTATAAAATATTATTAAAGTTTCAGTCTCTGTTTCTAAAAATATCAATCCCCTGTATCCCTATATTTTGAAAGTACTAAAATACTGAAATTTTAAAGATAGAGACAGAAATTTTAGTACCAGTCTCTGAACCAACAAACATGATACTATATTTCAGTCTCTCGGTCTCTGTCCCAGTATTACAAAACAAACGCTACCAAAGAGACACAACCAAACACAGCCTAAAGTAGAACACTGCCTGTATTATTCCACATAAAACCAAGAAGGGTAATTGCTTTGGTACCTAAGCTGTTTCAAAAAGTTAATATTAATATTTAATTTAAAAAATATATAAAAAAAATCTTATACAAATTTAATTTCCCCGTTTAAATGACACAATCATATACAAAAAGCACTATTCATTTTGTATGCAACTTAAATTGTAAATTATCCCAATAAAAGTTATAAATAAATGGAAGTCATACAATCTTCTCGAATTCGATACATATACATCACCATCACACCAAAACAAAATACAACTTCACATAGTAAATGGACACCACATAGCACATACATATATGCCCAAAATCCAGAACAAATCTGTGGGCACTGTGCAGCGGTTTTCATTTATGCACTCGAGAAATAGGACAGGAAAAAACTACTAGGGCCAGAGACATCTTAGGGTAAAAAATTCACAAAAATCAACCACAAAAGAATCTCAACCGTTGCTTTGGCTATCCAAGCTTCGTTCGTGCATGAAGGAAAACTGAACTGATGATGTGCATGGTATTCAGAGTAGTCGCTTTTATTCTACTACACTATAATTATAATATTATTATTATATTATTATTATTATATACTCTCTTTTTCATTTTCTTGCTGACTGGATGATGACGTGGCATTCGTATAAGGTGCACCAGCTGTAGGCACCGCATTGTTCCCATGCTGTTTTTTATGAGATTTTCCTGTTTTCTTGCCCTCTGCTTTCGCCCCTTCTTGTTGCCTTACTTTAACTCCTCTTATCATCTGTTAGCAAAACTTTTTATTATCATTGATATTCCCCATCAATTAAATTATATATCAGCTTTCTTCAAGAAAATAATTATTGGCACCATGATTCAATATATATATATATATATATATATATATATATATATATATATATATTTCAGACATCAATCTACGCAATTGGATTAGAAACAAAATCTATAAAAATTATTGACCAAGAGGAGGGTCTTACAAATTTTCCACACTTCACATCTGAATATATCACTATGAAATCTCCCTCTTGGAGTCCATTGGCTTTAACAAAGTCACCTGAAAAATTTAATGAATACATTAAAACCCTAATAGCTAGTAACGAGGACTTACTTTAAAGTGTGAAAATCGTGGGAACTATCCTGACAATGTGAAAACTAAGGGAAAACCAAGAAGGGAAAAGTAGAAAAAGAAAATGCTGCCAGACTTTCTTATTCCGTCAGTTACGTTAAATTCTAGACTCCAAAATATGAAGGTGAAAACTTATGTGAAATCGACTTCACCTGATATCTTCACAGGTTAATATCTGAGAATCGTTAGATAAAAATTTAATCAAATAAGTTAAATCATCTAATGGCTCTCAGGTATCAACTTCACGTGAATCCGACTACAGCTAAGTTTCTACCAAATATAAATCCTTAAACCTAAATCCTAATATTGACTAATTAAAAGTTGACTCGGAGAAAACATGTATATAAATCATTAGGACTGCCTTTGCTTGGGCGACACCACCATCAATGATAATGACGAAACAATTTAATTAGGGAGCTAAGTATTTATTGGTAGAAATTTCATTAACTCATCATATAAACATTCATATATACTATATATATACATTCGAAGCTACGTAACATCCAAGATCCTACGAAAAAAATTCGTCTAATACCATGTCATGATACCACTCATCCCAAAATCCTACGTTGATGGGAAAAGGTAACACTAATGGTTACATCTCTAATACTCCCTAAACCTCCATTGTACACATTGTACAAATATTCCATTTGTTCCCTCCCTATACTTTCTCGTTGTAAATTTACTTTATACTTGTTTAATATTCTGTTTTTTGAATTTTTTATTAAAAGTAAATTTTATTATTTTCACTATATTTGCCTTTTTTTTCTCTCTATAAATTCAAACACCCAGCAATGTTAAAAATAAATTAAAGTTTCTAATTACCAAACAAAAAGGATGACAACTGAAAGCCAATAAAAAAAAAAAAGAATATTAGCAAGTATAAGCCAAAATCATTGAAATGGAACCAACCTGTGTTCTCTAGCAAATACATCCTGCTTTTATTGTTTGGCCAGTATCTGATGCTCCAAGAAGAAACAATTCAAGAAAAGAGAAAATTTAGTTTCAATGAATCATAAAGATAAAAACAAGCAAGCAGAAAGGAAAATCCTTAAACCAAGACAAATGAAATGTCAAAATTAGACAATGAAGTCTCGGAATACCTATAGCGCATATTCCAAACACGAGAGGTGCCAATATCTTCCATTGTTATGGTGATTCCATCCCTTGCCTCTAGTTCTGGTAGATGTGTTTCTGCCTCTTTCTGATTACATTTTTCACACAACCAAATGAGAAATCAAATTATTACATCATACATATGGGATATTTAAATTTGTTTACACAATCAGATTGCACATGAAATTATTACATATGAATGGGATATTTCTTTAAGATAAACAGTATGTTTCTTCGATCCAATAATATAAATAACTTACCCAAAACTTTGTCCAATAATACAAGTCATTTGATTTGTTTAAGAATGTTTTAGTATTTTCTTTTAAGAATGCTAAATAAGGCATGTTCTTATTGATTTTGGCTAATTTTTTTGTTACGGAATATTTTCATCTAACAAAATCAAAGGCTAAATTAGTCTAAACAATTTATTTATTTGTATAATTATGGATTTCTCAATATTTGTATTTATTTTTAACAAAATACCTTGCACTATTTGTGAATTGGAGTATAATGATCAAAGAGCAAGGATTTAATAAAAGAAATCTAAAAGGATAAAAACAATAATGCTGGTGAGAAAAAAGAAACAATTCATCCAAACAGCCTAAAGTTACCTTATTTAACACTTATTTTTTGTAGAGTACATTAAATAAAACCAAAAGTAACAAAATTTATTACTAATAGTTCTCTCGTTACTAAACACTCCAGGGTAAAAAAAAAGGAATGAATGATTACTTTTGGTAGAACAATTCTTCCCAGACTTCCAACATCGCTTTGCTTCAACACCTTTTGTAAAAGGAATCGTAAGTTCTTCTCCGACTTCCAACCCTACGAATGAAACATGTAACATCTATAATCAATCAGCAATGCCTATATCATCTATAATTCAGACTTATTATATTTAATATTACTCATTTATTTCTGTGATAATTAATAAAGCAAAATATAGTAACTTTTAGCTGATTTCTATTCTTTCCCAGACATTTTGTAAATCAAAACACTAAATCCCCCTGGTCTTCTAAAAAATACACGGAAAATGATACAAAACCAAAACAAGCTACATCATCATTAATCACTCATTAACCAAATTGAAAAAACTAGTCAACATTAATATGATATATCATAGGCATCAAACGACATTCTTACACACACTCATAGGTCGTACATTAACCACACAACATATAAGATTAACTTACCAATGCAAATCAAAATATTAGTAAGGACTAATAAGATCCACCAACCTGTCTCCTATCAGATGAGAGCCGACCCTGATGATGATAATTCTGTGTCTGCATGGCAGGTTTATCCACCACAGCCGACGGTTCCGCGGGAGCCACGGGCGCAACGGAAGCAACAGCACCAGCCATAGTTGGCCAATACACCCAATTAGCCGGAGCTGCAGATACAACACCAGTGCAATTTTCACCACCAACACCCAATCTTGCATTTGGATCAGAACCCTGACTCTGTAGATTAATATGATGCCTAGAATGAGAGGAAAGCCTTCTCTGCCTCGCCATCCGCTTCTTCCTCGCTTCTTTTGTAGCTGAGGGTCCTAATCTCATCAATCCATCACCATGTCCATGGAAAAACTGATAAGGGTACTGGTTACCGAAGCCACCCGCCGCCGGAGGTTGAAAACAATGGTCCCCAAATGGCTGGGTATAGTAAGCAGTAACAGTGTATTGAGAAGGAGGCCATGAGTTCGCCGATTCCAGCATATGGTATTCATTACCAGCCTGAAAATTATTGCTGCCATTCATGGTGTTTGCAGAAGCAGCGTTTGTGTAAGGGTCGCCAACATACCCAACCATGGGTTGTTGAAATTGCGGCTGAGGCTGAAACTGAGGCGGAGGAGCGGCTGCCATTAGAGGTGCTTGATCCATCCATGGTTGCTGCTGGGTGAAACATGTGTTTGGTTCAATGACAAAAGAACTCGAAGCATTTGCGTTGTTCTGGTTTTGATGAATTGGATTTTGAAACTGTTCCGTGAAAGGGTTTGACACTGCGTTATCGTTATTATTTTCCTTGCGCCTTTTACTCTGAAGGTGGCTGGTTTGAACCCATTCAAGAATCAGCTTCAACAATTGCTTCATAGCTTCTTTTCCACCGCCCAATCGCTTAGCAGCACTCTCTATTGTGGATTTCTTAAGCTTCACGCTCCTCAAATCGCTCGCGGATACGCTATCCTTGTTCGACTTCAGCCATTCCAGGAACACCATACTCATTTCATCATCCGCAATTGCACCACCACCACCAGCATCTGCTTGGATCTCTACATCGTTATTGTTACTGGCTTCGCACAACCCAAGAAGCTGTTCATAATTATTGTTACTAACACCTTCCACTACTGCTTCTTGCTGTGGTCTAAGAACAACAAGATCATTTTGATTATGAACTACTGCAGGTTTTTCTTGCTTCTGTTGTTCTTCTTGCTGTGGCAAAACCTGATCCTCTTGTGTGAATTCCGCTAAGGGATTCTCTTCGCCTTGGAAGATAGACGAAGGGTCAAAGAACTCGTTGGCTTCTAGAAGCTCCATGTACCCAAAAGTGTCCATCACATCATCCATGCAATCAACCTCACCAACAACACCGTCAAATCCATCTTGATCCGGAAACTTTGGCTGTGAAATCTCCATGGAAGCTGTTGAGGACAACGCTCCCGTTGCGTCCAGTGGATCATGATGTTGCATGTAAAGTTGCTGTTTATTACTGCAGTTCCACTCTCCGTTGTTATTATCCTCCGCTTCTGGCTTCAGAACTGCCCAAGAAGAAGCAGACGACGAAGACGAAGAGGTTGCTGCGGTAGCCGTTGTGGTCGAGGTGGTTGAGCATGCTAGATTCTTCAATGGAAGTGTTGGAGTTGAAGACGAAGACGATGATGAAGACATGCATGGGAAATCAGGGAGAGGAGGGAATTGGTCGTAGAACATAGATGCATCTGTTTTCACATCCCCAACAAGTAAATCTTCTTGTTCTGTTGTTGTGTTGAGCCACAAATCTTTATCTGCATCATCAGCATCTGCATAAATCTCTGCATCATGATGATGATGATTGTTGTGGTGATGATGATTCATGGCTCCAAAACCAAGAATAGGGTCTACTGTTTCCGTTTTTGCCACCTTTGCATGCAGATCCAAACCTTGAACTCCCACTTCACACTCCATTTCATTAAAAGAGAGCACTTCAAGAAAACTAGATCTTTGTGAAGGAGAAAAAAAAGGGGGAAAAAAGAAAAGGACTAAGAAGAAATTTAAACTACACAAAAAAAGGTTAAACTTGAAGATCTTTGAGTTATGATGGCTTGTTATTGTGTGTTGTATGCTTAGGGTAAGGGAAATATAATATATATATATATATAGGGAGAGAGAAAGACAAAGAAAAAAATGGATAAAAAAGGTGTATGGTATGGTATGAAGGGAGGGAGAGAGATTGATATTTTTATTTAATTAATTCTTTCTCTTTTTTCTTTGCCTCTGTGTACGGATAAGTGCAAGACATGGGAAGAGATCTGGTGTAGTATAGTGTTGTTTCTAGTTAAGGAAGCAAAGAAGATAAGGGCCCGCTTTTGCTTTCAAAATCCTATGAAGAGAAGCAACATAAAGCATCTGGTTCTTCTATTTCTATACATCAACACAATCCACAAGGTGGGATATCAAGTTGGCTATATATAACATAAAAAGAAATAATATAGTAATTGAAGACCATCACAAAAACGAACCCTTTCTGTTACCTTCAAAGAAAGCGACTTTCTTTGTAAAAATATCTTCTTAATTAATATTTATTCTCAATTGTGTGTTTCGCTATCAGAACTCTTTAACAACTAAGTAAAATTCTTCTACAACAGCAGAAGAACACATACACATGCAACTCAAACTCACATCGCAGAGAAAATGAAGGAATAGTATAGCAGAAAACACAAAAAACTTGAAAAAGAACTTCTATATCTATTTATGGTGGATACAACTTATTACAAGATGAAAGAAAACACATTAAATTCAACAAAAAAAGAGACGTATGTGAGTGATGAATGTTACAAAAGAGTGAGAGAGAGAGAGTAGGAGAGTTTCTTCAACAAACCCAGGAAGCCAATCAAAAAAGGGTTAATAAGAACATGACCATTTTTTTCTGAGACAAGGCACATGCTTTAAATTGACTCTTGAAACCTTTAATAACCCTTATGATGATTCCACCACCGATGTGTGTATTCTGGTTTGTTCTGGGAAGTTTCACTTTTAATATTGTCCAAACCTTTTCTTTTTTATTTAAATTAAATTAAATTGAATTAAATTTATCTGACTTTTCTCTTTCTTAGATAAGTTCAAATGATGGTTTTCCGTTTTCTCCCTAAGCTAAAAACAAATGAAGTGAAGAGAGAGACAGAGACAGAGGTTGGTTTGGTGGTTTTTAGAGAGAGAGAAAGGCAGTTTTGGGTTTTAGAGTTGCCGCTTGTTTTGTTGAGGCGCTCTCCCTCCGGAATTTGTGCCTGCAGCCATACATACGTTCCTATACCTGAATGGTGAGTCCAAACGGTGCCACAGTCTTTATTAGAAAGGAAACCCTTACTAGAGAATAGAGATCGCACACCATCACTCGTGGGAATTTTGTTTCATTTTTTATTATTTTTAAAATTGCAATTCAAGAAAAATTTCATTTTAAGTATTACACATACAAGATATTTGATTTACAAATCATATAAGTTGGAAGAAACTTAACAAAAAATACGGTGGCTTATATACGATTTTCACGGTGTGTTTCGTGTTCTTCCTTTTCCTCCTCCACTTCCTTCTTCTTCTCCTTCTTCTTCTCCTATTCTTTTTCTTCTTCCTCCATGAAAACGAGTTTCTTGTCAAATTTGTTTGATCTCCTTCGTACGTTCTCTTTTTACCTTTTCATTCGTTGTTTTATCTGCGTTTATCATTGGTATTCTTGCTTCTTTTTTTTTATTTTCATGGTTTTTGAAATCAAGCTTTGAAATCGTTTTAAAAATAATGGAACTTCAGAAATACACCCAAACGATTACAGAAATACACCCAAACGGTTACATGAATTCACTCAAACTATTATAGAAATACACCCAAAGGATTACAGAAATACACCCAAAAGATTACAAAAATACACCCAAATGATTTAAAAAATATACCCAAAATTTGTTGAAGTACACCTTATGCATAATTCAGAACTCTTCCTATTTCTCCTCCTCATCTTATGCTTCTTCTTCTTCTTCATTTTCTTATTTCATATTCTTATAATTCTTTTTGGGAGGAAAAAATCAAATAAAGAAGAAAAAAATACATAATGTTACAAAATCAAAAGAATAACGAGAAGAAACACGACGGTGAAGATAAAACACTTCAAAAATGAAGAAGAAGAAGAAAAAGAGGAGGAGCCACGAAAAAAGAAAAAGAAGGGGAAGAAAAAGAGGAGGCATGAAGAAAGAAAAAGAAGAAGAAATAAATGACTTGTATGACTTGTATAAAAAAACGCTTGTATATGAAGAATTCCTCTTAAGAAAAATATGCTCATATTTGTTATCTTGGCATCAACATATTCTTGCTGTCCAAGGAAATAACAATAATAATAATCTATATATTTATATTATGGGTTAATCACCAAAAAACACTTCCGAATTTTACTATTAACAAAAATATTTTTAAATAATTTAAAAACACCATAATAATACCCAACAGAAAATATATATTTTCAAAAAATACCTTAGAAATTGAATTTTGATACAATTTTTTACAAGCATAATTATAAAAATAATATATTATTATACACAAAAATTGGTGATTTTTTGTTAAGTGTATAACTTTTTTAAAATTGTTTTTGTTAACAACCAATAATACTTTTAAAAAATCACAAAAAAATATATACTTAACAAAAAATCACCAAATTTTAAGAATAATAATATCTTATTTCTAATTATGCTTGCAAAAAATTGCATCAAAATTCAATCTCTAATGTATTTTTTGAGAAATACATATTTAACATTAGTTTTTTTGTAAGATTATCTAACATTAAATATGTATTTCTCAAAAAATATATTAGAGATTGAATTTTGATGCAAATTTTTGCAGGCATGATTAAAAAAATGAGATATTATTATCCTTAAAATTTGGTAATTTTCCGTTGAGTATATATATTTTTTTGTATTTTTTTTGTTAACAACTAATAATACTTTTAAAAAATCACAAAAAAATATACTTAGAAAAAAATATTAAATTTTAAGAATAATAATATCTCTTTTTTTAATTATTTTTGTAAAAGATTACATCAAAATTCAATCTCTAAAGTATTTTTTTAAAATATATATATTTACTGTTGGGTATTGTTGTTATGTTTTTAAATTATTTAAAGGTATTTTTATCGATAGTAAAATTCGGATGCATTTCTGTCCGCGTTTGAATAATTCAGGAGCATTTTTTGTGGTTAACCCTTATAATATTGTTCCAAGTTATTATCTAACATTAGATTTGAGTCTTGCTTCGAAGGTTACCTGAAACTGTAGGTCGATCTCAGATGAGATCTTCTGTGCTGGTCGGAACGGTTGTATCCGATTTGTTGGACTTGTTGGTGGTGCTGATTTCTTCGTCCCCGGAGGGTGGGGGGTACCTGCAAGGGACTCCGAGATGCTTAAGTTAGCAAGGGTATTAAGTAGGTATTGAGTAGAATCAGAGTATAAGTTATACCTGTGTGCTCTAGTGTATTTATAATGGCATAGAGTGACCTTCTTTGGAGATAAGATAGTTATCTTATCTTATCTTATTTTATCTTTGAGTGAGGTCATCTTATCTTCAAGGGAACCACCTTTATCTCTACAGGTTTGGGTTGCCCTTGGATTCGGGACGTGTTCCTCTGTTTGGGCCCCTTATTGGGCTTTCCTGTGACTTGGCCGAGCTCTTTGAGAAGAGGTCAGGTCGTCCTGACCTGAAGAGGTCGGTCGCTTTGTCCGTAGAACATCCCGGGTCGGACAGCTCGACCCAAGGTATGAACAGTGTCCCTGCTCGAGCTCGGTCTTCTTTTGGAGGTAGAGTCTTAGTTTTTAGGACTTCGAACCTTCTCGGGTGGAGCCGAACTCGAGCATTTTGTCGACTTTATCTTTGTAGAGTTCCTTTTTGAATGCGGAACGTTTTGCTTCCTCTGAGAGCGCGTGCTTTTGTATTAGCGTCCTAGCCTTGGGAATGTGCGAGGGTTTTAATGCATTCATTAATTGTTTTTAATGCCCCATTTTCTCTTGGTTTCCTTTATTCAAATTTTGTATCCAAGAGACGGTTTTCTTTTTCCTGTAACTTCCCTTCTTTCTCGCCGTTTCCTGTCCTGCATTTCTCGTTTTCTTTTTGTGATGTTTTGGCATTCGCTTGGTACTTCCGCTTCGTGGTCGATTCTTCGCTGCTCCTTTTCTTTCAAAGCTTTTCTTCTTTCTTCCAGGTTGGTCTTTGCTTTCTCTTCACTGTTTATTTCTGGTGCTTTGTTTTTTATTTTTGACGATGCTCTGATTTTGTATGTTAGAAAGCTTGAACCTTTTTTCTTGTTTTTCTGCTTGGTTTACTGCTGTGACGCCTGCTTCTTGGTCTTCTTTCGTCCTTATGTATGCTTTGAGTGATTTTCCTGGTTTTGGCTTCTTTTGGGGTTTCGTGTGTCTGTCGTTGGTTTCCGTACTGCTGTTTTGAAAAAGGTTGCTCCTTTGATAACTTTGTTTGCTCCATTAATGATTTTGTTTTTGTTTGATGACTTTTCCTTGACTTTCGCCTTTTTCTCCTCGGGATGTTGTTTGCTTGGGAGAGAGTTTTGTCTTTGTAGTGTTTTTCTGAAACCTTACTCTGTCATTGCCTCGAAAGGATGCCCCTGGACCTTGGGTTGTGTCCAGGGGTTTTCCTTTTTATCTGTTATACTGGCGCTGGATTGTGTTGTCCGAGTGGTTTTGATTTGATCTGGGATGTTTCTACCTTTTTTAGTAATCCAATATTTTTCTTGTTTGTAGGACTTGTTGGCCATGTCTTCCTAAAAAAACATTGTCGAGGCATCTCCTGTGGTTCCTAAAGGGATGTCCGATTGGCTGGACTCTCTTGTCTTGCTGTGTGTTTCTTTAGCCGATTCTGAATTTTGTGTGACGCTTAGAAGGCATCATCATGTCTGTAGCAGTGAGGATCAGGAGAGCAATTACGAGTTAGTAGCACCCGATTCTGGTGATAGAGTTTGCTTCCCGGTCCTGACCCAAGGGGAACGTCCCTTCTTCTATGCTTATGATTTCTTTTTTGGCCAAATGAACATCAACTTTCATTTTACCTCTTTTGAGACTGACCTACTATGGTCTTGTAACGTAGCCCCTTCGTAGCTCCATCTGAATTCGTGGGGTTTCATCAAGATTTTTCAGCTTGTTTGCCTTTGGGGTTAAGAATGAGGTTTTTTCTTGGTCGGGTGGGTATATTGGGATTTGGTTATATCCTGAGTATGCATCCATGAAGGAGAGGTATTTATATCCGGAGGAGGCATCTACCAGAGTGTCGATGTTTGGGAGCGGATAAGGATCTTTCAGGCAGGCTTTGTTGAGATCTGTATAATCAGTGCACATTCTCCATTTTCCGTTTAACTTTTTTACAAATACGACATTAGCAGGCCATAGCAGGTATTTGACTTCTCTTATGAAACCTGCCTCCAGTAGAGCTCGTACCTGTTCTTCCACAGCTTGAGAGCGTTCTGGTCCTAGGTTTCTACGCCTTTATTGTACCGGCCGAGATCCTGGGTAGACTGCTAGCTTGTGGCACATTAATTTGGGATCTATGCCTGGCATGTCTGCGGCTTTCCACGCAAAGAGGTCGGCGTTGTCTCGTAAAAACTGTATGAGTGATTCTTTTATGTCTCCTTTTAGGAGTGTGTCGATATTGGTTGTTTGGTCCGGAGTATCCCCGATCTGGATTTTCTCTATTTCTCCTTCAGGTTGTGGGCGGAGCTCTTCCCACCTCTGAACTCCACCGAGCTCAATTGTGTGGAATTCTTCTCCTCTGCCTCTGAGGTTTAGACTTTCGTTGTAATAGCGGCGCGCCATCTTCTGATATGCCTTTATCGTGGCTATTCCTCCTGCAGTTGGGAACTTTATGCATAGATGCAGAGTCGAGACTATTGCGCTGAGCTGATTTAATGTTGTCTGACCTATTAGGGCATTATAGGCTGAACTTACATCGACTACGATATAATCTATTTTGAGTGTTCTTGACTGACTTCCTTTTCCGAAAGTTGTGTGGAGCGAGATGTATCCCATCAGTTGAACTGGGGTATCTCCTAGCCCGAACAGGCTGTCCGGATATGCTCTGAGTTCTTTTTCTTCCAGGCCGAGTTTGTCGAAAGCAGTTTTGAATAAGATATCGGCAGAGCTCCCTTGGTCTATCAACGTGCGGTGAAGATTTGCGTTTGCCAGTATAATAGTGATGACCATGGGATAGTCATCCCCTGATGTGACGCCGGATGCATCTTCCTTGGTAAAAGTGATCATCGGGATGTCGGGTGCTTCCTCCTTTCTTGCGACGTGATAAACGCCTTTGAGATGTCTTTTGCGAGATGATTTGGAGATCCCCCTCGGCAAATCCGCCATGTATCATGTGGACATGTCTTTCTGGCATTCGAGATGATCGCGCGGTTGGTTCGACATCTTCTGCTCTTCTTCTTTTTCTTTGTTCATCATCATGGGTGGATAGATATCGATCTAGGTTTCCTTCTCGTATGAGCTTTTCTATGACATTTTTTAAGTCGAAACACTCATTGGTGGAGTGCCTGCAGATCCGATGGTATTCGCAATATTCAGCCCAGTTTCTTCCTCCTGTTTTGCCTTTGAGTGGTCGAGCTGGTGGTATTTTTTTCTTGTTGCAAACCTCTCTGTATACATCCACAAGAGACACCCGAAGAGGGGTGTAATTGTGATATTTTTTTATTTTCTCTCCATGTCGATCTTCCTTCTTTCTAGAATCTTTATCTTTATCCCGGGGGGTGAACCCGACTTTCGAGGTCTCTCCTAATCGGGAGTTTTCCTCCATGTTGATGTATTTTTTCGCTCGTTCCTGCACCTCATTCAGAGATGTGGGGTACTTCTTTGATATAGATTGACTAAAGAGCCCTTCTCGTAAGCCATTAATGAGGCCCATGATAGCGGCTTCTATTGGCAGGTTCTGTATATCCATGCATGTCTTGTTGAATCTTTCCATGTAGTTATGCAGGGTTTCCCGTTCTCCTTGCCTAATTCCCAGTAAGCTCGGAGCATGTTTAGCTTTGTCTTTTTGGATGGAGAATCTGGCCAGGAATTTCTTAGCCATGTTGTCAAAACTTGAGATGGACCTAGCAGGGAGGTTGTTGAACCATCTAATTTCTGTTTTTGTTAAAGTAGTTGGAAATGATTTGCAACGAACTGCATCTGAGGCGTCGGTGAGATACATTCTGCTTCTGAAGTTGCTAAGATGATGGCTGGGATCTGTAGTGCTGTCGTATAAGGTCATGTCTGGGAGTTTAAAGTCCTTTGGGATTTTCGTCTTCCTGATCTCCTTGCCGAATGGATCTTGCTCCTTGCGATTGCTACGTTTAGGAGTGGATCGGCTGGCTTTCGTCTTGACACCGGCCTCAAGTTTTAGGAGTTTATTCTCCAATTCCCGGTGTCGCCTTAATTCCCTTTGTAGGTCCTTCTCGACCTCTCATTGGCGTAGGGCTTCTTCCTCGAGTTGTTTCAACCGGTCTTGAAATGCATCCATGGCTCCCTCGTTTGGGGAGTTCTTCTTGTTGTTGTTTTAGGAAGTATCTTTTGAGGTAGTGTCTGCGTTTTTATGTGTCATTTTTTCTTCTAGATCTGAGGTGTGGTCGTTGTCATGGTCATCCGCCATGGTGGTGGGATGACTTTCAGGTTCTCCGCCAACAGCGCCAATGTTCCGAGGGTTACCTGAAACTGTAGGTTGATCTCAGATGAGATCTTTTGTACTGATAGAAGATTACGTGTCCGGCTTGTGCATGGCGGCCAGAGCTATCGTGTCCGACTGGTTGGAACGGCAATGTTGCTGATCCTTCATCACCGGAGGGTGGTCGTACCTGCAAGGGACTCCGATGCTTAAGTTTGCAAGGGTATTAAGCAGGTTTTTGGTAGAATCAGAGTATGAGTTATACCTGGGTGCTCCAGTGTATTTATAATGGTATAGAGCGACCTTCTTAGATAAGATAAGTTAGTTATCTTTATCTTATCTTATCTTATCTTTGAGTGAGGTCATCTTGTGTTCAAGGGAACCGCCATTATCTCTATAGGCTTGAGCTGCCTTTGGATTTAGGTCGTGTTCCTCTATTTGGGCCCTTTTTGGGTTTTTCCTGGTGATTTGGCCGAGCTCTTTGAGGAGAGGTCGGATTGTCCTGACCTGAAGAGGTCGGTCGTCTCATCAGTAGAACATTCCGGATCGGACTGTTCGACCCAGGGTATGAACAATGACCAAGAACAAAGATAAATAGTCTCTCTTTAAACCTGATCCTTAACCTGAGAAAACTCTAAGGAGGTATTTACAACAAGTTAAAGTAGAACACTCCGGATGAAACCTCAAAAATTCTCGAACAAGAAGCTGAAGAAATGGCAGACAATGCTAATAATAGAGGAGATGCAAGAAAGGTTCTCGGTGACTACACCATACCTACCTCTGATTTCTATGGAAGAAGTATCTCCATACCTTCCATTAGAGCTAACAACTTTGAGCTTAACCCTCAGTTAGTGTCTCTTCTGCAACAGAATTGCAAGTTCCATGGACTTTCACTGGAAGATCCACACCAATTCCTGTCGAAATTCTCGCAAATTTGTGACACTGTTAAGACCAATAGAGTGGATCCTGAGATCTACAGACTTATGCTCTTTCCCTTTGCTGTTAGAGACAAAGCTAAAATATCTTTGGATTTTCAACCTAAAGAAAGCTTAGACTCTTGGAAAAAATTGGTCAATGCTTTCTTGGCCAAATTCTTTCCTACTCAGAAATTGAGAAAAATCAGAGTGGAAGTTCAAACCTTCAGACAAAAAGAAAGTGAATCCCTCTATGAAACTTAGGAAAGATACAAGCAACTGATCAGGAGAATGGTCTATCCTAGGTATCTTCTATGATGGTCTATCTGAGATGTCTAAAATATCATTGGACAACTCTGTAGGTGGATCACTCCACTTGAAGAAAATGCCTGCAGAAGTAAGAGAACTCAATGAGATGGTTGCAAACAACCAATTCATGTACACTTCTAAGAGAAACCCTGTGAATAATGGGGTAGCTCAGAAGAAAAGAGTTCTTGAAGTTGACACTCTGAATGCCATACTAGCTCAGAACAAGATCTTGACTGAGTAGGTCAATATAATCTCTTAGCATTTAATTGGAATACAAGCTGCAGCTTGCAACGCTCAAGAAGCTTCCTCTGAAGAAAAAGCTTATGATCTTGACCAACTGGTGCACGAAATTGCAATCACACTTTTGCAATCCCGCACAACTAACTAGCAAGTGTACTGGGTCGTCCAAGTAATACCTTGCATGAGCAAGGGTCGATCCCACAGAGATTGTCGGCTTGAAGCAAGCTATGGTTATCTTGTAAATCTTAGTCAGGATATCAGAAATTATCAGGATTGATTGTGAAAAGCAAGAGAACATGAAATGATTACTTGTTTTGCAGTAATGGAGAATAGGTTGAGGTTTGGAGATGCTCCATCTTCTGAATCTCTGCTTTCCTACTGTCTTCTTCTTCAAACACGCAAGTCTCCTTCCATGGCAAGCTGTATGTAGGGTTTCACCGTTGTCAATGGCTACCTCCCATCCTCTCAGTGAAAGCGATTGCATATGCTCTGTCACAGCATAGCGGAATTCATCTGTCGGTTCTCAATCAGGCTGGAATTGAATCCAGTGATTCTTTTGCGTCTGTCACTAACGCCCCGCCTTCAGGAGATTGAAGCACGTCACAGTCATTCAATCATCGAATCCTACTCAGAATACCACAGACAAGGTTTAGACCTTCCGGATTCTCTTGAATGCCGCCATCAGTCCTAGCTTATACCACGAAGATTCCGATTAAAGAATCCAAGAGATAACTACTTAATCTAAGGTAGAACGGAGGTGGTTGTCAGTCACACGTTCATGATTGAGAATGATGATGATTGTCACAGATCATCACATTCATCCGGATTAAGAACAAGTATTATCTTAGAATGGAAGCAAGCATGATTGAATGAGAAACAGTAGTAATTGCATTAATCCATCAAGACACAGCAGAGCTCCTCACCCCCAACCATGGGGTTTAGAGACTCATGCCGTGGAAAGTACACAAAGAAAGGTGTAAAAGTGTCATGAGGTCATAAGGTTTCGATACAATGTCAAATGATCCTATTAATAGTAAACTAGTAGCCTAGGGTGTACAGAAATGAGTAAATGACGTAAAAATCCACTTCTGGGTCCACTTGGTGTGTGCTTGGGCTGAGCATTGAAGCTTTTATGTGTAGAGACGTTTTCTGGAGTTAAACGCCAGTTCTCATGCCAGTTTGGGCGTTTAACTCCAAGTTTCATGCCAGTTCCGGCGTTTAACGCTGGAATTTCTGAGGCTGATTTGCCACGCCGGTTTGGGCCATCAAATCTTGGGCAAAGTATGGACTATCATATATTGCTGGAAATCCCAGGATGTCTACTTTCCAATGCCGTTGAGAGCGCGCCAATTGGGCTTCTGTAGCTCTAGAAAATCCACTTCGAGTGCAGGGAGGTCAGAATCCAATAGCATCTGCAGTCCTTTTTGGTCTCAGAATCAGATTTTTGCTCAGGACCCTCAATTTCAGCCAGAAAATACCTGAAATCACAGAAAAACACACAAACTCATAGTAAAGTCCAGAAAAGTGAATTTTAGCTAAAAACTAATAAAAATATACTAAAAACTAACTAGATCATACTAAAAACATACTAAAAACAATGCCAAAAAGCATACAAATTATCCGCTCATCACAACACCAAACTTAAATTGTTGCTTGTCCCCAAGCAACTAAAAATCAAAATAGGATAAAAAGAAGAGAATATACTATAGACTCCAAAATATCAAGGAAACATAGTTCCAATTAGATGAGCGGGACTAGTAGCTTTTTGCCTCCGAACAGTTTTGGCATCTCACTCTATCCCTTGAAGTTCAGAATGATTGGCATCTATAAGAACTCAGAACTCAGATAGTGTTATTGATTCTCTTAGTTGAGCATAATGATTCTTGAACATAGCTAGTGTATGAGTCTTGGCTGTGGCCCAAAGCACTCTGTCTTCCAGTATTACCACCGGATACATACATGCCACAGACACATAATTGGGTGAACCTTTTCAGATTGTGACTCAGCTTTGCTAAAGTCCCCAATTAGAGGTGTCCAGGGTTCTTAAGCACACTCTTGTTGCCTTGGATCACAACTTTATTTCTTTTCTTTTTCTTTTTCTTTTCTTCTTCTCTTTTCTTTTTTTTTTTCGAAATTTTTTTTTGTATCCACTGCTTTTTCTTGCTTCAAGAATCAGTCTAATGATTTTAGATCCTCAATAACAGTTCTCTTTTTCCTCATTCTTTCAAGAGCCAACAATTTTAACATTCTCAAAACAACAAATTCAAGAGACATATGCACTGTTCAAGCATTCATTCAGAAAACAAAAAGTATTGTCACCACATCAAACTAATTCAACTAGTTTCAATGATAAATTTTGAAATCCTGTACTTCTTGTTCTTTTGTGATTAAAGCATTTTTCATTTAAGAGAGGTGATGGATTCATAGGACATTCATATCTTCAAGGCATAAAAATTCAATTTTATTAATTATGAATTAAAACAAGACTCAAAAATAGATATAGAATGAGACTAGAGAAAAAAATAAAGCAAAACAGAAGAAGATAAAAACGCAAAACATAGGCTCCTAATGATAGAGGTTTTCACAGAGTTAGGACTCAACAACCTTGATTTTGAGAAGTGGATGCTCCCTCAACTTGAGATGAGAGCTTTTGGCGTTTCTTGGAGTTCACGCCCCTTGTCCTTCCATTGACTTCTTGGTGATTGGATGTTCAATAGGTATGAATTCATCTGCTTCCATCTTCACTCCAGCCTCTTTACAGAGCAAGGAGATCAGGCTTGGATAAGCCAATTTGGTTACAGTGGAATTCTTATTTGCAATTGTGTAGATCTCACAAGCAATCACATGATGGACTTCCACTTCTTTTCCAAGCATAATGCAATGAATCATCACTGCTCTCTTGATGGTGACCTCAGAACGGTTGCTAGTGGGCAATATGGAACTCCCAATAAAGTCTAGCCACCCTCTTGCAATTGGCTTGAGGTCTCCCCTCTTGAGTTGGTTTGGGACACCCTTTGAATTGGTTATCCACTTAGTCCCAGGGAGGCATATGTCCTCTAGAACTTGATCCAACCCTTTATCTACTCTCACCATCCTCCTATTGAAGGAGTCAGGATCATCTTGCAGTTGAGGTAGTTTGAAGATTTCTCTTATTTTGTCCAGATGGAAGTACATAACTTTCCCTCTGACCATGGTTCTGTAGGTATGGTAAGCAGTTCCAGTCATTCTCTGCTTATCTGTTAGCCACAGATTAGAGTAGAATTCCTGAACCATGTTCCTTCCAACCTTTATTTCAGGATTGGTCAGAACTTTCCATCCTCTGTTTCGAATTTGCTCTTGGATCTCCGGATATTCATTTTCTTTCAGATCAAATTTAACTTCCGGGATCACTGACCTCAGACCCATTATTTTGTGATAATGGTCTTCATGTTCTTTGGTTAAGAACTTCTCTTGATTCCAAAGATTCTTTGGATTAGTCTCTTTCTTTCCTCTTGAGTTGGTTTGTTTTCCTTTAGGAGCCATGATCTTGATGAATCTTGGCTTAGTGATCACGGAAAAGCACACCAAACTTAGAGGTTTTGCTTGTCCTCAAGCAAAAAGAGAAGAAAGAAGATAAGAGAGAGAGAGAGGAAGAGGAAATTCGAATGGTATGGTGGAAAGAGGAAGCCAAACACGAATTTATAAGGTGAGGGGGAGAGTTTTTTCGAAAAAAAAAGAGAGATTTGAAAGGAGATTTGAGAAGATATGGAAAGAAATTGAGAAAAGGGTGAGTTTTTGAAGAAGATTTGGGATTAATTTGAAATAGATTTGAAGAATGGTTTTGATTTGTGAAGATTTGAAAGTGAATGATGAAAGGTTGAAGTGTATTTATGTAGAAGAGTATGGGTAAAAAGAGGAAAGTTTGAAAAAAATTTGAGTTGAGAACAAAAATGTGGTCCCCCCACCTTTCTGGCCTTAAACGCCCAGAATGGCACCCATTCTGGCGTTTAACGCCCAATTGCTACCCCTTTTGGGCGTTTAACGCCCAGCCAGATGCCCTGGCTGGCGTTAAACGCCAGAAAGCCTTTATCACTGGGCGTTTTTTCAAAACGCCCAGGATGCTGCACACCTGGCATTAAACGCCCAGAATGGTGCCCATTCTGGCGTTTAACGCCCAAAATGGCACCATTCCTGGCGTTAAACGCCCAGAATGGTACCCATTCTGGCGTTTAACGCCCAAAATGCCCCTTACTGGCGTTTTTTCGCCAGTAAGCTCATTTTCTCTGCTTTTTGAGCTGAATCCTTCTGTAACTCTGTGAATTCCTTCATTTTTGATATTTGCCTCTGTAAGAACTAATCATACAACCTACTAATGACTGGGTTGCCTCCCAGCAAGCGCTTCTTTACTGTCTTTAGCTGGACCTTCACTGAGAATCACTCAAGTCTCAGTTTTGAGCATTCCTGCTCAAAATTTCCTTCAAGATAGTGCTTGATTCTCTGTCCATTAACAATGAACTTCTTGTCAGAATCAATATCCTGAAGCTCAACATATCCATATGGTGACACTCCTGTAATCACATACGGACCCCTCCAACGGGATTTGAGTTTTCCTGGAAACAGTCTGAGCCTAGAGTTGAAGAGCAGAACTTTTTGTCCTGGCTCAAAGACTCTGGTTGACAACTTCTTGTCATGCCATTTCTTTGCCTTTTCCTTATAAATTTTTGCATTTTCAAAGGCATTGAGTCTGAACTCCTCTAGCTCATTTAGCTGGAGCAGTCTTTTTTCACCAGCTAACTGTGCATCCATGTTTAGGAATCTGGTTGCCCAGTAGGCTTTATGTTCCAGTTCCACAGGCAAATGACAGGCCTTCCCATACACCAGTTGGTATGGAGAGGTTCCTATAGGAGTCTTGAATGCTGTTCTATATGCCCATAGAGCATCATCCAAGCTCTTTGCCCAATCCTTTCTTCGGGCCATCACAGTCCGTTCCAGGATTCTCTTTAGCTCTCTGTTAGAGACCTCAGCTTGCCTATTTGTCTGTGGATGATACGGAGTTGCCACTTTGTGGCTAATTCCATATCTAACCATAGCAAGGTGTAGCTGTTTATTGCAGAAATGAGTGCCCCCGTCACTGATTAGCACTCTGGGAACGCCAAATCTGCTGAAAATGTTTTTCTGGAGGAATTTCAGTACGGTCTTGGTATCATTAGTGGGTGTAGCAATTGCTTCTACCCACTTAGATACATAGTCCACTGCCACCAGAATGTAAGTGTTTGAGTATGATGGTGGGAATGGCCCCATGAAGTCAATTCCCCATACATCAAACAATTCTATCTCTAATATCCCTTGTTGAGGCATGGCATATCCATGAGGCAGGTTACCAGCTCTTTGGCAACTGTCACAGTTACGCACAAACTCTCGGGAATCTTTATAGAGAGTAGGCCAGTAGAAGCCACATTGGAGGACTTTAGTGGCTGTTCGCTCACTTCCAAAATGTCCTCCATACTGTGATCCATGGCAGTGCCATAGGATCCTTTGTGCTTCTTCTCTGGGTACACACCTGCGGATCACTCCGTCAGCACATCTCTTAAAGAGATATGGTTCATCCCAGAGGTAGTACTTGGCATCTGAAATTAATTTCTTTCTCTGCACGTAGCTGTACTCTTTGGGAATGAACCTCACAGCTTTAAAATTTGCAATATCTGCAAACCATGGAGCTTCCTGAATGGCAAATAATTGCTCATCTGGAAAAGTCTCAGAAATCTCAGTAGAAGGGAAGGACGCCCCAGCTACTGGTTCTATTCGGGACAGATGATCAGCTACTTGGTTCTCTGTCCCTTTTCTGTCTCTTATTTCTATATCAAACTCTTGCAGAAGCAACACCCATCTGATGAGCCTGGGTTTTGAATCCTGCTTTGTGAGTAGATATTTAAGAGCAGCATGGTCAGTGTACACAACCACTTTGGATCCCACTAGATAGGATCTAAACTTGTCAATGGCATAGACCACTGCAAGTAACTCTTTTTCTGTGGTTGTGTAGTTCTTCTGTGCGTCATTTAGAACACGGCTGGCATAGTAAATGACGTGCAGAAGCTTGTTATGCCTCTGTCCCAACACTGCACCAATGGCATGGTCACTGGCATCACACATTAGTTCAAATGGCAATGTCCAATCTGGTGCAGAGATGACTGGTGCTGTGACCAGCTTAGCTTTCAGGGTCTCAAACGCCTGCAGACACTGTGTATCAAACACAAATGGTGTGTCGGCAGCTAACAGGTTACTCAGAGGTTTTGCAATTTTCGAAAAATCCTTTATAAACCTTCTGTAGAATCCTGCATGCCCCAGAAAGCTTCTGATTGCCTTAACATTGGCAGGTGGTGGTAATTTTTCAATTACCTCTACCTTTGCCTTATCCACCTCTATTCCCCTGCTTGAAATTTTGTGCCCAAGGACAATTCCTTCAGTCACCATAAAGTGACATTTCTCCCAGTTTGAAACCAGGTTAGTCTCTTGGCACCTTTTCAGGACAAGTGCTAGGTGATTAAGACAGGAGCTAAATGAGTCTCCATATACTGAAAAGTCATCCATGAAGACTTCCAGAAATTTCTCTACCATATCTGAGAATATAGAGAGCATGCACCTCTGAAAGGTTGCAGGTGCATTGCACAGACCGAAAGGCATCCTCCTATAGGCAAACACGCCAGAAGGGCAGGTGAATGCTGTTTTCTCTTGGTCCTGAGGATCTACTGCAATTTGGTTGTAGCCTGAATAGCCATCCAAAAAGCAGTAATAATCATGGCCAGCTAGTCTTTCTAGCATTTGGTCTATGAATGGTAAAGGAAAATGATCCTTTCTGGTGGCTGTATTGAGCCTTTTGTAGTCAATACACATGCGCCACCCTGTGACTGTCCTTGTAGGAACCAGTTCATTTTTTTCATTATGAACCACTGTCATGCCTCCCTTTTTGGGAACAACTTGGACAGGGCTCACCCAGGGGCTATCAGAAATAGGATAAATAATCCCAGCCTCTAGTAACTTAGTGACCTCTTTCTGCACCACCTCCTTCATGGCAGGATTTAGCCTCCTCTGTGGTTGGACCACTGGTTTGGAATTATCCTCCAGTAGGATCTTGTGCATGCATCTAGCTGGGCTAATGCCCTTAAGATCACTTATGGACCACCCAAGAGCTGTCTTGTGTGTCCTTAGCACTTGAATCAGTGCTTCCTCTTCCTGTGAGTTTAAAGCAGAGCTTATAATCACTGGAAGAGTGTCACCCTCTCCCAGAAATGCATATTTCAGGGATGGTGGTAGTGGTTTGAGTTTAGGCTTGGGAGGCTTATCCTCCTCCTGAGGAATTTTCGAAAATTCCTTTACCTCCTCTAGTTCTTCTTGATCAGTTTGAGCATCCTTGAAGATGTCCTCAAGCTCTGATTCTAGGCTTTCAGCCATATTGATCTCTTCTACCAGAGAGTCAATAATGTCAGCGCCCATGCAGTCATTGGGTGTGTCTGGATGCTGCATGGCTTTTACAGCATAAAACTTGAACTCATCCTCATTGACTCTCAAGGTGACTTCCCCTTTTTGCACATCAATGAGAGTTCATCCAGTTGCTAAGAAGGGTCTTCCTAGAATGAGAGTTGCACTCTTGTGCTCCTCCATTTCCAGCACCACAAAGTCAGTGGGAAAGGCAAATGGCCCAACCTTGACAATCATGTCCTCAATTATGCCTGATGGGTGTTTAATGGAGCCATCAGCAAGTTGGAGGCATATCCGGGTTGGTTTGACTTCTCCAGTCAACCCAAGCTTTCTGATAGTGGATGCAGGTATTAGATTGATGCTTGCTCCAAGATCACATAGAGCTGTCTTGGTGCAAGCACCTTCTAATGTACATGGTATCATAAAGCTCCCTGGATCTTGAAGCTTTTCTGGTAAGCTCTTTAATATGACTGCACTGCATTCTTCAGTGAGAAACACTTTTTCAGTTTCTCTCCAATCCTTCATATGACTTAAGATTTCTTTCATGAACTTAGCATAAGAAGGTATTTGCTCAAGTGCCTCTGCAAACGGAATCTTTATTTCAAGAGTCCTTAGATAGTCTGCAAAGCGGGCAAATTGCTTATCCTGTTCCGCTTGGCGGAGTTTTTGAGGATAAGGCATCTTGGCTTTATATTCTTCAACCTTAGATGCTGCAGGTTTATTCCTTACAGAAGTGGTTGAAGAAGCCTTGTTAGAGGGATTACTGTCAGCACTTTCAGGTGTCTGATTCTCCCCAGGCGTCTGAACGCTAGGAATGGGTGAAGTTTGGGCGTTAAACGCCAACTTTTCCCCCTTTTCTGGCGTTTGAACGCCAGAACTGGGCAAGGAATGGGCGTTTAACGCCAGCTTTCCTTCCCTTTCTGGCGTTTGAACGCCAATAGCATTCCTCTCTGGGCTCTTACTGTCCTCAGAGGGATTTTGAACAGTGGTTTGGTCGTCCTCTGTCAATTGTTCCTTGTTTGGCTTTTTACTCTTTTGAGTAGTGTTATTCAGGGTCTTCCCACTCCTCAATTGAACTGCTTGACATTCCTCTGTTATTTGTTTAGATATTTGCTGTTTTGCTTGATTCAACTGCAGTTCTATGCTCTTGTTAGCAACTTTAGTTTCATAGAGCATCTCTTTAAGGTCTGCTAACTGTTCTGTCATCAGGAGCAATTGTTGATTAAGCTTATTTATCTGTTCTTGAGGATTAGGGTCAGTGACTACTGTCATGACTTCCTCTTTTGGAGAGAACTCATTGCTAGAATACAAATATTGGTTTCTAGCAACAGTGTCTATAAGCTCTTGAGCTTCTTCAATTGTCTTCCTCATGTGTATAGATCCACCAGCTGAGTGGTCTAAAGACATCTGAGCTTTTTCTGTAAGTCCATAATAGAAAATGTCTAACTGTACCCACTCTGAAAACATTTCAGAGGGACATTTCCTTAGCATACCTCTATACCTCTCCCAGGAATTATAAAGGGATTCATTATCCTCTTGTTTAAAGCCTTGGATGTCCAGCCTTAACTGTGTCATCCTTTTTGGAGGGTAAAAATGACTCAGGAATTTGTCTGACAACTGTTTCCATGTCTTTATGCTTGCTGTAGGTTGGTTATTCAACCACCTTTTAGCTTGATCTTTTACAGCAAATGGAAACAGTAATAGTCTGTAGACATCCTGATCCACCTCTTTATCATGTACTGTGTCAGCAATTTGTAAAAACTGTGCCAGAAACTCAGTAGGTTCTTCCTGTGGAAGACCGGAATACTGGCAGTTTTGCTGCACTATGATAATGAGTTGAGGATTTAGTTCAAAGCTGCTTGCTTTGATGGGAGGTGTGCAAATGCTACTCCCATATGCAGCTGTAATGGGGTTAGCATATGACCCCAGAGTCCTTTTGGACTGATTAATCCCACTTAAGTCCATAATGGACAAGAGGGAAATGATAATGATTGCAAAGAGATAAATTTTGTTTTTTTTGTTGTTTTTTTTTTTGAATAAACGAAAAACTAAAATAAAACAAAGGAAAATTAAAATAAAAATTCGAAAATCAAAAAGAAAATAAGATCTAAGTAAATTGAAAACTGAATCAATTAGTTAATCAAAAAGATTTTGAAAACAGCAATTAAAAAGATATGATTTGAAAAATTTTTATGAAAAAGATTTGATTTTGAAAAGAGGAAAGAGAAAAACACAAAAAGACACCAAACTTAAAATTTTAGAAAATCAAACACACAGTTTTCGAAAATTTTTAAGGGAAAAACACAAAGAGGACACCAAACTTAGAATTTGGAACTAGACTCAACTAAAAGACTCTAAACCAACAAAAATAAAACAGTCCTAATCTAAGCAACAAGATAAGCCGTCAGTTGTCCAAACTCAACAATCCCCGGCAACGGCGCCAAAAACTTGGTGCACGAAATTGCAATCACACTTTTGCAATCCCGCACAACTAACCAGCAAGTGTACTGGGTCGTCCAAGTAATTCCTTGCGTGAGCAAGGGTCGATCCCACAGAGATTGTCGGCTTGAAGCAAGCTATGGTTATCTTGTAAATCTTAGTCAGGATATCAGAAATTATCAGGATTGATTGTGAAAAGCAAGAGAACATGAAATGATTACTTGTTTTGCAGTAATGGAGAATAGGTTGAGGTTTGGAGATGCTCCATCTTCTGAATCTCTGCTTTCCTACTGTCTTCTTCTTCAAACACGCAAGTCTCCTTCCATGGCAAGCTGTATGTAGGGTTTCACCGTTGTCAATGGCTACCTCCCATCCTCTCAGTGAAAGCAATTGCATATGCTCTGTCACAGCATAGTGGAATTCATCTGTCGGTTCTCAATCAGGCCGGAATAGAATCCAGTGATTCTTTTGCGTCTGTCACTAACGCCCCGCCTTCAGGAGATTGAAGCACGTCACAGTCATTCAATCATCGAATCCTACTCAGAATACCACAGACAAGGTTTAGACCTTCCGGATTCTCTTGAATGCCGCCATTAGTCCTAGCTTATACCACGAAGATTCCGATTAAAGAATCCAAGAGATAACTACTTAATCTAAGGTAGAACGGAGGTGGTTGTCAGTCACACATTCATGATTGAGAATGATGATGATTGTCACAGATCATCACATTCATCCGGATTAAGAACAAGTATTATCTTAGAATGGAAGCAAGCATGATTGAATGAGAAACAGTAGTAATTGCATTAATCCATCAAGACACAGCAGAGCTCCTCACCCCCAACCATGGGGTTTAGAGACTCATGCCGTGGAAAGTACACAAAGAAAGGTGTAAAAGTGTCATGAGGTCATAAGGTTCCGATACAATGTCAAATGATCCTATTAATAGTAAACTAGTAGCCTAGGGTGTACAGAAATGAGTAAATGACGTAAAAATCCACTTCTGGGTCCACTTGGTGTGTGCTTGGGCTGAGCATTGAAGCTTTTATGTGTAGAGACGTTTTCTGGAGTTAAACGCCAGTTCTCATGCCAGTTTGGGCGTTTAACTCCAAGTTTCATGCCAGTTCCGGCGTTTAACGCTGGAATTTCTGAGGCTGATTTGCCACGCCGGTTTGGGCCATCAAATCTTGGGCAAAGTATGAACTATCATATATTGCTGGAAAGCCCAGGATGTCTACTTTCCAATGCCGTTGAGAGCGCGCCAATTGGGCTTCTGTAGCTCTAGAAAATCCACTTCGAGTGCAGGGAGGTCAGAATCCAATAGCATCTGCAGTCCTTTTTGGTCTCAGAATCAGATTTTTGCTCAGGACCCTCAATTTCAGCCAGAAAATACCTGAAATCACAGAAAAACACACAAACTCATAGTAAAGTCCAGAAAAGTGAATTTTAGCTAAAAACTAATAAAAATATACTAAAAACTAACTAGATCATACTAAAAACATACTAAAAACAATGCCAAAAAGCATACAAATTATCCGCTCATCTCCAACCCATGATAGAGGAGGTGAATTGATGACAAGTCATCATATACCCATTTTTCAAGCTAATTTCACTTGTTTTGTTAGCATTTATGCACTTTCTTGCATCCTAAGTAAGTGATTTGGAGTGAAAATGCATAACTTCTCTAAATCAAGCAACCACCATGAAATTAATGTTAAATCATGAGGTTTAAGCTAATTTTGATTGAATTTTAATTGATTTATAAGCCTCTTGAATTTAGTGATACTTTGAGTGGTTGTTTGGTTTATTGTAGGTGAAGAAAAGAAAAGAAAATGAAAAGCATGGCCTAAGAAGCGTAACACAAGAAAAGGAAAGCGTGGCCAAAGAGGAGAGAAGCGTGCCGCAACTAATGGGGGAAGCAACATTGCCCTCCACAAGGGCAGAATGCCCTTTAGGAGAGCAACATTAGGTGACCAAGCCAAGGAAGGCAACTCTGCCATGCCCACTACAAGGGCAGAGCACAAAATGGTGCCTTGGAGCCAAGAGAAGGAGAACATTGCCCTGCCCTTGTGGAGGGCAGAATCGGGCTCTACAAGGAAGAAATTCAACAAAAAAATATATCCCATGCATGCCACAAGGTTCGAACAAAGAACCATGAGGAAGCCAAGCTCTAAGACCCATTGCCGTGCCAAGAAATCAAGAAAATTAATGAAGCGTGTGTATCCGCCCAGGTTCGAACACGGGCGTGCAATATGGCAACTCTGCCCTGCCCTTGGCGCGGGCAGGGCAGCATTTGAAGTGGCGCACCAAGAAGCAAAACGCACGCACCAAATTTTGTTCCTGGCAGCACCAACCGCGCGCACCAACGTCCCTGGCGCATCAAACTCTTCCTGCCCTGCCCTTGGCGTGGGCAGGGCAGCGTCCCACGCACCAACGCGCATCCTGGCGCACCAATTTTCTTCCTGGCGCACCAATTTTCAACCTTGGCAGCACCAACGCGCGCACTCCTCAACCCTGGCAGCACCAACTTTTCTGCCCTGCCCTTGGCGCGGGCAGGGCAGCCTCTGGCGCACCAAGGGCGCACCAAACTCGCGCCAGAATCGCACCACATGCACTAAGGCCGCACCAACTCGCACCACCATGCATCAATTTTCTGCCCTGCCCTCCACAAGGGCAGGGCAGCCTCCTGGGAGCAACATGGGCCAAAATCAACCAAAATTCACATTAATTCAATTCTTCAACAAATTGAATCAATGCCAACCAAACCCATTTCTCCTCAAATCCAAAGCAAGCAAAGCCCACTCAACATGACTCAAAGGCACATGAATCAATTAAATTAGGATTTTTTATTTTTAATTTGTTTTAGATTCATTTTCATTTTTCACTTTGTAAAGCCTATATAAAGGCATCATTTTCATCTTTGTAGGACAGCTCTTTCCTTTATTTTTTTTTCTCTGTCTTAAATCTGGGATTGAGAGTGAAGGAATTCTATTTCCCTCTTGGTCTAAGATTTCTCTTGTTATTCTTCTGCAAAATTTCAGTGAATTAAGGATTTCTCTTGTTTTGAACCAAAACTCTTTTTACTGCTTTCATCTTCTTTCCATCTGCAATTGTTCTTGGTTGGATCAAGGAAGGGAGTGAGATCTAGACTTGTTTTCTAGTCTCTTTGATTCCCTGAGATCTTAAATTTTATTTTGCAATTGAGTTGAGTTCTTAGCTGCTCTTCTATTTTTACTGTTCCATTGGCTTTCAATTTACTTTCAAGCAATTTAATTCTTCTGCACTTGTTCTTCATTTTACATTTCTGTTCATGATCCTAATTTACTTTCCTACAAGTTAAGCTTTCTGCAATTATTCTAAGTGCTGCTCTCATTTAATTTCCAGCACCCAGCCCCCTTTACATTTGATGCAATTTAGAATTCTTGCAATTTAAGTTTCAGCTATTTTACTTTCTTGTTCTTTAAGTTTCCTGCCATTTACATTCTGCAACTTTATCATTCCTGCAATTTACTTTCTGCTGCAACAATTCTCACTCACCAATGTTAGCTTGACTAAACTAATCACCCACTAAAATTGCTTGATCCATCAATCCCTGTGGGATCGACCTCACTCTTGTGAGTTATTATTACTTGATGCGACCCGGTACACTTGCCGGTTGAATTTGTGTGTTGGAAAATTTGTTTTCCGCAAAACACCATCAAGTTTTTGGCGCCGTTGCCGGGGATTGATTAGATCAACAATGATTAAGTGGGTGAGAAGTCTAGATCAAGCATTTTCTTTGTTTTTGTTCTCTGTTCTAAGTTGAAACCAAGGTGTTTGTGTTTTTGCCTCACTAAGCAAAACTCATATCTGATATGAGTAATTTCAATTTTCATTGGTGTTGTGTTCTACAAAATTCAAATGGAGTTCACCTCATCTTTTAATCAACCAAACTTCATAGGATATTGCCCACCATCACAATATGATTCAAGTCATTATTCTAATGATGGTTGGGAATATCACCAAGAAGATACAGATTCTGAGCACTCCAATTCATGGAGATTTGCTTCAGAGACACAAGATGAGCAAGAAAATCATATGTGATACCAACCACCACCACAAAATGATTCATATCATTATCCTCATGGTGGATGGAAGTATCACCAAAGAATGGAAGAGCATCCACCCTCACATCCCAGTTTCTCATTTGAAAGTTCTTCATCACTTGATTATTATTACTCTCAACCTTCATCTCTTGAACCACCTGATGAGGATTACCTTCAAGCCATTGAAATACATAAAAAACTCGTGGAAAGATACACACAACCCCAATCCTGGAAAGAAATCATCTTCAAGAAGATGAATGGCCCCTTAGAGCAAACAAGGAGGAGCGTAGAACCACTGAGCAAGGAAAATGAAGGCCAATTGATGGATGTGAAGGAGAAAGTGGAAGAGCAAGATAAGGAGGCCACTGCATCAAGTGAACTTTCAATGAAGAATGAGGTGGTTGAAAATGAAACTGCACTTGAGGTGACAAGGGAAGAAGTGGAGGATCAAGAAAGTGAGGAAGACACTCAAGAGAAGTCACACTCAATTGAAGCAGAGAGTTGCATAGAAGAAGGATTCATGGAACCACCAATTGAAGAGGCTCTTAATGAAGAAATCACTCCAATAATCACACAACAACCATGTCTTGACATCCAAGAAGTGAAGGCAATTAACAAAAGCACCAAGAAGAGGATTGTAACCAAGATACCAAGGACAACATTCAAGAGAAGGTCAACTGCAAACAATCCTCCCCCTGATCCAGCAAGCAAGATTAATCAAGCCAATTTCACAAGGAAGCTTGCTGAGAGGAAACCAAGAAAGGGGACAAGAGCTGAAACTTCCCCCCCTTGAAGTCATTCCTCTTAACCAATTGGAAGAAGAGGAAGAAAGTGAAGAACAACATGTCAAGCTAATGACACTAAAAGAGCACTTGTTGGGAGGTAACCTAACCGTAGGTATAATTTCTTCTCTGCTTTGTTTTTGTTTTTTTACTTTGTTTAAATTCAATAAATGGGCATATGGTTACATTCTAAGTTTGGTGTTGCCATGCAACACATTTTCAATCTTTTTGGATGATTGCATCAAATCAAAAATGAAAGTGACGCACCAAGATTCTAAGTTTGGTGTGCCATTTATTTTTCTATGCAATTCATTCAAGCAACACCACTTGTTTACATAACCATAATGCCGCTGCAGTGTTATTTTTTTTAGTTAGACAATTTTAGTTTTCTTGATTGTTTTAGTCATTTCCTTGTTTTTAATGCTTTCTTTTATTAACTGTGTTTGTTAATACATCACCCAAACATCATTACTCATGATAGATTCTTCACTTGGTGATTGTGTTCAACAAAATAACAGTTTCTTTTGTTTAGTTTTAGTTCAAATAAATTGACATATGGTTGCATTCTAAGTTTGGTGTTGTTATGCAACAAAATTTGGTTCCAATGCTTACTAGATACTTGCATTAATTTCAAGTGAAAGTGTCACACTAAGTTTGGTGTGCCACTTATTTTTTTTTGCAATGTATCATGCACACCCTCTTATGTTTGCAATCAAAATGTCTTTGTCTCTTGTGCCTTGATTGTTATCTTTAATTTTGCTTGCTTAAAACACATGTGCTACTAACATTTCATTGTGTAAGACATTCATGATCCATCTTAGCCCCATAGCCATTGTTCTAATTGTTGCTTGAGGATGAGCAAGCACTCTAAGTTGGCAAGGGAAAGGGAAGAATTGGAGAAAAAAGACAACAATAATGAAGATGAACTACAAGGTTGTAAAGTTCCTTTTCCTCTCTTTTGTTTCCAGCACTTTAAATTGCATGATTGTCTTTATATTCTCTGTATGCATGTGTGGTATGACTAAGCATAGCTTGAATTTTGATTGAAACATGGTGTTGTGACATTATAACTACCAACTTGAATCCTGTGAATTCAAAAGCAGTAAAGCATCATGATCATAAACAAACAAGGCAGTAAAGAAGATTTTAGCATGTGCATACAAGTATTGGAAAGCTAGTATGATTAATTGTTGCTCAATTGCATTGGATTTTATTTAATTGAAGTCTTTCATCTAGTACATTTTGTGAAATCTTTTAAAATCATGAAAACCTTGAAGAAGTAAATATAATTAAAGCAAGAAAAGAAAAAGGGAAGGAATGAGAAAGCTGAAGGCTCTGAGTACCAATGGCAATTTATTTGCTAAGTGCTTGTGGTGTTTATGTATCAAGCCAAATGCTTGAAAACAAAACACTTAGAAGTCAAGGCTAGGCTCAAGTGCAAAAGCACTCCCTCAAAGCTCAAGGCTCTGAGCATCAATGATTAGAGAGTCAAGAAAAGAAAAGAAAAAATGAGCTTAATGAAGTCCTCTAATTAAATGCTTGTGGTGCTTATGTATCAAGTGGTAATACTTGAAAACAAAGCATTTAGAAGTCGTAGCTTTGTTATTTACTCATGGGGCAAAGCACCCAAAAGGAGAAGCTAAAAAAAAAAAAAGAAAAAAAAATTAAAAGCTTGTTTCAAGGAAGAATTATAAGAAAAAGATTTCATAAAATAAGCTAGATAGAAGCATCAATCATTTACATCTCTTTTGTAATTGTAGCATGCATAGAAAACTAGCTTGCCATGAACATTAACTTGCTACTCTTCTTACCTTGGATTGTCAATTTCTATTGCATGATTCTTTTCTTGCTTGGGGACAAGCAAGGTTTAAGTTTGGTGTTGTGATGACAAGTCATCATATACCCATTTTTCAAGCTAATTTCACTTGTTTTGTTAGCATTTATGCACTTTCTTGCATCCTAAGTAAGTAATTTGGAGTGAAAATGCATAACTTCTCTAAATCAAGCAACCACCATGAAATTAATGTTAAATCATGAGGTTTAAGCTAATTTTGATTGAATTTTAATTGATTTATAAGCCTCTTGAATTTAGTGATACTTTGAGTGGTTGTTTGGTTTATTGTAGGTGAAGAAAAGAAAAGAAAATGAAAAGCGTGGCCTAAGAAGCGTAACACAAGAAAAGGAAAGCGTGGCCAAAGAGGAGAGAAGCGTGCCGCAACTAATGGGGGAAGCAACATTGCCCTCCACAAGGGCAGAATGCCCTCTAGGAGAGCAACATTAGGTGACCAAGCCAAGGAAGGCAACTCTGCCATGCCCACTACAAGGGCAGAGCACAAAATGGTGCCTTGGAGCCAAGAGAAGGAGAACATTGCCCTGCCCTTGTGGAGGGCAGAATCGGGCTCTACAAGGAAGAAATTCAACAAAAAAATATATCCCATGCATGCCACAAGGTTCGAACAAAGAACCATGAGGAAGCCAAGCTCTAAGACCCATTGCCGTGCCAAGAAATCAAGAAAATTAATGAAGCGTGTGTATCCGCCCAGGTTCGAACACGGGTGGTGGACGAAATTGTGATCACATCAATGTAGTATTCCTTATTGTTGTATGGAATTATTATTATGGCTCTTTGCTATGTGTGGACACAACTCCGTTCAACTAGCCAGCAAGTGTACTGGGTCGTCCAAGTAATAAACCTTACGCGAGTAAGGGTCGATCCCACAGAGATTGTTGGTATGAAGCAAGCTATGGTCACCTTGTAAATCTCAGTTAGGCAGATTAAATAGTTTTGGGTTTCGAAAATTAATAATAAAAAGAAAATAAAAGGGGATAGAAATACTTATGTAAATCAATAGTGGAAATTTCAGATAGGCGTATGGAGGTGCTGTGCTCCTCTTGAATCTCTACTTTCTTATTACATTCATCCAATCCTTCTTACTCCTTTCCATGGCAAGCTGTATGTAGGGCATCACCGTTGTCAATGGCTACATCCCATCCTCTCAGTGAAAACGTTCCTATGCTCTGTCACAGCACGGCTAATCATCTGTCGGTTCTCAATCAGGTTGGAATAGAATCCCTTGATTCTTTTGCGCTTGTCATCACGCCCAGCCTTCAGGAGTTTGAAGCTCGTCACAGTCATTCAATCCCAGAATCCTACTCGGAATACCACAGACAAGGTTTAGACTTTCCGGATCCTCATGAATGCCGCCATCTATCTAGCTTATACCACGAAGATTCTGTTGGGGAATCTAAGAGATATGCGTCCGGCCTAAGGTAGAACGGAAGTGGTTGTCAGTCACGCGCATTCATGGGTGAGAATGATGATGAGTGTCACGGATCATCACATTCATCAAGTTGAAGTGCAACGTATATCTTGGAATAAGAATAAAAGAGAATTGAATAGAAAGTAATAGTAATTGTATTGAAACTTGAGGTACAGCAGAGCTCCACACCCTTAATCTATGGTGTGCAGAAACTCCACCGTTGAAAATACATAAGTGAAAGGTTCAGGCATGGCCGAATGGCCAGCCCCCAAAACGTGATCACAGGATTCAAAATACAATCCAGGATGTCTAATACAATAGATAAATGTCCTATATATACTAGACTAGCTACTAGGGTTTACATGAGTAAGTAATTGATGCATAAATCCACTTCCGGGGCCCACTTGGTGTATGCTTGGGCTGAGCTTGATCATTCCACGAGCTAAGGCATTTCTTGGCGTCAAACTCCAGGTTATGACGTGTTTTGGGCGTTCAACTCCGGATCATGACGTTTTTCTGGCGTTTAACTCCAGACAGCAGCATGAACTTGGCGTTCAACGCCAAGTTACGTCGTCATTCTTCGAATAAAGTATAGACTATTATATATTGCTGGAAAGCCCTGGATGTCTACTTTCCAACGCCATTGAGAGCGCGCCAATTGGAGTTCTGTAGCTCCAGAAAATCCATTTCGAGTGCAGGGAGGTCAGATTCCAACAGCATCAGCAGTCCTTTTGTCAGCCTTTTTCAGAGTTTTGCTCAAGTCCCTCAATTTCAGCCAGAATTTACCTGAAATCACAGAAAAACACACAAACTCATAGTAAAGTCCAGAAATGTGAATTTAACATAAAAACTAATGAAAACATCCCTAAAAGTAGCTCAAACTTACTAAAAACTATATAAAAACAATGCCAAAAAGCGTATAAATTATCCGCTCATCAACGGGCGTGCAATATGGCAACTCTGCCCTGCCCTTGGCGCAGGCAGGGCAGCATTTGAAGTGGCGCACCAAGAAGCAAAACGCACGCACCAAATTTTGTTCCTGGCAGCACCAACCGCGCGCACCAACGTCCCTGGCGCATCAAACTCTTCCTGCCCTGCCCTTGGCGCGGGCAGGGCAGTGTCCCACGCACCAACGCGCATCCTGGCGCACCAATTTTCTTCCTGGCGCACCAATTTTCAACCTTGGCAGCACCAACGCGCGCACTCCTCAACCTTGGCAGCACCAACTTTTCTGCCCTGCCCTTGGCGCGGGCAGGGCAGCCTCTGGCGCACCAAGGGCGCACCAAACTCGCGCCAGACTCGCACCACATGCACCAAGGCCGCACCAACTCGCACCACCATGCATCAATTTTCTGCCCTGCCCTCCACAAGGGCAGGGCAGCCTCCTGGGAGCAACATGGGCCAAAATCAACCAAAATTCACATTAATTCAATTCTTCAACAAATTGAATCAAGGCCAACCAAACCCATTTCTCCTCAAATCCAAAGCAAGCAAAGCCCACTCAACATGACTCAAAGGCACATGAATCAATTAAATTAGGATTTTTTATTTTTAATTTGTTTTAGATTCATTTTCATTTTTCACTTTGTAAAGCCTATATAAAGGCATCATTTTCATCTTTGTAGGACAGCTCTTTCCTTTATTTTTTTTTTTCTCTGTCTTAAATCTGGGATTGAGAGTGAAGGAATTCTGTTTCCCTCTTGGTCTAAGATTTCTCTTGTTATTCTTCTGCAAAATTTCAGTGAATTAAGGATTTCTCTTGTTTTGAACCAAAACTCTTTTTACTGCTTTCATCTTCTTTCCATCTGCAATTGTTCTTGGTTAGATCAAGGAAGGGAGTGAGATCTAGACTTGTTTTCTAGTCTCTTTGATTCCCTGAGATCTTAAATTTTATTTTGCAATTGAGTTGAGTTCTTAGCTGCTCTTCTATTTTTACTGTTCCATTGGCTTTCAATTTACTTTCAAGCAATTTAATTCTTCTGCACTTGTTCTTCATTTTACATTTCTGTTCATGATCCTAATTTACTTTCCTGCAAGTTAAGCTTTCTGCAATTATTCTAAGTGCTGCTCTCATTTAATTTCCAGCACCCCAGCCCCCTTTACATTTGATGCAATTTAGAATTCTTGCAATTTAAGTTTCAGCTATTTTACTTTCTTGTTCTTTAAGTTTCCTGCCATTTACATTCTGCAACTTTATCATTCCTGCAATTTACTTTCTGCTGCAACAATTCTCACTCACCAATGTTAGCTTGACTAAACTAATCACCCACTAAAATTGCTTGATCCATCAATCCCTGTGGGATCGACCTCACTCTTGTGAGTTATTATTACTTGATGCGACCCGGTACACTTGCCGGTTGAATTTGTGTGTTGGAAAATTTGTTTTCCGCAAAACACCATCATGAATTACATGGGAGAACCCTATGTAAACATCTACAACCCCTCATAGAAGAATCATCCTAACCTTTCATGGAAGGATCAACAGAAGCCTCAGAAGGGCTTCAATAATAATCAAGGTGGAAGAACTCATAATAGGTTCAATAACAAGCCACCATTCCCATCTTCTCAAGGACACGTGGAAACCCCTAAGCAGAGCCTTTCTAACTTAGTCACTATAGTCTCCAACCTCTCTAAGACCACTCATAGTTTCATAATTGAAATAAGATCCTCCATTAGAAATTTGGAGGTACAAGTTGGTCAACTGAGCAAGAGAATCCCTGAGACCCCTCTTGACACTTTTTCTAGTAACACTGAAGTAAACCCAAGAAAAGAGTACAAGGCCGTCACCACTGAGGATAAGGCCAAATCTGGAGAAACTGAGATGGCATTGAATGCCAATGAGAAAGTCCTCACTCGGCGTTTAACGCCCAAGCTGGCGCAGAAGTTGGCGTTGAACGCCAGTGAGGAAGCCTTCACTGGGCGTTCAACGCCCAAACTGGCAGGGAATCTGGCATTGAACTCCAATAATTAAGGTCTTACTGGCATTCAACACCTAACTTGGCAAAGGAACTGGCGTTGAATGCCATTGAAGGGATGCATGATGGGCGTTCAACGCCCAAAGAACCACCAGAACTGGCATTAAATGCCAATAATGACATACCTACTGAGTGTTCAACACCCACTGAAGAAATTCCTATCTAAGAATTAAAGAAAGCCCAGGCTCATGTAGAGACCATAGAGGTTTTCTTGCATGCACTCCTGCAGTGCATGAGTTCTGATGAATACTCATCCTCTGATGAGGATGAGGACACTAGAAAAGAGCAAGTTGCTCGGTACCAAGGAGCTCTGATAAAGTTGAATGCTAAATTAATTGGTATAAAACCTTTGGAGGAAGAACCTCCATTGCTTACCAAAGAACTCAATGCTTTGGTATAGCAAAAGCTACCTCAGATGCTTCTGGATCCTGGATGCTTCCTAATTCCTTGTAGTATAGGCACCATGACCTTTGGGAAGGCTCTGTGTGACCTAGGGTCAAGTAGAAATCTCATGCCACTCTCTGTAATGGAGAAGTGATGAAAAGTCATCTTATGCTAGTTTTACTAGCATTTTTACTTTCTTTTATTAGGTTTTATGCACTTTCTTGCACAATTAGTAAGTGATTAGAGTAGAATTTCATGTTTATCTTGACTCAATCAAACATGGTTGATTTTATAGAAAATCATGGGATTTATGCACAATTTAGTTGATTATTATGAATGATGCAAAATCTTGTGATTTTGGTGAGACTTTAATTGCTTGTTTGGTTGATGACAGGTGAAAATATGAAGATTTAAGAACAGAGAAACACAAGGTGCAGACGAACGCAGCGTTCATTTGATGAACACAGTGTTCACAAGTGATGCATACGCGTGCATGGCGTGCACGCGTGGATGGAGGATCAGCATTCTCAAGCCAAGAATGCAACGTTCACTCTGAATAAACGCCTGCGATACTTTCAGAATTGGAATTTGAAATTGGTCACCGACACGCACGCGTGCATGACGCACATGCGTCGATTTGACAAAAGTGGAGGTTGGCGCGAACGCACACATGAAGCTGGAACGCAGAAGTGATGTTTTACCATCCACGCGCACGCGCACAGGACGTGCACGCGTGAGGAGCGTTCATGGTGCGAACGTAGCGTTCATTCAATGATCGCTGGCAAGTGACGCGCACGCACACATGGTACGCGCAAGCATGGTTGAAGCTGAGGATCGTATCGACGTGCACGCATGCAGTACACGTACGCGTCGATGGTGCAACAACGCAAGGGACGCGCATGCACATAGGACGCGCACGCATTGGTGAATGAATGCAGTGTTCACTTTGAGATCACTACGTTCTCCTGAAGCAAGCTTCCAACCACACCAACAGAGGACCCATTCTGATCTGTTTTATCAAAGGCCAAAAAGCCCACTCCAAGTACTTGGATGACCAAATTAGAAAGTGTATAAATAGAAGCTCTATCCTTCACTACTCTCTTGATCAACACCATTCGGGAGGAATTGAGATCTTGAGAGTTAGTGTGGCTTATGGATGAGAAAAATGTTCTCTAACTCTTCTTATGACAATTACATCAAGAAATTGGCAAGATTGATTGTGATTAAAGAGATTGGATTGCCAAGGAATTGGGATCCAATCAATTTCAATCCGCCATAGATCTATGCATATAATTGAGAAAGGAGTTGAGACTCAATTGATTCATGAAGGATTATTGTATCTCCAATCCCTGATGATTCATTTTCTTTGAATTTCTTTCACTGTGAATTTTCTGCACTTGCTCCAATTTACAATTGTTTAGTTCTGTTGTAAATCCCACAACCCAATTCCTTTTAATTTTCATGCAGTTTAATTTCCCTTGAAAGTTAAGTTCTGACATTTGAATTTCCTGCACTTTACGATTCAGCTATTTACATTACTTGCAATTTAAGATTCAGTTTTTACTTTCTTGCAATTTAAGTTTCAGAAATTTACCTTACTTGCCATTTAAGTTTTTGCTATTTTACTTCCAGTATTCAAATTTCTTGCACTTTACTTTCGGTCAATCACAAATCACTCAAATTATTACTTGTTAGCTTAACTAAATTCATCACCCAACTAAAGTTGCTTAATCCAATCAATCCTCATGGGATCGACCTCACTTTTGTGAGTTTTACTACTTGATGCGACCCGGTATACTTGCCGGTGAGTTTGTGTGGAATCATTTTTCCCTCATCAAGTTTTTGGCACCATTGCCGGGGATTGATTTAGATTAACAATGATTAAGTAAGGTGACAATCTAGATTAAGTATTTTGTTTTGTTTTTTTAAGCACACTAACTATTTGAATTTTTGTTTCTATTAACCATAACCCCACTCTAGTAATAGAATGCCCTGTGATGAGCAGATATTTTATATGCTTTTGGGGGTAATTTCATGTAGTTTTTAGTATGTTTTAGTTAGTTTTTAGTATATTTTTATTAGTTTTTAGGCAAAATTCATATTTCTGGACTTTATTATGAGTTTGTGTGTTTTTCTGTGATTTCAGGTATTTTCTGGCTGAAATTGAGGGACCTGAGCAAAAATCTGATTCAGGCTGAAAAAGGGCTGCTGATGTTGTTGGATTCTGACCGCCCTACACTTGGAATGGATTTTTTGGAGCTACAGGAGTCCAATTGGTGCTCTCTCAATTGGGTTGGAAAGTAGACATCCAGGGCTTTCCAGCAACATATAATAGTTTATACTTTGCTCGAAGATAAATGACGTAAACTGGCATTTAACGCGAGTTTCATGTTCCATTCTGGCGTTAAATGCTAGAAACAGGTTACCAGTTGGAGTTCAACGCCCAATACAGATTACAACCTGTTGTTTAACTCCAAAAATAGCCCAGGCACGTGAAAATCTCAAGTCTCAGCCCCAGCACATACCAAGTGGGCCCCAGAAGTAGATTTCTGCACTATCTATCTTAGTTTACTCATTTTCTGTAAACCTAGGTTACTAGTTTAGTATTTAAACAACTTTTAGAGATTTATTTTGTATCTCATGACATTTTTGTACTCTTTGATGGCATGAGTCTCTAAACTCCATTGTTGGGGGTAAGGAGCTTTGCAACGTCTCGATGAATTAATGCAATTATTTCTGTTTTCTATTCAAACACGCTTGTTTTTATCTAAGATGTTCATTCGCACTTCAATATGATGAATGTGATGATCCATGACACTCATCACTATTCACAATCTATGAACACGTGCTTGACAACCACCTCCGTTCTACCTTCGATTGAATGAGTATCTCTTGAATTCCTTAATCAGAATCTTCGTGGTATAAGCTAGAATCCATTGGCAGCATTCTTGAGAATCCAGAAAGTCTAAACCTTGTCTGTGGTATTCCGAGTAGGATTCAGGGATTGAATGACTGTGACGAGCTTCAAACTCACAAGGGTTTGGCATAGTGATAGACGCAAAAGGATCAATGGATCCTATTCCAGCATGAGTGAGAACCGACAGATGATTAGCCGTACGGTGACAGCGCACCTGGACCATTTTCACTGAGAGAACGGATGGTAACCATTGACAACGGTGATCCACCAACACACAGCTTGTCATAGGAGGAACCTTGCGTGCGTGAAGAAGAAGACAGGGGGAAAGCAGAGATTCAGAAGACAAAGCATCTCTAAAACTCCAACACATTCTCCATCACTGCATAATAAGTATTATTGAATTCATGCTTTCTTGTTCATTTGTAAGTCAACTGATAATTATAATTGATATCGTGACTAAAAGTTATAAGATAACCAAAGCTTGCTTCAAGCCAACAATCTCTGTGGGATCGACCCTTACTCACGTAAGGTATTACTTGGACGACCCAGTGCACTTGCTAGTTAGTTGTGCAGAATTACATAGTGTGAGTGTAATTTTCGTGCACCAAGTTTTTAGCGCTGTTGCCGGGGATTGTTTGAGTTTGAACAACTGACGGTGAATCTTGTTGGTTAGATTAGGAAAATTTTGTCTTTTGAGTCAGAGTCTTTTATTTTCTTTTCAAAAATTTTTCAAAAATTTTTCAAAAATATTATTTTTCTTTATTAATTTTTAGTTTTTATGTGAGTTTAGTGTCATGTTTTAAGTTTGGTGTCAATTGCATACTTTTCTTTGTCTTTCAATTTTCGAATTGCATGTTCTTTGTTCATCTTTGACCTTCAAGTTGTTGTTGTCTATTTTCCTTATTTGATCTTTAGTTTGTCTTGTTTTGTGTCTTTTCTTGTTTTTCTTGTGCTTTTTCAAAATTTTAGTTTTCAAAAAAAAAAAATTATTTATTAAAAATACCTCTTTAAAACACGTTATATTTATAGCTCAATTGGCTAGAGCATTGTGTTTGTGTTCTTGGTAATTGGGCATCTTCCTTTTAAAACTTTTTCAAAAATAATTTTTCTTTGATTAAATCTTATGCCAAACTTTAAGTTTGGTGTTCTCTTGTTAATTTTCCTTTAATTTTCGAAAATTTTATTGTGGTTTTCTAAAAAATTTAAGTTTGGTGTTCTATCTTTTGTTCTTGTTGTTCTTGTGAGTCTCCAAGGTGTTCTTGAGTCTTCTTTGTGTTTTGATCTTAAAATTTTTAAGTTTGGTGTACCTTGGTGTTTTTCCTCCAAAATTTTCGAAAACAAGGAGCATTGGATTTAAAAATTTTAAGTCTTGTGTCTTTTGTGTGTTTTTCTCTTTCATAATAAAATTCAAAAATCAAAAAATTTTCTTTTCTAACTATTTTAAAGCAATTATTTTGAATTTTTTTTTATAAAAATTCAGATTTCAATTTTAAAATTTTTCAAATTCTATCTTTTTAAGATTTTTAAACATCATATCTTTTTCAAAAATATCCTAACCACTTTCTCTCTCCTCACTTTTTCAAAAATCTTCATAAAATATTTTTAAATTTTTTATTTTAGTTTTTATTTTATTTTATTTTATTTTATTATTTAGAAATTTTTTTATAATAAAATAAATAAAATAAATCCACGTCATCTCCCTTTCTTGATCATGGACCTAAGTGGAAATGAACAGTCCAGAAGGACTCTAGGGTTATATGCTAACCCCACTACTGCTTCATATGGGAGTAGTATCTGTGTATCCTCCATCGGAGTCAGTAGTTTTGAGTTGAATCCTCAGCTCATTATCATGGTGCAGCAAAGTTGCTAGTATTTCGGTCTTCCACAGGAAGAACCTACAGAGTTTCTGGCACAGTTTTTACAAATTTCTGACATAGTACATGATAAGGAAGTAGATCAAGATGTCTATAGATTATTACTGTTTCCATTTGCTGTAAAAGACTAAGCTAAGAGGTGGTTAAATAACCAACCTAAGGCTAGCATAAGGACATGGAAACATCTGTCAGAAAAATTTTTGAATCAATATTTCCCTCCAAAACAGATGACACAGCTAAGGCTGAACATCTAAGGCTTTAAACAAGGAGATAATAAATCTCTTTATGATGCTTGGGAGAGATACAGAGAGATGCTAAGAAAATGCCCCTCTAAAATATTTTCAGAGTGGGTGCAGTTAGACATCTTCTATTATGAGCTTACAGAGAAAGCTCATATGTCTTTGGACCACTCAGCTGGTGGATCTATACACATGAGAAAGATAATTGAAGAAGCTCAAGAGCTCATTGATACAGTTGCCAGAAATTACCATCTGTACCTAAGTAGTAAACCCTCCATGAAAGAAGAGGCTAAAACAGTAACTGCTGAACTCAGTCCTACTGAACAACTTACCAAATTCAATTAGCAATTAGATTTTCTGACAAAACAGCTAGCTGAATTCAAGGAGATACTACAAGACACAAGAATAGCTAACATGAATATGGAAGTATAATTGAAGCAAACAGAACAGTAGTTATCAAAACAAATAACAGAAAAGTGCCAAGCAGTTCAATTAAGAAGTGGAAAAACATTAAATACATCACTTCAAGGCAGAAGGAAGCCAAGAAATGAACAAACTGCTACCCAAAATCCCTCTGAGGACAGTAAAATCCCAGAGAGGAATAATTCTGGTGCTCAAATGCCAGAAAAGGGTGGAGAGCTGGCGTTAAACGCCCAACCCATGCTCAGTTCTGGCATTCAAACGCCACAAACAGGCAAGGAGTTGGCGTTAAACGCCCAAAGAAAGCTCAGTTCTGGCGTTCAAACACCAGAAACAGGTAATGAGTTGGCGTCCAACGCCAATCCAGCTTCCAACCCTGGCATTCAAATGCCAGTGAGGGATCGGACACATACAAGTGCTGATAGCAACCCCTCTAAAAAGGCTTCTCCAACCACATCTGTAGGAAATAAACCCGCAGCAACTAAGGTTGAGGAATACAAAGCCAAAATGCCTTATCCTTAGAAACTCCACCAAGTAGAATAGGATAAGCAATTTGCCCGCTTTGCAGACTATCTCAGGACTCTTGAAATAAAGATTTCGTTTGCAGAGGCACTTGAGCAAATACCCTCTTATGCTAAGTTCATAAAAGAGATCTTAAGTCATAAGAAGGATTGGAGAGAAACTGAAAAAGTTTACCTCACTGAAGAATGTAGTGCAGACATTCTGAAAAGCTTACCAGAGAAGCTTAAAGATCCCGGAAGCTTTATGATAGCATGCACATTAGAGGGTACTTGTACCAAGAAAGCTCTATGTGATCTTGGAGCAAGTATCAACCTAATACCTGCATCCACTATCGAAAAGTTTGGTTTGACTGAAGAAGTCAAACCAACCCAGATATATCTCCAACTTGCTGATGGCTCCATTAAATACCCATCAGGCGTGATTGAAGACATGATTGTCAAGGTTGGGCCATTTGCCTTTTTCACTGACTTTGTGGTGCTGGAAATGGAGGAGCACAAGAGTGCAACTCTCATTCTAGGAAGACCTTTCCTAGCAATTGGACGAACCCTCATTGACGTTCAAAAAGGGGAACTAACCCTGAGAGTCAATGAGGACGAGTTTAAGTTGAATGTTGTCAAAGATATGCAGCATCCAGACACCCCAAACGACTGCATGAGCATTGATATTATTGACTCTCTGGTGAAAGAGGTCAATATGACTGAGAGTCTCAAATCAGAGCTAGAGGATATCTTTAAAGATGTTCAGCTTGATCTGAAGGAACCAGAGAGAATAATAAAACCTCTGAAAATCCCTCAAGAAGAGGAGAAACCTCCTAAACCCGAGCTCAAACCATTACCACCATCTCTGAAATATGCATTTTTGGGAGAAGATGACACTTTCCCTGTAATCATAAGCTCTAACTTAGAGCCACAGGAAGAGGAAGTACTAATTCAAGTGCTGAGGACACACAAAACAACCCTTGGGTGGTCTATCAGTGATCTTAAGGGCATTAGCCCAGCCAGATGCATGCACAAGATCCTATTGGATGATGAGGCTAAGCCAGTGGTTTAACCACAGAGGCGACTGAATCCAGCGATGAAGGAAGTGGTGCAGAAAGAGGACACTAAATTACTAGAGGCTGGGATTATTTATCCTATTTCTGATAGCCCCTAGGTGAGCCCTATCCAAGTCTTCCCTAAGAAGGGTGGCATGACAGTGGTTCATAATAAAAAAAATAAACTGGTTCCTACAAGAAAAGTTACAGGGTGGCATATGTGTATTGATTACAGAAGGCTCAATACAGCTACCAGAAAGGATCATTTTCCTTTACCATTCATAGACCAGATGCTAGAAAGACTAGCAATTCATGATTACTACTACTTTTTGGATGGATATTCTGGTTATAATTAAATTGCAGTAGATTCCCAGGATCAAGAGAAAATAGCAATCACATGTCCATCTAGAGTATTTGCATACAGAAGGATGTCATTTGGTCTGTGCAATGCACCTGCAACCTTTCAAAGGTGCATGCTCTCTATTTTCTCTGATGTGGTGGAAAAATTTCTGGAAGTCTTCATGGATGACTTTTCAGTATTTGGAGACTCATTCAGCTCTTGTCTTGACCATCTAGCACTTGTTCTAAAGAGGTGCCAAGAGACTAACCTGGTTTTAAACTGGGAGAAATGTCACTTTATGGTGACTGAAGGAATTGTCCTTGGGCACAAAATTTCGAACAAGGAAATAGAGGTGGATCAAGCTAAGGTAGAGGTAATTGAAAAATTACCACCACCTGCCAATGTTAAGGCAATCAGAAGCTTTCTGGGGCATGCAGGATTCTATAGGAGGTTTATAAAAGATTTTTCAAAAATTGCAAAACCTCTGAGTAATCTGCTAGCTGCAGACATGCTATTTATCTTTGATAAGGAGTGTCTACAGGCGTTTGAGACTCTGAAAGCTGAGCTGGTCACAGCACCAATCATTTCTACACCAGACTGGACATTACCATTTGAACTATTGTGTGATACCAGTGATCATGCCATTGGTGCAATGTTGGGACAAAGGCATGACAAGCTTCTGCACGTTATTTATTATGCCAGTCGTATTTTAAATGACGCATAGAAAAACTACACAACCACAGAAAAAGAGTTACTTGTAGTGGTTTACGCCATTGACAAGTTCAGACCTTATTTAGTAGGATCAAAAGTGATTGTGTACACTGACCATGCTGCTCTTAAATATCTACTCACAAAACAGGATTCAAAACCCAGACTCATAAGATGGGTGTTGCTTCTGTAAGAGTTTGATATAGAAATAAGAGACAGAAAAGGGACAGAGAACCAAGTAGCAGATCACCTGTCCTGAATAGAACCAGTAGAAGGGGTGTCCCTCCATCTTACTGAGATCTCTAAAAACTTTTCGGATGAGCAACTCTTTGCCATCCAGGAAGTACCATGGTTTGCAGACATTGCAAACTATAAAGCTGTGAGATTTATACCCAAAGAGTATAGTAGGCAGCAATCAAAGAAATTGATCTCGGATGCAAAGTACTATCTTTGGGATGAACTATATCTCTTTAAGAGATGTGCAGACGGAGTAATCCGTAGATGTGTGCCTAAAGAAGAAGCACAGAAGATCCTCTGGCATTTCTATGGATCACAGTATGGATGACATTTTGGAAGTGAGCGAACAGCCACAAGAGTCCTCCAATGTGGCTTCTACTGGCTTACTCTCTATAAAGACTCCCGAGAGTTTGTACGTAATTGTGACAATTGCCAAAGATTTGGCAATTTGCCTCACAGTTATGCCATGCCTCAACAAGGGATCTTAGAGATTGAGTTATTTGATGTATGGGGTATTGACTTCATGGGGCCTTTCCCACCATCATACTCAAACACTTATATTCTGGTGGCAGTGGATTAATTATCCAAATGGGTGGAGGCTATTGCAACACCCACTAATGATACTAAGATAGTGCTAAAATTCCTCCAGAAACACATCTTCAGCAGATTTGGTTTCCCTAAAGTACTAATCAGTGATAGGGGCGCTCATTTCTACAATAAACAGCTTTACTCTGCTATGGTTCGATATGGAGTCAGCCACAGGGTGGCAACTCCATATCATCCACAGATAAATGGGCAAGCTGAAGTCTCTAATAGAAAACTTAAAAGAATCCTGGAATGGACTATGATTAACCATAGAAAGGATTGGGCAAGAAGCTTGGATGATGCTCTGTGGGCATACAGAACAGCATTCAAGACTCCTATAGGGACCTCTCCATACCAGCTCGTGTATGGAATAGCCTGTCACTTGCCAGTGGAACTGGAACACAAGGCCTACTGGGCAACCAGATTCCTAAACCTTGATGCCAAGTTAGCTGGAGAGAAAAGATTGCTCCAGTTAAATGAGCTAGAGGAATTTGGACTCAATGCTTTCGAAAATGAAAAAATTTACAAAGAGAAAGCAAAAAGACGGCATGATAAGAAGCTGTCATCCAGAGTCTTTGAGCTAGGGCAAAAAGTTCTGCTGTTTAATTTTAGTCTCAGATTATTCCCCGGGAAATTGAAATCCCAGTGGAGAGGACTATATGTGATTACAGGTGTGTCACCATATGGATACGTAGAGCTTCAGGATAATGATTTTGACAAAAAGTTCATTGTTAATGGACAGAGAGTCAAACATTATCTTGAAAGCAATTTTGAGTAAGAATGCTCAAAACTGAGACTTGATTAAAGCTCAGTAATAATCCAGCTAAAGACAATAAAGAAGCGCTTGCTGGGAGGCAATCCAGCCATTAACAAAGCTTATTTGTTAATTAATTGATAAATTTGCAGGTTCATATTAATTTTCTTCAAGGTAAAGTATCAATTGCATGAGCTCACGGAGTTATAGGAGGATTCAGAGGATAAAACAGCAAAAAGAAGCTCATTGGTGCAAAAATGCCAGTAAGAGCTGTTTTGGGCATTAAACGCCCAAAAGAAGCATCTACTGGGCGTTTAACACCAGTAGAGATAGCCATCTGGGTGTTAAACGCCAGAAAGAAGCAGCTTCTGGGCGTTTAACGCCAGATTTACAACATCCTGGGCGTTGAGAAAAATGCCCAGTGATAAGGGAGTTTCTGGCATTTAATGCCAGCTAGACGCAACAGCTAGGCATTAAACGCCCAGACCAAGCACCAACTGGGCATTAAACGCCCAAAACATGCAGCAGTTGGGCGTTTAACGCCAGGATTATGGAAGGGAGGAATTTTTTGTTCCCAACTTGACTTTTTTCAAATTTTCATGTTTCCATCCATAATTTCTTGCATAAACATATTACAAATCCTAATTTTTCAAATCCTCTTTCAAAGATATCAAATGTATCTTAATTCTAAACATAAATTTTTTTAAAATCCTCTTCAACTTCTTTTCAAATATTTTTAAATTCTTCTCAAATCTTTTTAAACTCATCATATCTTCTTTTCAAAATTCAGATTTATCTTTTTCAAATATCTTTCATATCTTTTCAATTTAAATTACATCTTTTTCCTATCATACTTATCTTTTACAAATCATATCTTCTATCCTATCTTTTTCAAAAATTTTTGAAAACCCACTCCCTTCCCTTTAAATCCACGTTTGGCCTCCCTCCTCTCCTTCACAATTCGAACTTGGCTCTCCATCTATCCCTCTCCTTTCCTTTCTTTTGCTTGAGGATAAGCAAACCTCTAAGTTTGGTGTGTTTATCCGTGATCACTAAACCAATACCCACTAAGATCATGACTCCTAAGGGAAAACAAACCACTCCAAGAGGCAAGAAAGAGAATATTCCAAAACCACTTTGGAATCAAGGGAAGTTCTTAACCAAAGAACATTCAGACCATTACTACAAAATAATGGGTCTAAGGTCAGTGATCCCGGAAGTTAAATTTGATCTGAAAGAAGACGAATATTCGGAGATCCAAGAGCAAATTCGAAACAGGAGCTGGGAAATCCTAGCTAATCCTGAAACAAAGGTGGGAAGAAACATGGTTCAGGAATTCTACTCTAATTTGTGGCAAACAGACAGGAAGAAAATAGCTGGAACTGCCTTCTATGACTATCAGACTTTGGTCAGAGGGAAGATTGTTCACTTCCACCCTGATAAAATCAGGGAGATCTTCAAGCTACCTCAGCTGAAAGATGACCCAGACTCCTTTAATAGGAGAATGATGAGAACAAATAAGGGTTTGGACGAAATTCTAGAGGACATATGCCTCCCTGGAACCAAGTGGACAACCAGCACAAAGGGTGTCCCAAATCAACTCAAGAGAGGAGATCTCAAACCAGTCGCCAGAGGCTGGCTGGACTTCATTGGGCGTTCTATACTGCTGGCACACGAAATCGCAATCACACTTTTGCAATTCCGCACAACTAACCAGCAAGTGCACTGGGTCGTCCAAGTAATACCTTACGTGAGTAAGGGTCGATCCCACGGAGATTGTCGGCTTGAAGCAAGCTATGGTTATCTTGTAACTCTTAGTCAGGATATCAATAATTCTCAGGTTTAATTGTAAAAAGTGAAAGAACATGAATAAATACTTGTTTTGCAGTAATGGAGAACAGGTTGAGGTTTTGGAGATGCTCTATCTTCTGAATCTCTGCTTTCCTACTGTCTTCTTCTTCATGCACGCAAGGCTCCTTCCATGGCAAGCTGTATGTAGGGTTTCACCATTGTCAATGGCTACCTCCCATCCTCTCAGTGAAAATGTTCGAGGCGCTCTGTCACAGCACGGCTAATCATTTGTCGGTTCTCAATCAGGTTGGAATAGAATCCAGTGATTCTTTTGCGTCTATCACTAACGCCCAGCCTTCAGGAGTTTGAAGCTCGTCACAGTCATCCAATCCTCGAATCCTACTCAGAATACCACAGACAAGGTTTAGACCTTCCGGATTCTCTTGAATGCCACCATCAATTCTAACTTATACCACGAAGATTCTGATTAAGGAATCTAAGAGATATCTACTCAGTCTAAGGTAGAACGGAGGTGGTTGTCAGGCACACGTTCATAGGTGAGAATGATGATGAGTGTCATGGATAATCACATTCATCAAGGTGGGAACAAGTGATATCTTAGAATGGAAGCAAGCGTGATTGAATGAAAAACAGTAGTGATTGCATTAATCCATCAAGACACAGCAGAGCTCCTCACCCCCAACCATGGGGTTTAGAGACTCATGCCGTAGAAGGCATAGTGAGAAACATGTAAAAATGTCATGAGGTGCAGATACAATGTCAAAATATCCTATTTATAGTGAACTAGTAACCTAGGATATACAGAAATGAGTAAATGACGTAAAAGTCCACTTCCGGGGTCCACTTGGTGTGTGCTTGGGCTGAGCATTGAAGCTTTCATGTGTAGAGACTTTTTCTGGACTTAAACGCCCAAACTGGCACAAAATCTGGCGTTTAACTCCAATTTTTGTGCCAGTTCCGGCGTTAAACGCTGGGAATTCTGAAGCTGATTTGCAACGCCGGTTTGGGCCATCAAATCTCGGGCAAAGTATAGACTATTATATATTGCTGGAAAGCCCAGGATGTCTACTTTCCAACGCAATTGAGAGAGTGCTAATTGGGCTTTTGTAGCTCTGGAAAATCCACTTCAAGTGCAGGGAGGTCAGAATCCAACAGCATCTGCAGTCCTTTTTCAGCCTCTGAATCAGATTTTTGCTCAAGTCTCTCAATTTCAGCTAGAAATTACCTGAAATCACAGAAAAACACACAAACTCATAGTAAGGCCCAGAAAAGTGAATTTTAAATAAAAACTAATAAAAACATACTAAAAACTAACTAAAATATACTAAAAACATACTAAAAACAATGCCAAAAAGCGTATAAATTATCCGCTCATCACAACACCAAACTTAAATTGTTGCTTGTCCCCAAGCAACTGAAAATCAAATAGAATAAAAGAAGAGAACATACTATAGATTCCAAAATATCAATGAAACTTAGCTCCAATTAGATGAGCGGGACTAGTAGCTTTTTGCTTCTGAGCAGTTTTGGCATCTCACTTTATCCTTTGAAGTTTAGAATGATTGGCATCTATAGGAACTCAAAATTTAGATAGTGTTATTGATTCTCCTAGTTAAGTATGATGATTCTTGAACATAGCTACTTTATGAGTCTTGGCTGTGGCCCAAAGCACTCTATCTTCCAATATTACCACCGGATACATACATGCCACAGACACATAATTGAGTGAACCTTTTTAGATTGTAACTCAGCTTTGCTAAAGTCCCCAATTAGAGGTGTCCAGGGTTCTTAAGCACACTCTTGGATCACTTTTTTTTCTTCTTTTTTTTTTTTTGAATTCACTGCTTTTTTCAAGAATCAATTTGATAATCTTTCAGATCCTCAATAACATTTCTCCTTTTTCATCATTCTTTCAAGAGCCAACAAGTTTAACATTCTTTAATCAACAAATTCAAAAGACATATGCACTGTTCAAGCATTCATTCAGAAAACAAAAAGTATTGTCACCACATCAAACTAATACAACTACTTTCAGAGATAAATTCAAAATCCTGTACTTCTTGTTCTTTTGTGATTAAAGCGTTTTTCATTTAAGAAAGGTGATGGATTCATAGGACATTCATAGCTTTAAGACATGAACCTTAAATTTTATTAATCATGAATTAAGGACAAGAATAAAAAATAAATATAAGATAAGATTAATAGTAATAGAAAACAAAAAAAAATTAAATGACTCTAAAATAGACTCCTAATGATAGAGGTTATCACAGAGTTAGGACTCAACAACCTTGATTTTGAGAAGTGGATACTCCCTCAACTTGTGGGGTATTTGACCCTCCAAGGGAGAGCTTCTGGCGCTTCAGCTCCTGTAACTCACGCCCCTGCTTCTCTTGTTCCTTCAGCAATTTGCAGAGCATGCAGTTTTGATTCTGTTGTTCTTTCTTAATTTGTTCCATAGTTTCTTGCAGCTTGGCAACAGATGCTTCTAGGCTGGCCCAGTAGTCAATTTCAGGAAGTTCAGGGAGGAACTCATGTGCCCTCCTTTTGATAGAGTTATCTTGCATTTGTCCTTCCATTGACTTCTTGGTGATTGGATGTTCAATTGTGATGAATTCATCTACTCCCATCCTCACCCCAGCATCTTTACATAGCAAAGAGATTAAGCTTGGGTAAGCCAGTTTGGCTTCAGTGGAATTCTTGTTTGCAATTGTGTAAATCTCACAAGCAATCAGATGATGAACCTCCACTTCTTTTCCCAGCATAATGCAATGAATCATCACTGCTCTCTTGATGGTGACCTCAGAACGGTTGCTATTGGGCAATATAGAACGCCCAATGAAGTCTAGCCAACCTCTTGCAATTGGTTTGAGATCTCCTCTCTTGAGTTGGTTTGGGACACCTTTTGAATTGGTTGTCCACTTAGTTCCAGGGAGGCATATGTCCTCTAGAACTTGATCCAACCCCTTATCTGCTCTCACCATTCTCCTATTAAAGGATTCAGGATCATCTTGCAGTTGAGGCAATTTGAAGACTTATCTTATTTTGTCCAGATGGAAGTAAATAATTCTTCCTCTAACCATGGTTTTGTAGGTATGAAAAGTAGTTCCAGTCATTCTCTGCTTATCTATCAGCCACAGATTTGAGTAGAATTCCTGAACCATGTTTCTTCCAGCCTTTGTCTCAGGGTTGGTTAGAACTTCCCATCTTCTGTTTCGAATTTGCTCTTGGATTTCCAAATATTCATCTTCTTTCAGATCAAATCTGACTTCCGGAATCACTGACCTCAGACCCATTATTTTGTGGTAATGTCTGCATGTTCTTTGGTTAAGAACTTCTCTTGATTCCAAAGATTCTTTGGAGTATTCTTTTTCTTGCCTCTTGAATTGGTTTGTTTTTCCTTAGGAGCCATGATCTTGATAAATCTTGGCTTAGTGATCACGGAAAAGCACACCAAACTTAGAGGTTTGCTTGCCCTCAAGCAAAAGAAAAGAAAGAGGAGAGCAAGGAGGAGAGCAAATTCGAATGGTGGGGAGAGGGGGGATGGCCGAGTGTTATTTATAAGGGAGGGGGAGAGATTTCAAAAATTTTGAAGGAGATTTGAGAAGATATGGGAAGAATTTGAGAAGATATTTGAGTTTTTGAAGAAGATTTGGAAAGGATTTAAAAGAGATTTGAAGAATGATTTAGAAAGTTGTTTAATTTGAAACTTGAAGGTGAATAATGAAAGTTTGTAATGTGTTTATGCAGAAAATTATGGATCAAAATAAGAAAGTTTGAAAAAATTTGAAGTGGAAAACAAAATCTCTGTCCCCTACCTTTCTAGCGTTAAACACCCAAAATGGTATCCATTCTGGCGTTTAATGCCCACTTGGTGGCCATTGTGGGCGTTTAATGCCCAGCCAGGTGCCCTGGCTGGCGTTAAACGCCAGAAACCCCTTTATCACTGGGCGTTTTGCTGAACGCCCAGGATGCTGCAATTCTGGCATTAAACGCCCAGAATGGTACCCATTCTGGCGTTTAACACCCAAAATGGTGCCTTTACTGGCGTTTTCTTGCCAGCAAACTCCTTTTCTCTGCTTTTTGCACTGAATCCTTCTGTAACTCTGTGAATTCCTTCAATTTCAATGATCAACCTTGAAGAATGTATATTAAACTCTTATAGAACAAATAACCTGCTAATGACTGGGTTGCCTCCCAGCAAGCGCTTCTTTATTGTCTTTAGCTGGACCTTTACTGAGACTCATTCAAGCCTCAGTTTTGGGCATTCTTGCTCAAAATTACTTTCAAGGTAATGTTTGATCCTCTATCCATTAACAATGAACTTTTTGTCAGAATCAATATCCTGAAGCTCAACATATCCATATGGTGAGACTCCTGTAATCACATATGGACCCCTCCATCGGGATTTAAGTTTTCTTGGGAATAGTTTGAGCCTAGAGTTGAAGAGCAGAACTTTTTGTCCTGGCTCAAAGACTCTGGATGACAACTTTTTGTCATGCCACTTCTTTGCCTTTTCCTTATAGATTTTTGCATTTTCAAAGGCACTGAGTCTGAACTCCTCTAGCTCATTTAGCTGGAGCAGTCTTTTTTCACCAGCTATCTTAGCATCCATGTTTAGGAATCTGGTTGCCTAGTAGGCTTTATGTTCTAGTTCCACGGGTAGATGACAGGCCTTCCCATACACAAGTTGGTATGGAGAGGTTCCTATAGGAGTCTTGAATGCTGTTCTGTATACCCACAGAGCATCATCCAAGCTCTTTGCCCAATCCTTTCTACGGGCAATAACAGTCCATTCCAGGATTCTTTTTAACTCTCTGTTAGAGACTTCAGCTTGCCCATTTGTCTGTGGATGATACGGAGTTGCTACTTTGTGGCTAATTCCATATCGGACCATAGCAGAGTATAGTTGTTTATTGCAGAAATGAGTGCCCCCATCACTGATTAGTACTATGGGAACACCAAACCTGCTGAAGATGTGTTTCTGGAGGAATTTCAGCACGGTCTTGGTATCATTATTAGGTGTGGCAATTGCTTCTACCCATTTAGATACATAGTCTACTGCCACCAGAATATAAGTGTTTGAGTATGATGGTGGGAAAGGACCCATGAAGTCAATACCCCATACATCAAACAATTCAATCTCTAAGATCCCTTGTTGAGGCATGGCGTAACCATGAGGCAAGTTACCAGCTCTTTGGCAACTGTCATAGTTACGCACAAACTCTCGGGCATCCCTATGGAGAGTAGGCCAGTAGAATCCACATTGGAGGACCTTAGTGGCTATTCGCTCACCTCCGAAATGTCCCCCATACTGTGATCCATGGCAATGCCACAGGATCCTTTGTGCTTCCTCTCTAGGTACACATCTGCGGATTATTCCGTCTGCACATCTCTTAAAGAGATATGGCTCATCCCAGAGGTAGTACTTGGCATCTGAAATTAATTTTTTTCTTTGCACCCTGCTGTACTCCTATGGTATGAGCCTCACAGCTTTATAATTTGCAATGTCTGCAAACCATGGAGCTTCCTGAATGGCAAAGAGTTGCTCATCTGGAAAGGTCTCAGAGATCTCAGTAGAAGGGAGGGACGCCCCTGCTACTGGTTCTATTCGAGACAGATGATCAGCTACTTGGTTCTCTGTTCCCTTCCTGTCTCTTATTTCTATATCAAACTCTTGCAGAAGCAGCACCCACCTTTTGAGCCTGGGTTTTGAATCCTGCTTTGTGAGTAAGTATTTAAGAGCAGCATGGTCAGTGTACACAATCACTTTTGACCCTACTAAGTAGGATCTAAACTTGTCAATGGCATAAACCACTGCAAGTAACTCTTTTTCTGTGGTTGTGTAATTCTTCTGTGCGTCATTCAGAACACGGCTAGCATAATAAATGACGTGCAGAAGCTTGTTATGCCTCTGTCCCAACACTGCACCAATGGCATGGGCACTGGCATCACACATTAGCTCAAATGGTAATGTCCAGTCTGGTGCAGAAATGACTGGTGCTGTGATCAACTTGGCTTTCAGGGTCTCAAATGCCTGCAGACACTGTGTGTCAAACACAAATGGTGTGTCAGCAGCTAGCAGGTTGCTTAGAAGTTTTGCAATTTTTGAAAAATCCTTTATAAACCTTCTGTAGAATCCTGCATGCCCCAGAAAGCTTCTGATTGCCTTGATATTGGCAGGTGGTGGTAATTTTTCAATTACCTCTACCTTTGCTTGATCCACCTCTATTCCCTTGCTTGAAATTTTGTGCCCAAGGACAATTCCTTCAGTCACCATAAAATGACATTTCTCCCAGTTTAAGACCAGGTTAGTCTCTTGGCACCTTTTCAGGACAAGTGCTAGATGATCAAGAAAGGAGCTGAATGAGTCTCCAAATACTGAGAAGTCATCCATGAAGACTTCCAGGAATTTCTCTACCATATCAAAGAAGATGGAGAGCATGCACCTCTGAAAGGTTGCTGGTGCATTGTATAGACCAAAAGGCATTCTTCTGTAAGCAAACACGCCAGAAGGACAGGTGAATGCTGTTTTATCTTGATCTTAAGGGTCCACTACAATTTGATTATAGCCTGAATAGCCATCCAAAAAGCAGTAATAATCATGACCCGCTAGTCTTTCTAGCATTTGGTCTATGAATGGTAAAGGAAAATGATCCTTTCTGGTGGCTGTATTGAGCCTTCTATAGTCAATACACATACGCCACCTGTAACTGTTCTTGTAGGAACCAGTTCATTCTTTTCATTATGAATCACTGTCATGCCTCCCTTCTTGGGGACAACTTGGACAGGGCTCACCCAGGGGCTATCAGAAATAGGATAAATAATCCCAGCCTCTAGTAACTTAGTGACCTCTTTCTGCACCACCTCCTTCATGGCTAGATTTAGCCGCCTCTGTGGTTGAACCACTGGCTTGGCATTATCTTCCAATAGGATCTTGTGCATGCATCTTGTTGGGCTAATGCCCTTAAGATCACTTATGGACCACCCAAGAGCTGTCTTGTGTGTCCTTAGCACTTGAATTAGTGCTTCCTCTTACTGTGAGTTTAAAGCAGAGCTTATGATTACTGGAAAAGTGTCACCTTCTCCCAGAAATGCATACTTCAGGGATGGTGGTAGTGGCTTGAGCTCAGGTTTAGGAGGCTTATCCTCTTCCTGAGGAATTTTCAGAGGTTCTTTTATTTCCTCTGGTTCCTCTAGGTCAGGCTGAACATCTTTAAAGATATCCTCTAGCTTTGATTCGAGACTCTCAGTCATATTGATCTCTTCCACTAAAGAGTCAATAATATCAGCGCTCATGCAGTCATTTGATGTGTCTGGATGCTGCATAGCTTTGACAGCATTTAACTTGAACTCATCCTCATTGACTCTCAGGGTCACTTTCCCTTTTTGTACATCAATGAGAGTTCGTCCAGTAGCTAGGAAGGATCTTCATAGGATGAGAGTTGCACTCTTGTGCTCCTCCATTTCCAGCACTACAAAGTCAGTTGGAAAGGCAAATGGCCCAACCTTGACAATCATGTCCTCAATTATGCCTGATGGATATTTAATGGAGCCATCAGCAAGTTGGAGACATATCCGAGTTGGTTTGACTTCTTTAGTCAACCTAAGCTTTCTGATAGTGGATGCAGGTATTAAGTTGATACTTGCTCCAAGGTCACATAGGGCTGTCTTGGTACAAGCACCTTCTAATGTGCATGGTATCATAAAGCTTCCTGGATCTTGAATCTTTTCTGGTAAGCTTTTCAGAATGACTGCACTGCACTCTTCAGTGAGAAACACTTTTTCAGTTTCTCTCCAATCCTTCTTATGACTTAAGATCTCTTTCATAAACTTAGCATAAGAAGGTATTTGCTCAAGTGCCTCTGCAAACGGAATCTTTATTTCAAGAGTCCTTAGATAGTCTGCAAAGCGGGTAAATTATTTATCCTGTTCCGCTTGGTGGAGTTTCTGAGGATAAGGCATCATGGCTTTATATTCTTTAACCTTAGTTGCTGTAGGTTTATTCCCTACAGAGGTGGTTGGAGAAGCCTTTTTAGAGGGGTTACTATCAGCACTCTCAGGTGTCTGATTCCTCATTGGCATTTGAGCGCCAGGATTGGGTGAGGAATGGGCGTTTAACGCCAACTTTCCCCCCTTTCTGGCGTTTGAACGCCAGAACTGGGCAAGGAATGGGCATTTAACGCTAACTTTTCCCCCCTTTCTGGTGTTTGAATGCCAGGAGTATTCCTCTCTGGGCTCTTACTGTCCTCAGAGGGATTTTGGGTAGTGGTTTGGTTATCCTCTGTCAGTTATTCCTTTCTTGACTTTTTGCCACTTTGAGCAGTGTTATTCAATGTCTTCCCACTCCTTAGTTGAACTGCTTGGCATTCTTCTGTTATCTGTTTAGATAACTGCTGTTTTGTCTGATTCAACTGTGATTCTATATTCTTGTTAGCAATTTTGGTTTCTTGGAGCATCTCTTTAAATTCTGCTAACTGGTTTGTCATCAGGAGTAATTGCTAATTAAGCTCAACAATTTGTTCTTGAGGATTAGGATCAGTAGTTACTGCCACGGATTCTTCTTTTGTAGAGGACTTACTGCTTGAGTATAGATGTTAATTTCTAGAAACAGTATCTAGAAGCTCTTGAGCTTCTTCAATCGTCTTCCTCATATGTATAGATCTACCAGCTGAGTGGTCTAGAGACATCTGAGCTTTTTCTGTAAGCCCATAGTAGAAGATGTCTAACTGTACCCACTCTAAAAACATTTTAGAGAGGCATTTTCTTAGCATACCTCTGTAACTCTTCCAGGCATTATAAAGAGATTCATTATCCTCTTGTTTAAAGCCTTGGATGTCCAGCCTTAGCTGTGTCATCCTTTTTGGAGGGTAAAATTGATTCAGGAATTTGTCTGATAACTGTCTCCATGTTTTTATGCTTGCTATGGGTTGGTTATTCAACCACCTCTTAGCTTGATCTTTTACAGCAAATGGAAATAGTAATAATCTGTAGACATCCTGATCCACCTCTTTATCACGTACTGTGTCAGGAATTTGTAAGAACTGTGCCAGAAACTCAGTAGGTTCTTCCTGTGGAAGACCGGAATACTGGCAATTTTGCTGCACCATGATAATGAGTTGAGGATTTAGCTCAAAGCTGCTTGCTTTAATGGGAGGTATACAGATGCTACTCCCATATGCAGCTGTAATGGGGTTAGCATATGACCCCAGAGTCCTTCTGGACTGCTCAATTCCACTTAGGTCCATGATAGAGAAAGGGAAATGATATGGATTCACAAGTAAAGTATAAAATACTTTTTTTTTGTTTTTAATTAAAGATGACCGAAAATAATAAAATAAAAGTGAAAGCAAATAGAATAAAATTTTGAAAACTAAAATAAAATAAAATCAAAGCAAATTGAAAACTAAATCAATTAATTAATTAAAAAGACTTGGAATTAGCAATTAAGAAGATATGATTGAAAATTATTTTGAAAAAGATTTGACTTTTTTGAAATGAGGAGAGAGAAAAACAACAAGATGACAACAAACTTAAAATTTTTAGAAAATCAAACACAAATTTTCGAAGATTTTAAAGGAAAACACAAAGAAGACACCAAACTTAGAACTTTTAAAGATCAAGAAAGGACTAAGAACATGCAAATTTGAAAAATTAAAAGAAAACAAAAACATGCAATTGACAACAAACTTAAAATATGAAACTAAACTCAAATAAAGGACTCTAAACCAACAAAAATGAAACAGTCCTAATCTAAGCAACAAGATAAACCGTCAGTTGTCCAAACTCGAACAATTTCCGGCAACGGCGCCAAAAACTTGATGCACGAAATTGCAATCACACTTTTGCAATTCCACACAACTAACCAGCAAGTGCACTGGGTCGTCCAAGTAATACGTTACGTGAGTAAGGATCGATCCCACGGAGATTGTCGGCTTGAAGAAAGCTATGGTTATCTTGTAACTCTTAGTCAGGATATTAATAATTCTCAGGTTTAATTGTGAAAAGTGAAAGAACATGAAATAAATACTTGTTTTACAGTAATGGAGAACAGGTTGAGGTTTTGGAGATGCTCTATCTTTTGAATTTCTGCATTCCTACTGTCTTCTTCTTCATGCACGCAAGGCTCCTTCCATGGCAAGCTGTATGTAGGGTTTCACCGTTGTCAATGGCTACCTCCCATCCTCTCAGTGAAAATGTTCGACGCGTTCTGTCACAACACGACTAATCATCTGTCGGTTCTCAATCAGGTTGGAATAGAATCCAGTGATTCTTTTGCGTCTGTCACTAACGCCAAGCCTTCAGGAGTTTGAAGCTCGTCACAGTCATCCAATCCTCGAATCCTACTCAGAATACCACAGACAAGGTTTAGACCTTCTGGATTCTCTTGAATACCGCCATCAATTCTAGCTTATACCACGAAGATTCTGATTAAGGAATCTAAGAGATATCTACTCAGTCTAAGGTAGAACGGAGTCGGTTGTTAGGCACACGTTCATAGGTGAGAATGATGATGAGTGTCACGGATCATCACATTCATCAAGTTGAGGAACAAGTGATATCTTAGAATGGAAGCAAGCGTGATTGAATGAAAAACAGTAGTGATTGCATTAATCCATCAAGACACAGCAGAGCTCCTCACCCCAACCATAGGGTTTAGAGACTCATGCTGTAGAAGGTACAGTGAGAAACGTGTAAAAATGTCATGAGGTGCAGATACAATGTCAAAATATCCTATTTATAGTGAACTAGTAACCTAGGATATACAGAAATGAGTAAATGACGTAAAAGTCTACTTCTGGGGTCCACTTGGTGTGTGCTTGGGCTGAGCATTGAAGCTTTCATGTGTAGAGACTTTTTCTGGAGTTAAACGCCAGCTTTTGTGCCAGTTTGGGCGTTTAACTCCAATTTTTGTGCCAGTTCCGGTGTTAAACGCTGGGAATTCTGAAGCTGATTTGCAACGCCGGTTTGGGCCATCAAATCTCGGGCAAAGTATGAACTATTATACATTGCTGGAAAGTTCAGGATGTCTACTTTTCAACGCAATTGAGAGCGCACTAGTTGGGCTTCTGTAGCTCCGGAAAATCAACTTCAAGTGCAGGGAGGTCAGAATCCAACAGCATCTGCAGTCCTTTTTCAGCCTCTGAATCAGATTTTTGCTCAGGTCCCTCAATTTCAGCCAGAAATTACCTGAAATCACAGAAAAACACACAAACTCATATTAAAGCCCAGAAAATTGAATTTTAAATAAAAACTAATAAAAACATACTAAAAACTAACTAAAATGTACTAAAAACATACCAAAAACAGTGCCAAAAAGCGTATAAATTATCCGCTCATCAACGGCCAAGACTCATAAAAGTAGCTGTGTTCAAGAATCAACATACTTAACTAGGAAAATCAATAACACTATCTAAAATTCTAAGTTTCTATAGATGCCAATCATTCTAAACTTCAAAGGAAAAAGTGAGATGCCAAAACTGTTCAGAAGCAAAAAGCTACAAGTCCCACTCATATAATTAAGAACTAATATTCCCTGATATTTTGAGATCTATAGTATATTCTCTTCTTTTTATCCTATTTGATTTTCAGTTGCTTGGGGACAAGCAACAATTTAAGTTTGGTGTTGTGATGATCGGATAATTTATACGCTTTTTGGCATTGTTTTTAGGTAGTTTTTTGTAGGATCTAGCTACTTTTAGGGATGTTTTCATTAGTTTTTATGATAAATTTACATTTCTGGACTTTACTATGAGTTTGTGTATTTTTTTGTGATTTCAGGTATTTTTTGGCTGAAATTGAGGGACCTAAGCAAAACTCTGATAAAAGGCTGACAAAGGACTACTGATACTGTTGGATTCTGACCTCCCTTCACTCAAAATGATTTTTCTGGAGCTATAGAACTCTAAATGGCGTGCTCTCAACGGCGTTGGAAAGTAGACATCCAGAGCTTTCCAGCAATATATAATAGTCCATACTTTATTTGAGATTAGACGATGCAAACTGGCGCTCAACGCAAATTCCATGCTGCATTCTGGAGTCAAACGCCAGAAACACGTCACAAACCAGAGTTAAACGCCAAAAACACGTTACAACTTGGCGTTTAACTCCAAAAGAAGCCTCTGCACATGTAAAGCTCAAGCTCAACCCAAGCACAAACCAAGTCGGCCCTGGAAGTGGATTTCTGCATCAATTACCTATTTTTGTAAACCCTAGTAGCTAGTCTAGTATAAATAAGACATTTTACTATAGTATTAGACATCTCGGTTTTCATCTTTTATCTTAGATCCATCTTTGGACGTTTGGTTCTTAGACTTTGGGGGCTGGCCATTCGGCCATGCCTGAAACTTGATCACTTATGTATTTTCAACGGTGGAGTTTCTACACACCATAGATTAAGGGTGTGGAGCTCTACTGTACCTCAAGTTTTAATGCAACTACTACTATTTTCTATTCAATTAAGTTTATTCCTGTTCTAAGATATTCATTGCACTTCAACATGATGAATGTGATGATCCGTGACTCTCATCATCATTCTCACCTATGAACGCGTGACTGACAACTACTTCCGTTCTACCTTAGACCGAACGCATATCTCTTGGATTCCTTAATCAGAATCTTAGTGGTATAAGCTAGAATTGTTGGTGGCATTCATGAGAATCCAGAAAGTCTAAACCTTGTCTGTGGTATTCCAAGTAGGATTTAGGGATTGAATAGCTGTGACGAGCTTCAAACTCGCGATTTTTGGGCGTGATGACAAACGCAAAAGAATCAATGGGTTCTATTCTGACATGATCGAGAACCGACAGATGAAGGGATTTAGGTGCTGGAATTCAGAATTTAACAAGAAAATATAAATTGAAGCAACTCAAAAAGCTATTAGATGAAGGGATTCAGTTCAGTAGCAAAATAGAAAAGGAAAATTTCTTGAAGAAACAAACAGCAAGAAAACTAAATTCAATTATGAAATCCTAAGGAGAAATTAAAGATCAAAGAAGAGAAATGAGATTAGAAAGCAGATCTAGATCTCAATTTCTCTCTTGATCAAGCAGAAAAGTAATTGGCAAAGAAATGAAAAGTACAATAGTAAATGAAACTTAGATCCAATTCTTAGAACAATTGAGAAGAAGAGTGAAAGATGATTCCCAGATTTAGAATCAATGGAGCTCTTCAATCGCAATTCAAAATCCAAGAATAGACAGTAGAAGTTGCAGAAGAAAAGAATAATAAAAACAGAAAGCTAAATCCAATTCCCAAATCCCAAATTCAACGACAAATGAAATTTAAAAGCGAAAACTAAAAATAAGCAAAAATGTCCTTTACAAGTTGAATTAACTCCTATTTATACACTTTCTATTTTTGGGTCTTCAAAGCTTGGAGTGGGCCTTTTGGTTTTTGGATTTGAAGTGAGATGGGTCCGGTTGGTGACGTGAGCGGAAATTGGCAGATTAAGAATTAATTAGAAAAATGGCGTTGCGAGTACAGTTCTTAACCGGCGAAAATCCACTTATCAATATAGAAAAAAGTTGTCACAAATTTTAGAAATAAAATACTGGGAGTATGAGTCCTAGGACGTCTCCCAACGAGTTGCAGGAAGATGTGATATTTTATCAATCAGAGGTTTTCCAAATGGGTTTTGAGTTTGATGAATAGAAAATTAAATTAGAGAATTTATATGATTTAAATAAAATCTTGACCGAGAGAAGATTAATTGGAAGTTCTATCCTTGTTGGAATTTTGTCAAGATCAATTAATAATTAGTCATTGTTTTCATTTAGTTAACCCTCAACGAATGAAGAAAAGTCAAATTAAAAGTCAACTTCTATTCACAAGTCCTAATCATTTCTCTTGGGAAGGATTTGAGTTTGTGACTAACAAGCCAACCAACAATGAACCAATTACAATTGAACTCTTGAGTATTCCAACTCAAGGTTCTCCTTTTAATCAACTCCCAATCAAGTTGGGGAACTACTCCATCATCATAAATGTAGACTTCAGAAAATCAATGGGGGAAATAAAAAGAGACATAATAAACAATAATGAAAGAGATTAATTAAAAGTAAAAATAGTTTTGTATTAATAAACTATGAAAATAATCCAATATCAACTCTGGACAAATTAAGAATATTGAAGAGTAAATGAAAAGTAAATAACAAACTATATGACCAGTTCCGGAAGTAGACTCTTCTCAAAAGCTAAAGCCAAAAATCTTCAAAAACCTAGGGGAGGAGTAAAATTCGATCTAAAAACTTGAAATTACGCGAAATGAATTGTTGCCTTTGTTTCTGCATGTTCCCTGGCTCTAATCTGTGTTTCTGGGCCAAAAATTGGGTTGAAATGTAGCCCAGAATCTATGCCAGCAACTTCTGTAATTCTGCATATCACGCACGTCACGCGGCCGCGTCGTCCACGCGTTCGCGTCACTCAGCGTTTTTTGTACCACGCGTGCGCGTCGTCCACGCACTTGCGTCGTTCGTGCAGCTTCCGATCCGCGCGGTCGCATCAGGCATGTGAGCGCGTCACTGTGATTTCTTCCATTTCGCGTGGTCGCGTGAGCCATGCGCCCGCGTGACTTCTCGCTGGTCATCTCCTCAATTCCTTGTGTTCCTTTCACTTTTGCATGCTTCCTCTTCATTCCTTACACCATTCTTGCCCTATGAAGCCTGAAACACTTAACACACAGATCACGGCATCGAATGGTACGAAGAAAAATAAAAAATATACAACTAAAAGATCTTTAGGAAGCAAGTTTTCAATCATAGAATATTTTAGGAAGGAATTGTAAATACATGCAAATCATATGAATAAGTGGGCGAAGACTTGACAAAACCACACAATTAAAAATAATACAAATCATAAAATAGCGGTTTATCAACCTCCCCACACTTGAACATTGGCATGCCCTCATGATAAGTTGAAGGAGATAAATATGAATGAATAGGGACATGTAAGACTCATGCAATGCAATGCAACTGATGAGCGGATAATTTGTATGCTTTTTGGCATTGTTTTTAGTATGTTTTTAGTATGATCTAGTTAGTTTTTAGTATATTTTTATTAGTTTTTAGTTAAAATTCACTTTTCTGGACTTTACTATGAGTTTGTGTGTTTTTCTGTGATTTCAGGTATTTTCTGGCTGAAATTGAGGGACCTGAGCAAAAATCTGATTCAGAGACTAAAAAGGACTGCAGATGCTGTTGGATTCCGACCTACAGAAGCCCAATTGGCGCGCTCTCAACGGCGTTGAAAATTAGACATCCTGGGCTTTCCAGCAATATATGATAGTCCATACTTTGCTCAAGATTTGATGGCCTAAACCGGCGTTCAAAGTCACCCTCAGAATTCCCAGCGTTAAACGCCGGAACTGGCACAAGAATGGGAGTTAAACGCCCAAACTGGCACCAAAGCTGGCGTTTAACTCCAAGAAGAGTCTCTACACGAAAATTCTTCAATGCTCAGCCCAAGCACACACCAAGTGGGTCCGGAAGTAGATTTTTATGTCATTTACTCATCTCTGTACACCCTAGGCTACTAGTTCTCTATAAGTAGGACCTTTTACTATTGTATTTTCATCTTCTGATCTTTGGAATCTTATGATCTTTAGATCTTTTGATCATTGGGAGGCTGGCCATTCGGCCATGCCTAGACCTTGTTCTTATGTATTTTCAACGGTGGAGTTTCTACACACCATAGATTAAGGTGTGGAGCTCTGCTGTACCTCGAGTATTAATGCAATTACTATTGTTCTTCTATTCAATTCCGCTTGTTCTTGTTCTAAGATATCACTTGTTCTTCAACTTGATGAATGTGATGATCCGTGACACTCATCATCATTCTCACCTATGAACGTGTGACTGACAACCACCTCCGTTCTACCTTCGATTGGGTGAATATCTCTTGGATTCCTGATACACGATGCATGGTTGATCGCCTGACAACCGAGTGCTCGCCTGACAACCGAGCAAGCCATTCCGTGAGATCAGAGTCTTCGTGGTATAGGCTAGAACTGATGGCGGCATTCAAGAGAATCTGGAAGGTCTAACCTTGTCTGTGGTATTCTGAGTAGGATTCAATGATTGAATGACTGTGACGTGCTTCAAACTCCTGAAGGCGGGGCGTTAGTGACAGACGCAAAAGAATCACTGAATTTCTATTCTGGCCTGATCGAGAACCGACAGATGGATAGCCGTGCCGTGACAGGGTGCGTTGAACATTTCCACTGAGAGGATGGGAGGTAGCCATTGACAACGGTGAAACCCTTGCTTGAGCTTGCCATGGAAAGGAGTAAGAAGGATTGGATGAAGACAGTAGGAAAGCAGAGAGACGGAAGGGACTAGCATCTTCATGCGCTTATCTGAAATTCCCACCAATGAACTGCATAAGTATCTCTATCTTTATCTTTATGTTTTATTCGTATATCACCCATATCCATTTGAGTTTGCCTGACTAAGATTTACAAGGTGACCATAGCTTGCTTCATACCAACAATCTCTGTGGGATCGACCCTTACTCGCGTAAGGTTTATTACTTGGACGACCCAGTACACTTGCTGGTTAGTTGTGCGAAGTTGTGTTTATGCCATGGTATTGAACACCAAGTTTTTGGATTCATTATCGGGGATTATATGATTTGTGAAAAGTATTGATCACAATTTCGTGCACCAAGTTTTTGGCGCCGTTGCCGGGGATTGTTGAGTTTGGACAACTGAAGGTTCATCTTGTTGCTTAGATTAGATATTTTTTTTTCAGAATTCTTGAAGATGAATTCTAGAGTTTCATGATGATTTGTTGAAGTCTGACTGGCTGTGAAGCCATGTCTAATTTCATTGGACCGAGGTTTCAACTTATCATCACAAGAGCTTGTTGATTTCTATCAATCTTGCTTTTGGAGCAGTGATCTGCTAAGGCTTGGCTGGCCATTAGCCATGTCTAGTGTTTTGGACCGAAGCTTTCCTTGAAAGCTTGGCTGGCTGTGAAGCCATGTCTAATTCCTGGACCGGAGTCTTAGACTAAACATTGCATGATTCCTGGAATTCTCATTAAGAATTTTGATACCTTTATTTTCTTTTTCCACTTAATTTTCGAAAATCACACAAAAAAATTTTACAAAATCATAAAATCCAAAAATATTTATTGTTTGAGTCTAGTGTCTCATTTTAAGTTTGGTGTCAATTGCATGTTTCTGTTCTTTTTGCATTCATGCATTTGTCTTCATTTAATCTTCAAGTTGTTCTTGATGATTTCATTGCTCTGATTTTTAAATTCTCTTGACTTGAGTGTTTATGTGTCTCATATGCATTCTCATTAGTGTCAGTAGTATACAAACTGCTAAGTTTGGTGTCTTGCATGCATTGTTATTTGATTCTAGTTGCATTTTAATTATTCCTCACTATTAAAAATCCAAAAATATTTTTAATTTGTGTCTTCTCAAGTCAATAATACAGAGAATTGAAGATTCAGAACATTCAGCAGAGGAATTGCACAGAAAAAGCTGGGCGTTCAAAACGCCCAGTGAAGAAGGACAGACTGGCGTTTAAACGCCAGCCAGGGTGCCTGGTTGGGCGTTTAACGCCCAAAAGGATAGTGATTTGGGCGTTAAACGCCAGAATGTGCACCATTCTGGGTGTTTAACGCCAGGATGGCACAAGAGGGAAGATTTTGTTTTCAATGCAAATTTTTTCAGGTTTTCAAAATTTTTCAAAATCAAATCTTTTCCAAATCATATCTTTTCAATCAAATCTTTTTCAAAATCAATTTCTTTCTTTTTTTCAAAGATACTTGCTATCAATTAATGATTTGGTTCAACATTTCAAGTATGTTGCCTTTTCTGTTGAGAAAGGTTTAATGTTTGAATCATATCTTTTCTTGTTAGCCAAGTCATTAATTTTCAAAATCTTTTTTTTAAAATATTTTTCAAATCATATCTTCTCAATCACATCTTTTTAAAACTAAGCATATCTTCTTAACCACATCTTTTTCAAAATAGCTTTCAATCAAATCTTTTTGATTTCTAATTTCAAATTCTTTTCCAAAAATCACTTCACTTCTTCCTCAATCATGGTTTTCGAAAATCAATTAAAGTTTTTCAAAATGTTTTCAAAATCTTTTACTTAATTTTCGAAAATTACTTCCCTTCTTCTCATATCCTTCTATTTTTGGACTAACACTATTCCTTAATGGACAATTCGAACTCCATCTTCTTTGATAAGTTCGAATTCTTTTACTTCTGCCTTCTATTTTTCTTTTCCTCTGACACCTCAAGGAATCTCTATACTGTGACATAGAGGATTCCACATTTTCTTGTTTTCTTCTCTTTCATATGAGCAGAAGCAGAGACAAAAGCATTCTTGTTGAGGCTGACCCTGAACCTGAAAGGACCTTGAAGCGAAAACTAAGAGAAGCCAAGGCACAACTCTCTGTAGAGGACCTAACAGAAATCTTCAAAGAAGAAGAACCCATGGCAGCCGAAAACAACAACAATGCCAACAATGCAAGGAAGGTGCTGGGTGACTTTACTGCACCTACTCCCGACTTCTATGGGAGAAGCATCTCTATCCCTGCCATTGGAGCAAACAACTTTGAGCTTAAGCCTCAATTAGTTTCTCTAATGCAACAGAATTGCAAGTTCCATGGACTTCCATTGGAAGATCCTCATCAGTTTTTAGCTGAATTCTTGCAAATCTGTGACACTGTCAAGACTAATGGGGTTGACCCTGAGGTCTACAGACTTATGCTATTCCCTTTTGCTGTAAGAGACAGAGCTAGGACATGGTTGGACTCACAACCTAAAGAAAGCCTGAACTCTTGGGAAAAGCTAGTCAATGCCTTCTTGGCAAAGTTCTTTCCGCCTCAAAAATTGAGTAAGCTTAGAGTGGAAGTCCAAACTTTCAGACAGAAGGAAGGAGAATCCCTCTATGAAGCTTGGGAAAGATACAAACAATTAATCAGAAAGTGTCCCTCTGATATGCTTTCTGAATGGAGCATCATAGGTATTTTCTATGATGGTCTCTCTGAACTATCCAAGATGTCTTTGGATAGCTTTGCTGGAGGATCTCTTCATCTGAAGAAGACGCCTACAGAAGCTCAAGAACTAATTGAAATGGTTGCAAATAACCAATTAATGTACACTTCTGAAAGGAATCCTGTGAACAATGGGCAAAATCAGAAGAAAGGAGTTCTTGAGATTGACACTCTGAATGCCTTACTGGCTCAGAATAAAATATTGACTCAACAAGTCAATATGATTTCTCAAAGTCTGTCTGGAATGCAAAATGCACCAAGCAGTACTAAGGAAGCTTCATCTGAGGAAGAAGCTTATGATCCTGAGAACCCTTCAATGGAAGAGGTGAATTACATGGGAGAACCCTATGGAAACACCTATAATTCTTTATGGAGAAATCATCCAAATTTCTCATGGAAGGATCAACAGAGACCTCAATAAGGTTTCAACAATAATAATGGTGGAAGAAACAGGTTTAGCAATAGCAAGCCTTTTCCATCATCTTCTCAGCAACAGACAGAGAGTTCTAAGCAGAATACCTCTGACTTAGCAACCATGGTCTCTGATCTAATCAAAACCACTCAAAGTTTCATGACTGAAACAAGGTCCTCCATTAGAAACTTGGAGGCACAAGTGGGTCAGCTGAGCAAGAAAATTACTGAACTCCCTCCTAGTACTCTCCCAAGCAATACAGAAGAAAATCCAAAAGGAGAGTGCAAGGCCATCAACAGGGCCGAATTTGGAGAGGAGGAAGAGGCAGTGAACGCCACTGAGGAAGACCCCAATGGACGTCCACTGGCCTCCAATGAGTTCCCCAATGAGGAACCATGGGAATCTGAGGCTCAAAATGAGACCATAGAGATTCCATTGGACTTACTTCTGCCATTCATGAGCTCTGATGAGTATTCTTCCTCTGAAGAGGATGAGTATGTCACTGAAGAGCAAGTTGCTAAATACCTTGGAGCAATCATGAAGCTAAATGACAAGTTATTTGGAAATGAGACTTGGGAGGATGAACCCCCTTTGCTCACCAAAGAACTGGATGACTTGTCTAGGCAGAAACTACCTCAAAAGAGACAGGATCCTGGGAAGTTTTCAATACCTTTTACCATAGGCACCATGACCTTCAAAAAGGCCTTGTGTGACTTAGGGTCAAGTGTAAACCTCATGCCTCTCTCTGTAATGGAGAAGCTAGGGATCTTTGAGGTGCAAGCTGCAAAAATCTCACTAGAGATGGCAGACAACTCAAGAAAACAAGCTTATGGACTTGTAGAGGATGTTCTGGTGAAAGTTGAAGACCATTACATCCCTGCTGATTTCATAGTCCTTGAGACTGGGAAGTGCATGGATGAATCCATCATCCTTGGCAGACCCTTCCTAGCCACAGCAAAGGCTGTGATTGATGTTGATAGAGGAGAGTTGATCATTCAAGTGAATGAAGAATCCTTGGTGTTTAAGGCTTAAAGATATCCCTCTGTCACCATGGAGAGGAAGCATGAAGAGCTCCTCTCAACACAGAGCCAAACAGAGCCCCCACAGTCAAACTCTAAGTTTGGTGTTGGGAGGCCACAATCAAATTCTAAGTTTGGTGTTGAACCCCCACATTCAAACTCTAAGTTTGGTGTTGGGAGGTTCCAACATTGCTCTGAGTATCTGTGAGGCTCCATGAGAGTCCTCTGTCAAGCTACTGACATTAAAGAAGCGCTTGTTGGGAGGCAACCCAATGTTATGTTTTTATCTATTTTTCTTTGTTATATTTTTTTGTAGGTTGATGATCATGAGAAGTCACAAAATTAATGAAAAAAAAGCAAAAACAGAATGAAAAGCAGAAAGAAAAACAGCACACCCTGGAGGAGAACGTACTGGCGTTTAAACGCCAGTAAGGCTAGCTGTTGGGCGTTTAACGCCCAGTCTGGCACCATTCTGGGCGTTTAACGCCAGAAAGGGGCACCAGACTGGCGTTAAACGCCAGAAAAGGGCAAGAAGCTGGCGTTAAACGCCAGAAATGGGCACCAGACCGGCGTTTAACGCCAGAATTGGCTAAAAACGCAATTTTGCTTGCCATTTGGTGCAGGGATGACTTTTCCTTGACACCTCAGGATCTGTGGACCCCACAGGATCCCCACCTACCCTACCACTCTCTCTCTTCTTCACCCATTCACCAATCACCTCAACACCTCTTCCCCAAAAACCCTTCACCTATCAAATCCCATCTTTCTCTTCATCACTCATATCCATCCTTCATAAAACCCCACCTACCTCACCATTCAAATTCAAACCACTTTCCCACCCAAACCCACCCATACATGGCCGAACATCACCCTTCCCCCTCTCCTATATAAACCCATCTTCACTCCTTCATTTTCGCACAACCTAATCACTACTTCTCCCCCTTCTTGGCCGAACACAACAGCCATTCCCTTCTTTCTCATTTCTTCTTCTTCTACTCTCTTCTTTCTTATTTTGCTCGAGGACGAGCAAACCCTTTAAGTTTGGTGTGGTAAAAGCATTGCTTTTTGTTTTTCCATAACCATTTATGGCATCCAAGGCCAAAGAAACCTCTAGAAAGAGGAAAGGGAAAGCAAAAGCTTCCATCTCCGAGTCATGGGAGATGGAGAGATTCATCTCAAAGGTGCATCAAGACCACTTCTATGAAGTTGTGGCCTTGAAGAAGGTGATCCCCGAGGTCCCCTTTTCACTCAAAAAGAGTGAATATCCGGAGATCCGACATGAGATCCGAAGAAGAGGTTGGGAAGTTCTTACCAACCCCATTCAACAAGTCGGAATCTTAATGGTTCAAGAGTTCTATGCCAATGCATGAATCACCAAGAACCATGATCAAAGTATGAACCCGGATCCAAAGAATTATCTTACTATGGTTCGGGGGAAATACTTGAATTTTAGTCCGGAAAGTGTAAGGTTGGCATTCAACTTACCTATGATGCAAGGAGATGAACATCCTTACACTAGAAGGGTCAACTTTGATCAAAGGTTGGACCAAGTCCTCACAGTCATTTGTGAAGAGGGCGCCCAATGGAAGAGAGATTCAAGAGGAAAGCCGGTTCAATTGAGAAGGCATGACCTCAAACCCGTGGCTAGAGGATGGTTAGAGTTTATACAACGCTCAATCATTCCCACTAGCAACCGGTCCGAAGTTACCATAGACCGGGCTATCTTGATTCATGGCATCATGATTGGAGAAGAAATAGAAGTTCATGAGGTTATATCTCAAGAGCTTTATAAGGTGGCGGACAAGTCCTCTACCTTGGCAAGGTTAGCCTTCCCTCATCTCATTTGTCACCTCTGTTATTCGGTTGGAGTTGACATAGAGGGAGACATCCCTATTGATGAGGACAAGCCCATCACTAAGAAGAGGATGGAGCACACAAGAGACCCCACTCATCGTGAGATCCCTGAGATGCCTCAAGGGATGCACTTTCCTCCACAAAACTATTGGGAGCAACTAAACGCCTCCCTAGGAGAATTGAGTTCCAACATGGGACAACTAAGGGTGGAGCACCAAGAACACTCCATCATCCTCCATGAAATTAGAGAAGATCAAAGAATCATGAGAGAGGAGCAACAAAGACAAGGAAGAGACATTGAGGAGCTCAAGCACTCCATAGGATCTTCAAGAGGAAGAAAGAGCCGCCATCACTAAGGTGGACCCGTTCTTTAATTTCCTTGTTCTTTACTTTCTTGTTTTTCGAATGTTTTTTTAGTGCTTATGTTTATCTATGTTTGTGTCTTGTGATAATTAGTGTCTTAGTGTCTATGCCTTAAAGTTATGAATGTCCTATGAATCCATCACCTTTCTTGAATGAAAAATGTTCTTAATTGAAAAAGAGAAGAATTGCATGAATTTTGAATTTTATAATAGTTTAATTATTTTGATGTAGTGGCAATATTTTTGTTCTCTGAATGTATGCTTAAACAGTGCATATGTCTTTTGAATTTGTGGTTCATGAATATTGGCTCTTGAAAGAATGATGAAAAAGGAGACATGTTACTGAGGATCTGAAAAATCATAAAAATGATTCTTGAAGCAAGAAAAAGCAGTGAATACAAAAAAAAAAAAGAGAAAAAACGAAAAAAAAAATTTTCAAAAAAGAAAGAGAGGAAAGAAAAAGAAAAAAGAGAGAAAAAGAAAGAAATAAAGTTCTGATCCAAGGCAAAAAGAGTGTGCTTAAGAACCCTGGACACCTCTAATTGGGGACTCTAGCAAAGCTGAGTCACAATCTGAAAAGGTTCACCCAATTATGTGTCTGTGGCATGTATGTATCCGGTGGTAATACTGGAAGACAGAGTGCTTTGGGCCACGGCCAAGACTCAATAAGTAGCTATGTTCAAGAATCATCATACTTAACTAGGAGAATCAATAACACTATCTGGATTCTGAGTTCCTAAAGAAGCCAATCATTCTGAATTTCAAAGGATAGAGTGAGATGCCAAAACTATTCAGAGGCAAAAAGCTAAAAGCCCCGCTCATCTAATTAATACTGATCTTCATAGATGCTTTTGGAATTCATTGCATATTCTCTTCTTTTTATCTTATTTGATTTTCAGTTGCTTGAGGACAAGCAACAATTTAAGTTTGGTGTTGTGATGAGCGGATAATTTGTACGCTTTTTGGCATTGTTTTTAGTATATTTTTAGTATGATCTAGTTAGTTTTTAGTATATTTTTATTAGTTTTTAGTTAAAATTCACTTTTCTGGACTTTACTATGAGTTTGTGTGTTTTTCTATGATTTCAGGTATTTTCTGGCTGAAATTGAGGGACCTGAGCAAAAATCTGATTCAGAGACTAAAAAGGACTGCAGATGCTGTTGGATTCCGACCTCCCTGCACTCGAAGTGGATTTTCTGGAGCTACAGAAGCTCAATTGGCGCGCTCTTAATGGCGTTGGAAAGTAGACATTCTGGGCTTTCCAGCAATATATGATAGTCCATACTTTGCCCAAGATTTGATAGCCCAAACTGGCGTTCAAAGTCACCCTCAGAATTCCCAGCGTTAAACGCCGGAACTGGCACAAGAATGGGAGTTAAACGCCCAAACTGGCACCAAAGCTGGCGTTTAACTCCAAGAAGAGTCTCTACATGAAAATGCTTCAATGCTCAGCCCAAGCACACACCAAGTGGGCCCGGAAGTGGATTTTTATGTCATTTACTCATCTCTGTACACCCTAGGCTACTAGTTCTCTATAAGTAGGACCTTTTAGTATTTTATTTTCATCTTCTGATCTTTGGAATCTTTTGATCTTTAGATCTTTTGATCATTGGGAGGCTGGCCATTCGGCCATGCCTAGACCTTGTTCTTATTTATTTTCAATGGTGGAGTTTCTACACACCATAGATTAAGGTGTGGAGCTCTGCTGTACCTCGAGTATTAATGCAATTACTATTGTTCTTCTATTCAATTCCGCTTGTTCTTGTTCTAAGATATCACTTGTTCTTCAACTTGATGAATGTGATGATCCGTGACACTCATCATCATTCTCACCTATGAACGTGTGACTGACAACCACCTCCGTTCTACCTTCGATTGGGTGAATATCTCTTGGATTCCTGATACACGATGCATGGTTGATCGCCTGACAACCGAGTGCTCACCTGACAACCGAGCCAGCCATTCCGTGAGATCAGAGTCTTCGTGGTATAGGCTAGAACTGATGGCGGCATTCAAGAGAATCCGGAAGGTCTAACCTTGTCTGTGGTATTCTGAGTAGGATTCAATGATTGAATGACTGTGACGTGCTTCAAACTCCTGAAGGCGGGGCGTTAGTGACAGACGCAAAAGAATCACTGGATTCTATTCCGGCCTGATCGAGAACCGACAGATGGATAGCCGTGCCGTGACAGGGTGCGTTGAACATTTCCACTGAGAGGATGGGAGGTAGCCATTGACAACGGTGAAACCCTTGCTTGAGCTTGCCATGGAAAGGAGTAAGAAGGATTGGATGAAGACAGCAGGAAAGCAGAGAGACGGAAGGGACTAGCATCTTCATGCGCTTATCTGAAATTCCCACCAATGAACTGCATAAGTATCTCTATCTTTATCTTTATGTTTTATTCGTATATCACCCATATCCATTTGAGTTTGCCTGTCTAAGATTTACAAGGTGACCATAGCTTGCTTCATACCAACAATCTCTATGGGATCGACCCTTACTCGCGTAAGGTTTATTACTTGGACGACCCAGTACACTTGCCGGTTAGTTGTGCGAAGTTGTGTTTATGCCATGGTATTGAACACCAAGTTTTTGGATTCATTACCGGGGATTATATGATTTGTGAAAAGTATTGATCACAATTTCGTGCACCAGCAACCTATATACATATGAATGTAACTATATGATTTTGTCTATATGATTAAAAATAGATAAGTTCTCTAAGACAAAACATGGGGCAGATTTCACTAATTCAAATCATATAGTAAAAGCAGGTAAATTTGTATGAAGATAGCTCGTGAAAGCAGGGAACACAGGATCGAGCATTGAACCCTTACTGTTGGTGCGTGTGCACTTTAATCATCTCTAGTATATGGGGTAATCACTCTATCCTTCTCTAATCATGCTTTCAAAAATTTTGTTTTTCACCTAATCAATCAACAATTTTAAAGTGCCAATGCAAACATCATGAGGTCTTTTCACAGTTGTAATGGGGCTAAGGTAAGGTGAGGGTACACATATGGCTAAGTGAGCTTATACATTGAATCTTTAATTAACCTATGCTCCCACCTAACATACATATACTCTATATAATTTCAACATTCATCTTAGCTACCCAAAATCTCTTTTTCACATTCCATACTCATGCATCAACCTTTATTTTAATTTTATCACATGTGCATTGATTATTAAACTCTGACTTATCATTGGGGTACTTTGTCCCCTTATTCACTAAAATAAAGAAAAATTTTTAAATTTTTTTTGTAGCTTATCAATGCACATAGATTTGTAATATTTCTTTTATGGTTTCACATGAATAGGTACCCAAATTCCCTTTATTTTATCATGACATATTCTCCTATTACCCTTTATCCCCACAATTTTCCCATACTCAGTTAACACACAAATTCTATCTTAAGCTAACCAAAGATTCAATTGGGATTTTCAATTGTTTTTCTGCTTAAGGCTAGTAATGTGGTAAAATATAGAACAAATGGGATTAAAAACGGCTCAAAGTGGTTAACAAAGGTAATTAAAAGGGTCGGCTTATTTGGGATACGTGAGCTAAACAAACAATGGCCTCAATCATATGCATGCACATAACACATTAACATTGGACATATAGGATAAAACAAAATTCAGATTACAATTATAGAGAAGTAAACACACAAGAAATAAAAATGTTTATGGTTAAATAGTGTAACCATGTATTTAGGCTCAAAGTCTCACGGGTTGTGTGTTCTTTTAGCTCAAAAATCCTGTTCCAATTTCAACTTCAAACAAATTTAACATAAATGTTTTGATTTAAATTAGTGAAATTTTCAAAAAATATATGGTCTTAAAAGAAACTTATTATCTTTTCAATCAGGTAGAACATGCATGCAATTAACCTACTACTATGCAATCTATCCTATTTTAAAGAAAAAGAAATTGGTGTTAGGGGGGAAGAATCATCTCCAGAAGTCAGGTACTGACCGACCTCCCCACACTTAAGGCTTTGCACCATCCTCGGTGCCATCTGTCAGGAACAAGGGTGGGCTGGTGGCAGTATCTCCACAGTCGGAACCGTCATGGTTCCCTGTGCTGGTAAAGGAAGTGGAGTCCGGAGTGCCTGGGTCCTCGTCAGGTCTGTGGTTGCCTGTGAGTAGCTCCTTGAGGTATTTAAATCGGCGGTAGTTGCGGCGCTCTCGTAGCTTCGCTTTCTGGTCTTGCCAGTCCAATCTCTCCAGTATTTGATGTAGCAGCTGACTAGTAGAAGGTGGAATGTCTGCAGCATGTTATGTAGACTGGCTAGTAGTGGCTAGTGGTGGCCTGAGATATCTCCCGTTAGGGATGTATTGATCATCCCGTGGAAGTATGGCTTTGGTGTCCCCAGCTCTGTAGGAGACTCCGGCTGCTGAGACAAGATCTGAGACCAAGGCGGGGAAAGGTAGGTTGTCTGCGATTTGCACATGTCCCATAGCATTCTGGATGTGTCTTGGTAAATTTAGAGGCTGGTCATTGAGGATGCACCATAGTAGAACGGCCATGTCTGCAGTGAAGGAGGACTCATGAATGCTTGGAAAGACGTAATGGGACATAATCTGTGCCCATACGTGAGCCTCCAAGGTGAGTGCGGAAGTCAATATTCCCTTAGGACGGGAACGATGGTATCCAAAAATCCATCTGCTACCAGGTTGTGCGATAACGCTGAGAACAGCGTCCCAGTCAAATTTGTACGCCTGGCGCTTGAGTGCGGCTTTCTTGAAATGTGTCCAGTCCTTCTGGAGCAGGGGGAAGATCTAAGGCTCGCTGAATGGCTTCTTCTATAATGGGGACTTGCTTCTGACGGACATAAACAAACTGCATGGTCGGCAGGTGGAAATTGGAGTAGAACTCAACTACCCAAGAAAGATTAACTTGTCGTGGTTGTCTCTGGAGGAATCCCCAATGTCTTTGTACAGTTTGCGGCTCAACAAATTCGGCAATACGAGGTGGAAGGATAAGAAGGTGTTCGTTGTTGTAATTCTGAGCTACCAGAATGGGGAACATCTGCTCAGAGTAGCGATTGGGAAATTGTGCAGTGTCCTTTGCTGGGAAGGCTTTCTCCTTTTCATCGACCTTTATAATCCTTTTAATTATTTTTATTGAGGGCATAACTGCAGTTGAAGATGGCTCTGCCACTAATGCTCTTTTTGTTCCTCTCCTTGCTGTGGATTTGGGGGTAGCTTTCTCCTTGCCTTTCTTGGTGGCCATCCTGAAAGGAAACGAGTAAAGACATGAATATTTCAAGGGTTATAGCAAGGAAAAGAATGGAAAAGGTGGTAATCAATGCACGTGAAGGGATAATGATGTGAATACATGGTCATGACTACATGTGACAAATCAACAACGGAAATATAGCAAGTGCATGTGATGACAGTTAAATGCCAGGTGTTTATTGGCATGCCGGCAAGGGCATGAGTAGCATAGATCAAGCATTCAATGTCCAAGTTAGATTACCAAATCTTCCAAACTAACAATATGCTTGTAATAACAATTATATAAAAATTAATAAAATAGAAAAAGGGTTTTGTGAAAAGCAAGCATTTAGAGTAGTAGATTGAAAGAAATCTAAAAATAGTGCATAATGCCATATGGCATTTTCACAAACACATAGCATGCATGTTAAATAAGGTATGGAAAATATTAACTTGAACATGCAAGGAACCCTATAAAAATAATATATAACTGTTAAACAAGTCCTAAACAATCCATAAGCAACATAAAAAAATAATGACCCAAATAAATCTCCAACACCAATAGGAGGAAGAAGAAAGAAAAAAAAAGAAAATGTGGATAGGGAAAGTAGAAGAGAAAGAAAAAGAAAACATGAAAATAAGAAGAAGAACAAAAAATTAGGGAGGGAAGAAGAGAAGAAAAACCTTGATAATGGTGGTGGAAAAGAGGGAGTAGAAGGGAGGAAGAAGGGAGAAGGAAGAAGGGGGGAAAAATAGGATTGGGGTGAGAAAAGATAAGATAATCTGGCAGATTTGAGTGAGTTGGGAGGCGCAAGCGACGCGGACACATGGTGCACGCGGTCACGCAGAGAGCCCTTGAAGGAAATGACGCGGACGTGTGATATGATTTGCGCTAGGGGCGCGAGGGCAGCTTTGCGCTCGCACAACTCTCTGTGTGAAACATGTTTTGCCAAATTTCAGGGTGACGCGGTCGTGTGGTTGACGCGATCGTGTGGATGGCCAAATTGAGAAAACGGCACGGACGCGTGGGGCACATGTTCACACGGCAGGGCTTGTGCGGCTAGCACAGGTTCAGCCCAGCTTCAGCACAACTCACTGCCATACACCCTTTTACGTCAAATTGCTGATCGGGGTAAAACTTGTCTCTCAACAAATTCCCATTCGGCAAGTGTACCGAATTTGTCATCAAGTAAAAACTCACAATAGAGTGAGGTCGAATCCCACAGGGATTGATTGATCAAGCAACTTTAATTAGAGGAATGGTCTAGTTGAGTGAATCCATGAATAGAGTTGATAATTGCAGAAATTAAAATGGCAGGAAAGTAAATGACTGAAAGTAAATAGCAGAATTGTAACTGGGAATGGGGGAATTGCTCATAAAAGTAAATTACAGAAAATAAAGAGAATGGGTAAGATCAGAAATGGGGAGTTCATTGGGCTTAGGAGATGCTGCATTCTCCGGATCAATTTCATTTTCATCTCTTCCTCAATCAATGCACTCATTGATCTCCTTGGCAATCTTAAGTGATTGAATCACAATTTCTTGCAATTCAATCTCTCAAATCTTGATCAATAGCCAATTCCTTGGTCAATTGCTCATGAGAAGAGATGAAGTGTGGTCACTGATTATACCACATGCACTTCCCAAATCAAATGCTTAGAGGGTTATAGCCACATACCCATCCACACTCAATTTGGTCCAGCATGAGAAAGCATTTCTAGCTAATCTCTTCATTCCTCTTTCAAGGATCCGAAGAGATCCATGTTTGAATAGCTTCTTTTCCAAGATCACTATCCAATTGGATGAAGATCGAAGGCTTTCAAGTAAAATCAAAAGGAAAGATAGAAGAAGAATAAGAAAATTAGTATTGATCCATCAAATTACAACAGAGCTCCCTAACCCAATGAAAGGGGTTTAGTTGTTCATAGCTCTAGAAATCAAAATCAAAGATGGAGAATACATGATAAAGCTCGAATTGCAAAGAAAGTAAATACAAAGAGTAGTTCTCTTTCCTAGCTCCTCTCCCCCCAAAAAGCTCCTCTCTATTTCAAAACTACTCCTATATATACTACTCTTCTCAGCTTCTAGTTAGCTCTTCAAGTCTTGGGCCTCTAGATCTTTGAGCTTGAAGCAGTTCCTTTCTTCAATTGGGCTTGGCTTACTTGCAGAGAGAAAGTGTGAAGTGGGCAGAGACTTTAGCTCAAAATGTTAAGGGTGTTTAACGGTTAGTGAAAATACAAGTTCGAGAACGTTAGTGACACTGAACATTGTCACTAACGTTGCCATGCACCCCTTTGCCTCACGTTAAAGCCCACGTTAACTGGGTTAACGTGGCTTTTAACATTGCGTTGTTAGCCTTCGAGAACGTTAGTGACACTCAACATTGTCACTAACGTTCAAGTGTGCCCCTTCTTGCTTCACGTTAAAGCTCACGTTAACTAGGTTAACGTGGCTTCTAACGTAGCTTTTGCGAACCTTCGAGAACATTAGTGACACTCAACATTGTCACTAACGTTCAAGTGTGCCCCTAGGTCTCACGTTAGAGTCCACGTTAACTAGGTTATCGTGGCTTCTAACGTTGCCATTCTTAGCCATCCCAACGTTAGTGACAATGTTGAGTGTCACTAACGTTGGCTCATTCTTCATTCCTCATCGTTAGCTTCCATGTTAACCAAGTTAACGTGGAAGTTAACGTGGCTCTTGGGGGTTGTGTGGTTGCTCCAACGTTAGTGACAATGTTGAGTGTCACTAACGTTGTCGACAACTCTCCATCTCTTACGTTAGCTCCCACGTTAACCAAGTTAACGTGGGAGTTAACGTGGCTCTTTGCACCTTAGGCCAACGTTAGTGACAATGTTGAGTGTCACTAACGTTGGCTTCTCTTCCCCCTTTAACGTTAGAGGCCACGTTAACCTAGTTAACGTGGCTTCTAATGTGGCCATTTGTGAGCAATTGCCAACGTTAGTGACAATGTTAAGTGTCACTAATGTTGGCTCAACTTCTCTTCTCCACGTTAGAGTTTACGTTAACTTAGTTAACGTGACTCTTTAACGTGGGCATTGATGGCTTTTGAGAGTGTTTTTGGCAATTACTTTTCTCCTTAACTTTGCAAGTTACCTCCCATTCCTTGCTTCCTTTGGTCCTGAAATCAAGCAATAGAGTGCGTCAAAATTCTAGTCCAAGTCATGGGTAATGCAATATACAATTTTGTCATTAAAATCATGCAAAATCCTCATGAAATAATGTTAAATGCATAATGTATGCTTGAATCAAGGTCCGAGTGAATATCTGCCCAAAACTAACTTATTTCCTAAGAAAATGCATGAAATTACCTAAAAACAGTAAAGAAAAGGTCAGTGAAACTGGCCAAAATGCCCTGGCATCACAACACCAAACTTAAAGCTTGCTTGTCCCTAAGCAAGTATTGGAACAAGAGAATGATGAATGGAATCTCCAGAGAAATGAGTCATTCTTGTGGAAGTCATATTACTGATTTTATGGTGGTTGCATGCATAGCAACTTAGGTTCATTCCACTACTGGCTTTCAGACTTTTATCATCTCCTAAATTACTCACTTTGTTATGTCCCATGAGACCTGTATTTATTGATCCTTTTATTGTTATTTCAAGGGCTGTTTGTGTTATTTAGGCTAAGTGTTTTGTAAGGGGGCAACTCTTTAGGATAAGGTTTCAGCCAACACTCCCGAACCAGTTGGTTCAAGGTGCTAGGTGTTAAAGCACCCCTAAGGACTTACTTACTCAAGTCTCTCCCCCATACATACACACCACAGGCATATAGTTTATTTATTTTCTTTCCTTCAGACCTTGGTGTCCAGCACCTCTTTGGTTTACTAAATGCTCTGTGGTGAGGGTTACTCTTGATAGTGGATTTTCAGCTGATAATCCCGGGTTAGTTAACCCAAGTTACCAGGTGATGAAGCACCCCAAAGAGCTTATTCATCCAAGTAGATCCCTCACACAGGAGCACCACAGACACATGTCTTAGGGTAAACCATTAGTGCCTAGCCTTATTGCTTACTCTTTTTCTTTTGTTTTTCACTTCCCTTGTTCTTTCCCTTTTCTCTTATTAGGATCTTGTTGTTATCTTAGTCTCATGGGTATATCAAAAGTAAAGCATTCAGGATAGATAGTTGTCATCCTAACCTGGTGGTTGAACCAACTTAGCTAACTTATGACTACCCCCAAAGATTCATGAATGCACTTCCACATTATGAGCCCTACTCTGCTCTTTTAAAACATAAAACATTCACTTCTTCAAACAAATAGACAAGCTTACAAGTAAATAAGGGAAAGATGCAGTGACACTCAAACGAGAATCACAGACCATGCTCAACAACAAGGTAGAGTTTAAAAAAAAAACATGTTTAGGCCTCACTGGTAATCATTAATCAAGATTGCATTTGAGCTTCCAATGTTCGAACTGTAAATATATGGAATTAAGTGACAATACAACCTTCAGGTAACAACTTCTAATCGCCTTCTTTTCGTTCTCCTCCTGCTCTTTGCTTCCTTGAGCGAAGGGGCACCATAAGGTTCCTGTAAAGTTATTGGAAGTTGCTTGTTCCCAAAGCACTTGAGGAACAATTAGCTTGCATGTGCTTGTGTCTTATGAACTTGATTTGGTGTGTGAACACCAAACTTAGTTCCTTGTTTAGTACACAATCTTGCATATACGCTGATAACTCATATCTTGTTGTTAACAGAATAATGATTAACTAAAGTCTAACTACATCTAAGTGGTTTCCCTCAATTGGTTAGAGCTAGCAATGTGTTTTGGGAGCAGGTGTAATTCTAACTAAATGTCCTTTTGGTGGAACACCAAACTTAGAATTACCCTGTCTCTTTTGATTATTCTGGTGTGAAACACCAAACTTAGCTCCTTGCAATACAGGGGAAACAACTTGTGATTTTTATTGAAATGAAGATGAAAATGACTACCTGAGGTTGGGTTGCCTCCCAACAAAGCGCTTTTTTTATCGTCGCTAGCTCGACGAGTCCTCACTCACTTGAGATGGTATTTCATTCTGGGGTTTTCCCCCATGTTTCCCAGATAATGCTTGAGTCTTTGTCCATTCACTATAAAAGTCCTTTCTGACCCTTCATCCATGACTTCTACGTGCCCGTACGGCGAGACTTTTGTGACAAGAAAGGGCCCGGACCACCTTGATTTGAGTTTTCCTGGGAACAGTCTTAGTTTGGAATTGTATAGGAGCACTCGCTGCCCCCTTTCGAAACTTCTGGGTGCAAGATGTGAGTCATGTCTTCTTTTTGCCTTCTCCTTGTACATCTTGGTATTCTCATAGCCTTGTGACCTGAATTCCTCCATCTCTTGCAGCTGCAAGATTCTCTTTGCACCAGCAGCAATGCTATCAAAATTTAGTATCTTGATAGCCCATAAAGCTTTGTGTTCTAGCTCCAGTGGTAAGTGACAGGCTTTACCGTACACCAGCTGATATGGGGACATTCCAAGTGGTGTTTTGAATGTTGTTCTGTATGCCCAAAGAGCATCATCCAGCTTCTTTGACCAATCCTTTCTTGATGCACCCACAGTCTTTTCCAAAATTTTCTTTAGTTCTCTATTGGAGATCTCAGTTTGTCCACTTGTTTGGGTGTGGTAAGGTGTGGCTACCTTGTGTTTTACCCCATATTGTAGGAGAAGAGCCTCTAATGGTCTGTTACAAAAATGGCTCCCTCCATCACTGATGAGGGCTCTTGGGACTCCAAACCGGCTAAAGATATTCTTCTTGAGGAAGTTCATAACCACCTTGTTATCATTTGTTGGAGTTGCAATTGCGTCCACCCACTTGGAGACATAATTGGTGGACGAAATTGTGATAAAAGAGTTTTAGGCACTGTTAGAGAAGCTCACAACTCCGTTCAACTAACCAGCAAGTGTACTGGGTCGTCCAAGTAATAAACCTTACGTGAGTAAGGGTCGATCTCACAGAGATTGTTGGTATGAAGCAAGCTATGGTCACCTTGTAAATCTCAGTTAGGCAGATTAAATTGATTTATGGTTTCGAAAATAGAAATAAGAGAATAGATTAATAAAAGGGATAGAATACTTATGCAGATTCATTGGTGGGAATTTCAGATAAGCGAATGGAGATACTGTATGGCTCAAGGACGCCTGCTTTCCCACTTCTTCAACTCAATCCTTCTTACTCCTTTCCATGGCAAGCTGTGTATAGGGGTTCACCATCAGCGGTGGCTACTTTCAATCCTCTCGGGAAAATGATCCTATGCGGCTGTCACTCGCACGGCTAATCGTCTGGAGGCATCACCCATGGTTGATGGCTACATCCCATCCTCGCAGTAAAAACTACGCTCACGCACTCTGTCACAGCACGGCTAATCACTGGTTGGTTCCTGCGCCTACTGGAATAGAATCCCTTGATTCTTTTGCGTCTGTCACTAACGCCCAGCACTTGCAAGTTTGAAGCACGTCACAGTCATTCATTACCGGAATCCTACTCGGAATACCACAGACAAGGTGAGACTTTCCGGATTCCCAGGATCGTACTCGGAATACCACAGACAAGGTGAGACTTTCCGGATCCTCATAAATGCCGCCATCTATCTAGCTTATACCACGAAGATTCTGTTGGGAAATCTAAGAGATACACATTCAAGCTCTGTTGCATGTAGAACGGAAGTGGTTGTCAATCACGTGCGTTCATAAGTGAGAATGATAATGATCGTCACTTTCATCATTACACTCATCATGTTCTTGGGTACGAATGAATATCTTGGAATAAGAATAAGAGAGATTTGAATAAAAGAAAATAGAATTTGCATTAATACTTGAGGTACAGCAGAGCTCCACACCCTTTATCTATGGTGTGCAGAAACTCCACCGTTGAAGATACATAAGTGAAAGAGGTTCAGGCATGGCCGAATGGCCAGCTCTCTCCATGATCAAGTGACCGAATATTCAAGAGATTAAACTGTCAAAAGATATCTAATACAATAGATAAATGTTCTATTTATAATAAACTAGCTCCTAGGGTTTACATGAGTAAGTAATTGATGCATAAATCCACTTCCGGGGCCCACTTGGTGTATGCTTGGGCTGAGCTTGATTAATCCACGAGCTGAGGCTTCTCTTGGAGTTGAACTCCGAGTTATGACGTGTTTTGGGCGTTCAACTCCGGATCATGACGTTTTTCTGGCGTTTAACTCCAGACAGCAGCATGTACTTGGCGTTCAACGCCAAGTTACGTCGTCAATCTTCGAATAAAGTATGGACTATTATATATTGCTGGAAAGCCCTAGATGTCTACTTTCCAACGCCGTTGAGAGCGCGCCATTTGAAGTTCTGTAGCTCCAGAAAATCTATTTCGAGTACAGGGAGGTCAGATTCCAACAGCATCAGCAGTCCTTTTGTCAGCCTTCTTCAGAGTTTTGCTCAAATCCCTCAATTTCAGCCAGAAATTACCTGAAATCACAAAAAAACACGCAAACTCATAGTAAAGTCCAGAAATGTGAATTTAACATAAAAACTAATGAAAACATCCCTAAAAGTAGCTTAAACTTACTAAAAACTATATAAAAACAATGCCAAAAGGCGTATAAATTATCCGCTCATCACAACACCAAACTTAAATTGTTGCTTGTCCCCAAGCAACTGAAAATCAAATAGGATAAAAGAAGAGAATATACTATAAATTTCAGAATATCAATGAATATTAATTTAATTAGATGAGCGGGACTTGTAGCTTTTTGCTTCTGAATAGTTTTGGCATCTCACTTTTTCCTTTGAAGTTCAGAGTGATTGGCGTCTCTGGGAACTCAGAATTTCAGATAGTGTTATTGACTTTCCTAGTTAAGCATGTTGATTCTTGAACACAGCTACTTATGAGTCTTGGCCGTGGCCCTAAGCACTTTGTTTTCCAGTATTACCACCGGATACATCAATGCCACAGACACATAACTGGGTGAACCTTTTCAGATTGTGACTCAGCTTTGCTAGAGTCCCCAGTTAGTGGTGTCCAGAGCTCTTAAGCACACTCTTTTGCCTTGGATCACGACTTTAACCACTTAGTCTCAAGCTTTTCACTTGGACCTTCATGACACAAGCACATGGTTAGGGACAGCTTGATTTAGCCGCTTAGGCCTGGATTTTATTTCCTTGGGCCCTCCTATCCATTGATGCTCAAAGCCTTGGATCCTTTTTACCCTTGCCTTTTGGTTTTAAGGGCTATTGGCTTTTTCTACTGCTCCTTCTTTTTCTTTTTTTTTTCGCCACTCTTTTTTTTTCGCAAGCTTCCTTTTTCACTGCTTTTTCTTGCTTCAAGAATCAATTTCATGATTTTTTCAGATCATCAATAACATTTCTCTTTGTTCATCATTCTTTCAAGAGCCAACAATTTTAACACTCATAAACAACAAGATCAAAAATATGCACTGTTCAAGCATTCATTCAGAAAACAAAAAGTATTGCCACCACATCAATATAATTAAATTAAATTCAAGGATAAATTCGAAATTCATGTACTTCTTGTTCTTTTGAATTAAAACATTTTTTATTTAAGAGAGGTGAAGGATTAATGGATTTTATTCATAGCTTTAAGGCATGGTTACATACTAATGATCATGAAGTAGAGACACAAAACATAGATAAACACAACATTAAAAACTGAAAATAGAAAGAAATAAAGAACAAGGAATGAATCCACCTGAGTGAGGGTGGCGCCTTCTTGAAGGTCCAATGGTGCTTTTTGAGCTCCTTTATGTCTCTTCCTTGCTTCTGTTGAATGATTCCTAGTAATTTTTGTGTTTCTACCCTTAGTTGCTTCCAATATTTGTGTGGAGGATAACTTATTCCCTGAGGTATCTCAGGGATCTCTTGATTTGCAGCCACATGTTCTACCACTGAGCTATGACGGCTTATAGTCTTTCCATCTCCCAAGACTCAGAGGTGGAAGCTTTTGTCTTCCCTTTGAGGTTTCTCTGGCCTTAGGTGCCATTAATGGTAATGGAAAAGCAAAAAAAGCTATGCTTTTACCACACCAAACTTAAAATATTGCTCGCCCTCGAGCAAGAGAAAAAAGAAGAGAGGAAGAAGAAGAAGAAGAAAATGGAGGTGAGTGAGGGGAGATGGATTCGGCTATATGGGTGGGATTGGGTGGGAAAGAGAAGTTGAATTGTAAAGGTAGGTGGGGTGTATGGGGAAGAGTGGATAGATATAGGTGGTGAATGAAAAATAGAAGGAATGACCATGAATGGAAAGAGAGAGGGCGAGGTAGGTGGGGATCCTGTGAGGTCCACAGATCCTGAGATGATCCTCTGGGGTCCACAGGTCCTGAGGTGTCAAGGAATTCCATCCCTGTACCAAATAGGCATGTAAATTGCCTTGGCACACCATTCTGGCGTTTAAACGCCCATTGGTGCACGTTCTGGGCGTTCAACGCCCATGTAAAGCATGTTTCTGGCGTTGAACGCCAGTTTCATGCTTGTTACTGGCGTTCAGCGCCAGTTTTTCCTCTCTGGGCACATTCCTGGCGTTCAGCGCCAGGATGTTGCTTGTTTCTGGCGTTCAGCGCCAGAATGATGCTCTGTTTTGGCGTTGAACGCCGGCCAGATGCACCTTACTGGCGTTGAACGCCAGTCTGTGCTACTTCCAGGGTGAACAATTTTTTTTCTTCTGTTTTTGACTCTGTTTTTAATTTTTTTGATTTTTTCGTGACTCCTCATGATCATGTACCTAATTAAACACAAAAATAACAAAGAAACAAAATAAAATAAAATTAGATAAATAAAATTGGGTTGCCTCCCAACAAGCGCTTCTTTAATGTCAATAGCTTGACAGTGGCTCTCATGGAGCCACAAGGTGATCAGGTCAATGTTAGTGTGTAGTCCCAACACCAAACTTAGAGTTTGGATATGGAGTTTGAACACCAAACTTAGAGTTTGGTTGTGGCCTCACAACACCAAACTTAGAGTTTGACTGTGTGGGCTCTTCTTGACTCTAAACTGAGAGAAGCTCTTTATGCTTACTTTCTTTTGTCACAGAGGGATGGCCATGTGCCTTAAACACAAGGTAGTCCCCGTTCAATTGAAGGACTAATTCTCCTTTGTTGACATCTATCACAGCTCCTGCTGTGGCTAGGAAAGGTCTTCCTAGGATGATACATTCATCATCTTCCTTCCTAGTGTCTAAGATTATGAAATCAACAGGGATGTAAAGGCCTTCAACCTTTACTAGCACGTCCTCTACTATTCCATAAGCTTGTCTCAATGACTTATCTGCCAATTGTAATGAGAACAAGGCAGGTTGTACCTCAATGATTCCCAGCTTCTCCATTACAGATAGTGGCATAAGATTTATCCCTGACCCTAGGTCACATAGAGCCTTTTCAAAGCTCATGGTGCCTATGGTGCAAGGTATTAAGAACTTGCCAGGATCTTGTTTCTTTTGAGGTAGAGTTTTCTGAATCCAAGTGTCTAGTTCACTAATGAGCAAGGGAGGTTCACTTTCCCAAGTCTCATTACCAAACAGCTTGGCATTCAGCTTCATGATAGCTCCTAAATATTGAGCAACTTGCTCTTCAGTCACATCTTCATCCTCTTCAGAGGAAGAATAGTCTTCAGAGCTCATGAATGGCAGAAGGAGATTTAATGGAATCTCTATGGTTTCTATATGAGCCTCAGATTCCTCTGGATCCTTAATAGGAAACTCCTTCTTGCTTGAAGGACGTCCTAGGAGGTCTTCCTCACTAGGATTTTCGTCCTCCTCCTCCCTAGTGCATTCGGCCACATTGATCACATCAATGGCCTTGCACTCTCCTTTTGGATTCTCTTCTGTATTTCTTGGGAGAATACTGGGAGGAGTTTTAATGACTTTCTTACTCAGCTGGCCCACTTGTGCCTCCAAATTTCTAATGGAGGATCTTGTTTCATTCATGAAACTGAAAGTGGCCTTTGACAGATCAGAGACAATATTGGCTAAATTAGAAGTGTTTTGTTCTGAATTCTCTGTCTGTTGCTGAGAAGATGATGGATATGGCTTACTATTGCTCAGCCTATTGCGTCCACCATTGTTAAAGCCTTGTTGAGGCTTTTGTTGATCCTTCCAGGAGAAATTTGGGTGATTTCTCCATGATGGGTTATAGGTGTTTCCATAAGGTTCACCCATGTAATTAACTTCTGCCATGGCAGGGTTCTCAGGATCATAAGCTTCTTCAGAAGCTACCTCTCTAGTACTGTTGGATGCATGTTGCAATCCATTCAGATTTTGAGAGATTATGTTGACCTGTTGAGTCAACATTTTGTTCTGAGCCAATATGGCATTCAGAGCATCAATTTCAAGAACTCCTTTCTTCTGAGGTATCCCATTATTCACGGAATTCCTCTCAGAGGTATACATGAACTGGTTGTTTGCAACCATGTCAATGAGTTCTTGAGCCTCTTCAGGCGTTTTCTTCAGGTGAATAGATCCACCTGCAGAATGGTCCAATGACATTTTCGAAAATTCAGAGAGACCATAATAGAATATATCTAATAAGGTCCATTCTGAAAACATGTCAGATGGACATCTTTTGGTCAGCTGCTTGTATCTTTCCCAAGCTTCATAGAGGGATTCACCATCTTTTTGTTTGAAGGTTTGAACATCCACTCTCAGCTTGCTCAGCTTTTGAGGAGGAAAGAATTTATCCAAGAAGGCAGTGACCAGCTTATCCCAGGAGTCCAGGCTATCCTTAGGTTGTGAATCCAACCATATTCTAGCTCTGTCTCTTACAGCAAAAGGGAAAAGCATGAGTCTGTAGACTTCAAGATCAACTCCATTCGTCTTTACAGTCTCACAGATCTGCAAGAACTCAGTTAAAAACTGATAAGGATCTTCAGATGGAAGTCCATAAAACTTGCAGTTTTGTTGCATTAATGCAACTAGTTGAGGCTTAAGCTCAAAGTTATTGGCTCCAATGGCAGGAATGGAGATGCTTCTTCCATCAAACTTGGACGTTGGCTTTGTGAAGTCACCAAGCATTCTCCTTGCATTATTATTATTATTATTTTCGGTTGCCATCTCCTTCTCTTGTTCAAAAATTTCTGAAAGGTTACCTTTAGAATAATTTAATTTAGCTTCTCTTAATTTTCTCTTCAGAGTCCTTTCAGGTTCTGGATCAACTTCAACAAGAGTGCCTTTTTCTCTGTTCCTGCTCATATGAAAGAGAAGAAAACAAGAAAAGAAAGAGGAATCCTCTATGTCACAGTATAGAGATTCCTTTATGTTAGTAGAAGAAGAAGGGGGTAGAAGAATGAAGATGGGGATTCGGATTTTTGGATGAAGAGAGGTGAAGAGAAGTGTTAGTAATTAAATAATTAAATAGAAGAAGAAAAGAGAAGGAAGATTTCAAAAATAATTTTTGAAAAAGAGGTTAGTAATTTTCGAAAATCAAAGACAAAATATAATTAAAATTAAAATTTAAAACAAAAAGAATATTTGAAAAAGAGAGGGAGAATTTTCGAAAATTAGAGAGGGAAAAGTAGTTAGGTGGTTTTGAAAAAGATAAGAAACAAACAAAAAGTTAGTTGATTGAAAAAGATTTGAAATCAAATTTTGAAAAAGATAGGAAGATAAGAAGTTAGATAAGATATTTTGAAATCAAATTTTGAAAAAGATAAAATTTTTGAAAAAGATAAGATAAAAGATAAAAAGATAAGATAAAAATTTTAATAAAAAGATATTTTGAAAAAGATTTAATTTTTAAAAAGACTTAACTAACAAGAAACTACAAGATAAGATTCTAGAACTTAAAGATTGAACCTTTCTTAACAAGAAAGTAACAAACTTCAAATTTTTGAACCAATCACATTAATTGTTAGCTAATTTTCGAAAATTTGATATAAAGATAAGAAAAAGATTTTGAAAATATTTTGAAAAAGATTTTTGAAATTTTCGAAATTTAAAAAAAATGAAAAAGATATGATTTTTGAAAAAGATTTTGAAAAGATAAGATTTTTAAAATTGAAATTTTGACTTGACTTGTAAGAAACAACTAATTTTAAAAATTTTTGACCAAGTCAACCCAAAATTTCGAAAATTTGGAGGAAAATAAGGAAAAGATATTTTTTGATTTTTTTTGAATTTTTAATTATGAAAGAGAAAAACAACAAAAATATTCAATGCATGAAATTTTTAGATCAAAACAATGAATGCATGCAAGAATGCTATGAATGTCAAGATGAACACCAAGAACACTTTGAAGATCATGATGAACATCAAGAACATAATTTTGAAAAAATTTTAATGCAAAGAAAACATGCAAGACACCAAACTTAGAAATCTTTAATGCATGGAAAATATGAATGCAAAAGTGCACATGAAAAACAACAAACAACACAAAACAAGAAATCATCAAGATCAAACAAGAAGACTTATCAAGAACAACTTGAAGATCATGAAGAACACTATGAATGCATGAGATTTTCGAAAATTGCAAGAAAAATTTTTAAAAGCATGCAATTGACACCAAACTTAAAAATTGACTCAAGACTCAAACAAGAAACACAAAATATTTTGATTTTTATGATTTTCTAATTTTTTTGTATTTTTATTGATTTTTTTCGAAAAACATCTTTGGAAAAACGAAAAAGGAAAGAAAAATTTTGAAAAAGATTTTGAAAAGAAAATTACCTAATCTGAGCAACAAGATGAACCGTCAGTTGTCCATACTCGAACAATCCCCGGCAACGGCGCCAAAAACTTGGTGGACGAAATTGTGATAAAAGAGTTTCAGGCACTGTTAGAGAAGCTCACAACTCCGTTCAACTAACCAGCAAGTGTACTGGGTCGTCCAAGTAATAAACCTTACGTGAGTAAGGGTCGATCCCACAGAGATTGTTGGTATGAAGCAAGCTATGGTCACCTTGTAAATCTCAGTTAGGCAGATTAAATTGATTTATGGTTTCGAAAATAGAAATAAGAGAATAGATTAATAAAAGGGATAGAATACTTATGCAGATTCATTGGTGGGAATTTCAGATAAGCGAATGGAGATACTGTATGGCTCAAGGACGCCTGCTTTCCCACTTCTTCAACTCAATCCTTCTTACTCCTTTCCATGGCAAGCTGTGTATAGGGGTTCACCATCAGCGGTGGCTACTTTCAATCCTCTCGGAAAAATGATCCTATGCGGCTGTCACTCGCACGGCTAATCGTCTGGAGGCATCACCCATGGTTGATGGCTACATCCCATCCTCGCAGTGAAAACTACGCTCACGCACTCTGTCACAGCACGGCTAATCACTGGTTGCTTCCTGCGCCTACTGGAATAGAATCCCTTGATTCTTTTGCGTCTGTCACTAACGCCCAGCACTTGCAAGTTTGAAGCACGTCACAGTCATTCATTACCGGAATCCTACTCGGAATACCACAAACAAGGTGAGACTTTCCGGATTCCCAGGATCCTACTCGGAATACCACAGACAAGGTGAGACTTTCCGGATCCTCATAAATGCCGCCATCTATCTAGCTTATACCACGAAGATTCTGTTGGGAAATCTAAGAGATACACATTCAAGCTCTGTTGCATGTAGAACGGAAGTGGTTGTCAATCACGTGCGTTCATAAGTGAGAATGATAATGATCGTCACTTTCATCATTACACTCATCATGTTCTTGGGTACGAATGAATATCTTGGAATAAGAATAAGAGAGATTTGAATAAAAGAAAATAGAATTTGCATTAATACTTGAGGTACAGCAGAGCTCCACACCCTTTATCTATGGTGTGCAGAAACTCCACCGTTGAAGATACATAAGTGAAAGAGGTTCAGGCATGGCCGAATGGCCAGCCCTCTCCATGATCCAGTGACCGAATATTCAAGAGATTAAACTGTCAAAAGATATCTAATACAATAGATAAATGTTCTATTTATAATAAACTAGCTCCTAGGGTTTACATGAGTAAGTAATTGATGCATAAATCCACTTCCGGGGCCCACTTGGTGTATGCTTGGGCTGAGCTTGATTAATCCACGAGCTGAGGCTTCTCTTGGAGTTGAACTCCGAGTTATGACGTGTTTTGGGCGTTCAACTCCGGATCATGACGTTTTTCTGGCGTTTAACTCCAGACAGCAGCATGTACTTGGCGTTCAACGCCAGGTTACGTCGTCAATCTTCGAATAAAGTATGGACTATTATATATTTCTGGAAAGCCCTGGATGTCTACTTTCCAACGCCGTTGAGAGCACGCCATTTGGAGTTCTGTAGCTCCAGAAAATCCATTTTGAGTGCAGGGAGGTCAGATTCCAACAGCATCAGCAGTCCTTTTGTCAGCCTTCTTCAGAGTTTTGCTCAAATCCCTCAATTTCAGCCAGAAATCACCTGAAATCACAGAAAAACACGCAAACTCATAGTAAAGTCCAGAAATGTGAATTTAACATAAAAACTAATGAAAACATCCCTAAAAGTAGCTTAAACTTACTAAAAACTATATAAAAATAATGCCAAAAAGCGTATAAATTATCCGCTCATCAATAATCCACAGCTACTAAGATGTACTTGTTTGCATATGAAATTGGAAATGGCCCCATGAAATCTATTTCCCACACATCAAACAGTTCCAGCTCTAGAATGAAATTTTGTGGCATGGCATTTCTTTTGGGCAAATTTCCCGCTCTTTGGCATTTGTTGCAGCTTTTTACCAGTTCTTTGGCGTCCTTGAAAAGGGTTAGTTGGCCAAAAAAACCCACTTTGTAGAACCTTTCCTGCAGTTCTGTCCCCTCCAAAGTGGCCTCCATAACTTGAGCTGTGGCAATTCCATAGCACCTCTCGTCCTTCTTCTTCCGAAACACATCTTCTGAGGACTCCATCTGAACACTTCTTGAAGAGATATGGCTTATCCCAGACAAAGTATTTTGCATCATTCATGAGCTTTCTTTTCTGATGTTTATGTATCTCTGGTGGTAAAGCCCCAGTTGCCTTGAAGTTGGCTATGTCTGCAAACCATGGAGCCTTGTGAACTATCATCAACTGCTCATCAGGGAAGAGCTCGTTCACTTGAGTATCATGTGCCCCACCTTCATCCTGAGGGATTTTGGAGAGGTGATCTGCTACCTTGTTTTCCACTCCTTTTTTGTCTCTGATTTCAATATCAAATTCCTGCAATAATAAGATCCATCTTATTAGTCTTGGTTTTGATTCCTGCTTAGCAAACAAATAGTTAAGTGCTGTGTGATCTGTGAAAATAATCACTTTTGCACCAATGAGGTATGATCTAAACTTGTCAAATGCGAAGACTATTGCCAGCAGTTCCTTTTCGGTTGTGGTATAATTTCTTTGAGCATCATTAAGGACCTTGCTGGCATAGTATATCACATGGACTAAGCTATCTTTCCTCTGTCCTAACACTGCCCCTATTGCATAATCAGATGCATCACACATTAGTTCAAAAGGTAAGTTCCAATCAGGTGGGGAGATGATAGGTGCAGAGGATAGCCTCATTTTCAAGTTCTCAAAAGCCAACATGCATGTTTCATCGAAGACAAATGGTGTGTCAGCTACAAGGAGATTGCTTAAGGGCTTTGCTATCTTTGAAAAATCCTTAATAAACCTTTTGTAAAAACCTGCATGTCCTAAAAAGCTCCTAATTACCTTGACATCACCGGGTGGAGGAAGTTTTTCAATAATTTCCACTTTAGCTCTGTCCACCTCAATACCCTGGTTAGAAACCTTATGACCAAGGACTATTCCTCCTGTCACCATGAAGTGACATTTTTCCCAGTTCAAAACCAGATTGGTCTCTTGACATCTCTTCAATACCAGGGCTAGGTGATGTAGGCAACTAGGACAAGAATCTCCAAATACTGAAAAATCATCCATAAAAACTTCAATGAATTTCTCTACATGTCTGAGAAGATAGAAAGCATGCAACGTTGCAGGTGCATTACATAGCCCAAATGGCATGCACCTATAAGGAAACACTCCATATGGGCATGTGAAGGAGGTTTTCTCTTGGTCTCTAGGATCAACCACTATTTGGTTATATCCTGAATAGCCGTCAAGAAAACAATAAAATGCATGGCCTGCAAGTCGTTCCAATATCTGGTCCATGAATGGAAGCGGGAAATGATCTTTTCGTGTAGCTTCATTGAGTTTTCTGTAGTCTATGCACATCCGCCATCCAGTGACGGTCCTTGTAGGAACTAATTCGTTCCTCTCATTCGGAACTATAGTTATTCCTCCCTTCTTTGGGACAACATGTACAGGGCTGACCCATGGGCTGTCTGAGATAGGGTATATCACCCCTCCCTGCCATAACTTCATAACCTCTTTTTGCACCACCTCTTTCATAATTGGGTTCAACCTCCTTTGAGATTGAATGGATGGTTTGGCATCTTCTTCTAGCAGTATCTTGTGCATGCATATCGCTGAGCTTATTCCTTTCAGGTCAGCAAGAGTCCATCCAATGGCATCCTTGTGTCTCCGCAGTACTTGGAGTAGTTCATCCTCTTGATTCTGGTTGAGGGATGAGCTTATGATTACTGGGTAACTTCCGTTTTTCCCCAAATATGCATATTTGAGAGTAGGTGGCAGTGCTTTGAGCTCATGCTTTGGTGCCTCTGACTTTTGATTTTCCACCTTGGGCGCTTCTTGTGTATGAATTTCTGTTGCTGCAACCTCTTCACTTGATTCATATTCCTCCCCTACTACCCTCTCTGGCTCTTCAGGTTCTTCTTCCTCAAAGTCCTCATGTATTTCTTCCTCAAGCGCATCTAACCTCATGCATTCCCCGAATTGCTCTGGTGGGTAACTCATGGCCTTGAATACATTGAAAGTCATCTCTTCATTGTGTAATCTCAAGGTGAGGTCACCTTTTTGGACGTCAATGATAGCTCCTGCAAAGGCCAAGAAGGGCCTCCCCAGGATAATGGAAGCCTTGGGTTCCTCTTGCATATCTAGGACCACAAAATCTGCTGGGAATATGAACTCTCCCACCTTTACCAACAAATCCTCTACTATGCCATGAGGGAACTTGAATGATCGGTCTGCCAATTGTAGGGCCATCTTCGTTGGTTTAGCCTCTTCGATCTTCATCTTCCTCATCATAGCTACTGACATCAAATTGATGCTGGCTCCTAGGTCACAAAGAGCCTTCTCCACCGTGATCTCACCTATGACACAAGGGATCTGAAAACTCCCTGGATCCTTCAATTTCTGGGGTAATTTGTGCTGAATGATAGCACTGCATTCTTCGGTCAGTATCACAGTTTCATTGTTCTTCCAGCTTCTCTTCTTAGTCATGAGCTCCTTTAAGAACTTGGCATAGAGAGGCATTTGTTCTATTGCTTCAGCAAAGGGTATGTTGATTTGTAGCTTTTTGAAGATTTCTAAAAATCTCAAAAATTGGTTGTCATCCCCCTTTTTCTTCAATTTCTGAGGGTATGGAACTCTCGGGACATCCGGCTTTAGCTTCCCTTCTTCCTTTTGACTTTTAGAAGTTGGGCTCTGATCTCCATCTTGCCTTTCTCCTTCGTCAATTGACTCTTCTTCTAGTTTCTTCTGATCAAATCCCTTCAGTTCCTTCCCACTCCTAAGAGTGATAGCTTGACACTCCTCCTTTTTACTTCTGTTGTTGCCAGAAGTTCGATTGAATAGGTAACCAACTTGTGTTTCAAGCTTCTCAATGGCAGCATCTTGGTTATGCACATTTGACTGCACTTCCTCTCGGAATGCTTTACTATCTTGGATGTCTCTGCATATGCTCTCAAGCAGGGTTTCAATTTTAGAGATTTGGTCATTAAATAAGGAATGGGCTGTATTGTTGTTGGGGTTGTGACGTCTTTGATCTTGGCCTTGGTCTTGTTGATTACCCCACCCAAAGTTTGGGTGATTCCTCCATCCAGGGTTGTAGGTCTTGGAGTATGGATCATGGTTGTGTCTATGTGAATTCCCAATATAGTTGGCTTGCTCCTGAGTGCCTTCTTCCTCTTCACTTGCTTCCTCTTGAGTTGAAGTGGTGATCGCTGCTACTTGACTTCTCTCCATCTTCTTGGTGAGGTCAGCTAGCTGCTTGGTGATGAGCTTATTTTGAGCCAGCAGAGCATCTACATTGTTCAGCTCCATTACCCCTCTAGTGTTCCCTTTTTCGGAAGCATAGAAGTAGTCATTCTCAGCTACAGTTTCAATGACATCTATGGCTTCCTCAATGGTCTTCTTCTTGTTCAAAGAACCTCCGGATGAATGGTCTACGGCCTTCTTTGATTCATATGACAGCCCTTCATAGAAGATGTGCAGCTGCACCCATTCATTGAACATATCAAATGACATCTCCTTGTTAGGTCTTTAAACCTCTCCCATGCTTCATATAGAGTCTCACCATCTTGTTGCCTGAAAGTTTGGACCTCAGCTCTCAGCCGATTGACTCGTTAAGGGGGGTAAAATCTTGCTAAGAATTTGTTCATAACATCATCCCAAGTTATCAAGCTCTCCTTTGGAAAAGACTCCAACCAGTTGGTTGCCTTGTCTCTGAGAGAGAATGGGAACAACAACAGTCTATAGGCGTCAGGTTGAACGCCATTGGACTTCACTGTGTCACATATTCTCAGGAAGGTGTTTAAGTGTTGGTTGGGGTCTTCTTGGACACCTCCTCCGAACGAGCAATTGTTCTAAACAAGGGTGATGAGCTGTGGCTTTAGTTCAAAGTTGTTGGCATGGATGGTTGGTTTTTGGATGCTACTTCCGCAGTTCCCTGGGTTTGGGTTAATGTAAGAGCCCAAGACTCTTCTATCTTCCCCACCAGGATTTGTTCTACCTCCTCCACCATGGTTGTGTACCTCTTCCTCACGATGGTCTTCCATGGTTGTTTCAAAGTATTCTTCACAGTGTTCCTCCTCTTCTTCAGCACCCACTACACGTTTTTTTTCGCCTCCCTTCTTAATCTTAAGAAGGTTCTCTCAGGTTCAGAATCAAAGGAAGTTGAAGCTCCGCTTCTTCTCCCTGTCATACAACCAATAGAGTACAAGCAAGAAAAGCAATGCAGAAAGTATCTTGTTAGAATTACTTGTTAGTGTCAGTGATGCAATATATCAAACAGTTAGTGGGTTAGTGAACTGAATTGTAAATAGCAAAGAAAAACTAAGAAACAGGGGAGGGGAAGAATTAAACTAAGACGGAAAGCAAATTAACCAAACAGAAAATTAAATCAAACAAAACACAAATGCTCAATCTAGTGATCCTCTAATGTAATCATTGTCGATGCACAATCAATCCCCGGCAACGGCGCCATAAACTTGATCGGGGTAAAACTTGTCTCTCAACAAATTCCCATTCGGCAAGTTTACCGAATTTGTCATCAAGTAAAAACTCACAATAGAGTGAGGTCGAATCCCACAGGGATTGATTGATCAAGCAACTTTAATTAGAGGAATGATCTAGTTGAGCGAATCCATGAATAGAGTTGATAATTGCAAAAATTAAAATGGCAGGAAAGTAAATGACTAAAAGTAAATAGCAGAATTGTAACTGGGAATGGGGGAATTGCTCATAAAAGTAAATTACAGAAAATAAAGAGAATGGGTAAGATCAGAAATGGGGAGTTCATTGGGCTTAGGAGATGCTGCATTCTCCGGATCAATTTCATTTTCATCTCTTCCTCAATCAATGCACTCATTGATCTCCTTGGCAATCTTAAGTGATTGAATCACAATTTCTTGCAATTCAATCTCTCAAATCTTGATCAATAGCCAATTCCTTGGTCAATTGCTCATGAGAAGAGATGAAGTATGGTCACTGATTATACCACATGCACTTCCCAAATCAAATGCTTAGAGGGTTATAGCCACATACCCATCCACACTCAATTTGGTCCAGCATGAGAAAGCATTTCTAGCTAATCTCTTCATTCCTCTTTCAAGGATCCGAAGAGATCCAAGTTTGAATAGCTTCTTTTCCAAGATCACTATCCAATTGGATGAAGATCGAAGGCTTTCAAGTAAAATCAAAAGGAAAGATAGAAGAAGAATAAGAAAATTAGTATTGATCCATCAAATTACAACAGAGCTCCCTAACCAAATGAAAGGGGTTTAGTTGTTCATAGCTCTAGAAATCAAAATCAAAGATGGAGAATATATGATAAAGCTCGAATTGCAAAGAAAGTAAATACAAAGAGTAGTTCTCTTTCCTAGCTCCTCTCCCCCAAAGAGCTTCTCTCTATTTCAAAACTACTCCTATATATACTACTCTTCTCAGCTTCTAGTTAGCTCTTCAAGTCTTGGGCCGCTGGATCTTTGAGCTTGAAGCAGTTCCTTTCTTTAATTGGGCTTGGCTTACTTGCAGAGAGAAAGTGTGAAGTGGGCAGAGACTTTAGCTCAAGATGTTAAGGGTGTTTAACAGTTAGTGAAAATACAAGTTCGAGAACGTTAATGACACTGAACATTGTCACTAACGTTGCGATGCACCCCTTTGCCTCACGTTAAAGCCCACGTTAACTGGATTAATGTGGCTTTTAACGTTGCCTTGTTAGCCTTCGAGAACGTTAGTGACACTCAACATTGTCACTAACGTTCAAGTGTGCCCCTTCTTGCTTCGCGTTAAAGCTCACGTTAACTAGGTTAACGTGGCTTCTAACGTAGCTTTTGCCAACCTTCGAGAACGTTAGTGACACTCAACATTGTCACTAACGTTCAATTGTGCCCCTAGGTCTCACGTTAGAGTCCACGTTAACTAGGTTAACGTGGCTTCTAACGTGGCAATTCTTAGCCATCCCAACATTAGTGACAATGTTGAGTGTCACTAACGTTGGCTCATTCTTCATTCCTCATCGTTAGCTTCCACGTTAACCAAGTTAACGTGGAAGTTAACGTGGCTCTTGGGGTTGTGTGGTTGCTCCAACGTTAGTGACAATGTTGAGTGTCACTAACGTTGTCGACAACTTTTCATCTCTTACGTTAGCTCCCACGTTAACCAAGTTAACGTGGGAGTTAACGTGGCTCTTTGCACCTTAGGCCAACGTTAGTGACAATGTTGAGTGTCACTAACGTTGGCTTCTCTTCCCCTTTTAACGTTAGAGGCCACGTTAACTTGGTTAACATGGCTTCTAACGTGGCCATTTGTGAGCAATTGCCAACGTTAGTGACAATGTTAAGTGTCACTAACGTTGGCTCAACTTCTCTTCTCCACGTTAGAGTTTACGTTAACTTAGTTAACGTGACTCTTTAATGTGGGCATTGATGGCTTTTGAGAGTGTTTTTGGCAATTACTTTTCTCCTTAACTTTGCAAGTTACCTCCCATTCCTTGCTTCCTTTGGTCCTGAAATCAAGCAATAGAGTGCATCAAAGTTCTAGTCCAAGTCATGGGTAATGCAATATACAATTTTGTCATTAAAATCATGCAAAATCCTCATAAAATAATGTAAAATGCACAATGTATGCTTGAATCAAGTTTTGAGTGAATATCTGCCCAAAACTAACTTATTTCCTAAGAAAATGCATGAAATTACCTAAAAACAGTAAAGAAAAGGTCAGTGAAACTGGCCAAAATGCCCTGGCATCAATTGTAGAGCCACGTGTTCGCGTGGTTGATGCGGACGCGTGGGGAGGCCATTTTACAAATGACGCGATTGCGTCATCCAGGCGGACGCGTGGGTCAAATGGTGCCAGAGGCATGCCTCCAGCCACATTCCTGCGCAACTCTCTGTTTCTTTTCTTTAATGCTGCGAAGGCACTATGGCGCAAGCGCGTCAACAACGCTGGCGCGTCGCATGCCTTAACACCCCTTTTTTTTATAGATGCAATATGCAATATGTGGATGAGATGCAGAATATAGGCATTAGTACTGAGAAGAGTTATTGACGAAGGAAGGTAAGGAGATGGGGAGGAACGATCATACCATGGTGGGTTGTCTCCCACCCAGCACTTTGCTTTAACGTCCTTAAGTTGGACGCTCCACTAGCTCAGTCTTCTGCTGTGGACGGATCTTCCAAGAGAAAGATCTCTAGTTCCTGGTTTTTCACCATCTTTTTGCCAGGAATAACTTCAAGCGATGTCCATTGACTTTGATAAGTTCAGAGCTTGAAGGATGGCTCAAGTGAAAGACTCCGTATGGTTCCACCCTCTCTACTCGATAAGGACCATCCCATCTGGATCTCAGCTTGCCTGGCATGAGTTGCATTCTGGAGTTGAAAGTAGGACTAAGTCCCCAGGTTGGAATTCTCTTCTCTTAATGGTCTTGTCATGCACAGCCTTCACCTTCTCTTTATACAGCCTGAAGTTTTCATAAGCTTCTAGGTGGAGGTTCTCTAATTCTTGCGGTTGCAACTTCCGTTCAGCTCTGGCTCTCTCATAGTCCATGTTGCATTCCTTTACCGCCCAGAAGGCTTTGTGTTCCAACTCAACTGGGAGATGACAGGCCTTTCCATAAACCAAGCGGAAAGGACTCATCCCAATCGGTGTCTTGTATGCTGTCCGATATGCCCAAAGCGCGTCTTGGAGCCTGGTGCTCCAGTCCTTTCTATGAGGCTTGACTACCTTTTGCAGTATGTGCTTTATCTCTCTGTTAGACACCTCTGCTTGCCCATTAGTCTGGGGGTGATAGGCTGTTGATACTTTATGAATTATCCCATGCTTCTTTAGTAAACCTGTTAGTCTCCTGTTACAAAAGTGAGTGCCTTGATCGCTCACGATTGCTCGTGGTGATCCAAAGCGACAAATAATATGGTTTCTAACAAAAGAACAACGGTTTTAGCATCATGATTATGGGTAGGAATTGCTTCCACCCATTTAGAAACATAATCTACAGCTAACAGTATATAAAGGTGGCCATTAGAATTTGGAAATGGAGCCATGAAGTCAATGCCCCAAACATCAAAAATTTTATAGAAAAGCATAATTTGTTGATACATTTCATCCCTCTAGGATATATTACCAAACCTTTGGCAAGGAGGACAAGATTTACAAAGGTCAGTAGCATCTTTAAAAAGAGTAGGCCACCATAATTCACAGTCTAAAACTTTTCTAGCAGTTCGTTGAGGGCCAAAATGTCCTCCATTCTCAGATGAGTGGCAGGCCTCTAAAATGGACTGGAATTCTGATTGAGATACACACTGTCTAATTACCTGATCAGCACCACACCTCCATAGATATGGGTCATCCCATACAGAGTATTTGGACTCGCTTTTCAGCTTGTCTCTCTGATGCTTAGTGAAATCGGGAGGAAAAGTATAGCTAACTAGATAATTAGCTACACGTGCATACCAAGGGGCTACATCAGATACTGCCTGTAAGCTATCAAATGGGAAATTATCATTGGTAGGAATGGAATCATCTTTAATGTGCTCAAGGTGACTCAAGTGGTCAGCCACTAAATTTTGGTTACCATTCCTATCTTTAATTTCCAGATCAAATTCTTGCAACAGTAGCATCCAACGTATTAGCCTTGGTTTAGACTCCTTTTCAGCTAATTAATATTTTAGAGCTGCATGGTCTGAGTACACTACTACCTTAGTACCAAGTAAATAGGCTCGAAATTTATACAGAGCAAAAACAATAGCTAGAAGCTTTTTTTCAGTAGTAGTGTAATTAGATTGAGCAGCATCTAAAGTCTTAGATGCATAAGCAATTACAAAAGGGTCGTTACCTTCATGTTGAGCCAGTGCTGCTCCTACTGCATGATTGGAGGCGTCACACATGATTTCAAATGGTTGACTCCAGTCTGGTCCCCTCACAATCGGAGCTTGAGTCAAAGCAGTGTTTAGCTTATCAAACGCTTGTTTGCAATCCTCACTGAACTCGAACTCAATGTCTTTCTGCAGTAGTCTGGATAAGGGTAGTGCTACCTTACTGAAGTCCTTAATGAATCTCCTGTAAAAACCTGCATGGCCAAGGAAAGAATGGACTTCCCTCACAGAGGAGGGGTAAGGTAAACTAGATATAACATCCACCTTTGCTGGGTATACAGAGATACCAATATCAGAAACAACATGTCCTAGAACAATGCCTTGTTTTACCATAAAATGACAGTTTTCAAAATTTAAAACAAGGTTTGAACTAACACACCTGTCCAATACTTTAGATAAACTATCCAAGCAAAGGTTAAATGAATCACCATAAACACTAAAGTCATCCATAAAAACTTCCATACAAGTCTGAATGAGATCAGAGAAAAGACTCATCATACACCTTTGAAAAGTAGCTGGTGCATTGCACAAGCCAAAGGGCATTCTATTATAAGCATAAGTCCCAAAAGGACATGTAAAAGTAGTCTTTTCCTAATCTTCAGGAGCTATATGGATTTGAAAATAACATGTATAACCATCTAGAAAGTAGTAGTGAGATTTACCTGACAGGCGATCAAGCATCTGATCAATGAATGGCAAGGGATAATGATCCTTGGCGAGTGGCTTGGTTGAGATGCATGTAGTCAATGCAAACTCTCCATGCGTTCTACACTCTGGTTATCAGAAGTTCTCCTTGCTCATTCCTTATTGTTGTGACTCCAGACTTCTTGGGCACCACTTATACTGGGCTGATGCATTCGCTATCTGAAATGGGGTAAATGATATCTGCTTCAAGTAGTCTGGTTACTTCATTCTTGACAACTTCTAAGATGGTGGGATTCAATCTTCTCTGAAGTTGGCGGACAGGCTTTGCTCATTCTTCTAATAATATTCTATGTTCACAAACTTGAAGGCTGATCTGCCAAGCTCTATCCAATTATTTTCTTATGTGTCTTCAATACACTAAGCAGTTGTTCTTCTTGTTGGGAAGTGAGCTCCCTTGCAATGATAACTGGAAACTTTTGCTTGTCCTCAAGATATGCATACTTGAGGTGTGGAGGAAGAAGCTTTAATTCCATTTTACGCTCATGGTTTGGTTCTGGATTATTCGGGGCTGGTAAAAATGGTAATGAATCTTCAGTATGTTCAGAGGGTGTCCCCACACTTGGGTCTTGCTCCATGTGATTTTCTTCCATGTTTTCCTGGTGAGTTGCTACTATGATTTCGTCAATAATGTCGCATTGGAATAAGGAGTGATCTTCTGGGGGTGCTTCATAGCTTCATCCAGATTGAAGCGCACTGTTCTGCCATCTACCTCAAAGGAATAGGTTCCTAAAAAGGCATCCAGCTTGAATTTTGAAGTCTTCAAAAATGGTCTACCAAGCAAGATTGACAAAGGTCTCCCTGAGTCATTTTGGAGCATCTCCAGGATATAGAAGTCAATGGGAAACGTGATCCCCTTAATGCTCACTAATACATCTTCAGCAATTCCAACCACTGTGATAATGCTTTTATCTGCTAACACAAAATAAGCTGCCGACCTTTTTAAGGGAGGGAGCCTTAAAGCATTATATATAGACAAGGGCATAATACTCACGCATGCTCTTAAGTCACACATACAGTCAGAAAATATCACACCTTCAATGGTACAGTTAACCATGCATGGGCCTGGGTCACTACATTTTTCATGTATATTTTCCATTAAAGAAGATATAGAACTACCTAAAGGAATAGTTTCTAATTCATTAGTTTTATCTTTATGTATGCACAACTCTTTTAGAAACTTTGCGTATTTAGGCACTTGCTGAATAACATCGAAAAGGGGAACAGTTACCTCAACCTTTTTGAAGATCTCTACCATTTTGGGATCAAGTTCCATCTGCCTTCTGGGCTTCTTAGCAAGGTGTGGAAATGGAATAGGAGTGGCGTCTTTTATAGCTTCAGCTTGCTGGGGTTCTGCCTTCCTTGGTTGTGCTGCTTCTGCCTCAGCCATGCCCTGTGCTTCATCTTCTTCTTCAACATTTTCTACCTCAACCGTGTCCGTAGCTGGGGCGTGTTCTGGTGGGCTTGATTACTTTGGATTCCTCTCTTGCAGTGTGGTTCCAGATCTCAGGGTAATGGCATTGATGCCACCCTTGGGGTTGGGTAATGGTTAAGAGGGGAGTCCACCAGAGCTTGAAGACTAGTTGTTAAAGTTATTAAATGATCCAATCTGTGAGACAAGGGCTTGCAAGGTAGAGTTCAGACCATTTAGAGTAGAAGTAAGGTTATTTTCCATGGTCTGCTGTCTCCGATCAATAGATTGTAGTAACTGTTCATTAGGAGATGAAGAGGGATAAGTGATCTGAGGGATCTGCTAAGATGCTTGAGGCTACCTTAGATGAGGTGCTCTGTAGGCCTGATTCTGATTCTACTGCCTGAAGTTGTTATTATTATTCCACCTCCGGTTACCATTGTTATCTCTGCCTCCTCTGTTATGATTGTCCCTCCATCCTTGGTTAGAATTGTCTCTCCAACCTTGGTTGGGGTTATCCTGCCATCCATGGTTGTTGCTTCCACCTTGATTGTACCCTTGATTGGGACGGTCATAGAAGTTATGAGTGGCTGCCACAGTGTGGTCTTCCCGTTGGAGTTACAGACACTCATCAGTATAATGACTGTAATCGGCACAGATCCTGCATACTCTTTGTGGAACCAACTGTTGGCTTTGCTGTGGTGGAGAAGGCTGAACTTGCTGAGCTTGTTGTTGACTCAGTTACATCTGCTTCAGTAAGTTGGTCATTTCACATAAGCTCTGAGTTAGAGCAGTAGTCTCTTTGCCAGAGGATACCTCTGCAACAACTCTTGACTGACTTTGTTTTTACCTGTGATTCCTAGTAGATTCAGCTAAGTCGCTGATCAATTGCCATGCCTCATCTGTAGTCTTGTACTTTTTCATAGACCCATTGCTAGCACCTTCCAATGTGGTCTTATCTTGAGATTTCATGCTGATGACAAGTCATCATATACCCATTTTTCAAGCTAATTTCACTTGTTTTGTTAGTCTTTATGCACTTTCTTGCTTCTTAAGTAAGTGATTTGGAGTGAAAATGCACAACTTCTTTAAATCAAGCAACCACCATGAAATTAATGTTAATCCATGAGGTTTAAGCTAATTTTAATTGAATTTTAATTGATTTATAAGCCTCTTGAATTTAGTGATACTTTGAGTGGTTGTTTTGGTTTATTATAGGTGAAGAAAAGGAAAAAAGGAAAAAGCGTAGCCTAAGGAAGTGTGGCCCAAGGAAAAGAAAGTGTGGTCAAAGAGAGAAGAAGTGTGGCACACAACATGAGGAGAGGCAAGCATTGCCCTCCACAAGAGCACACTGCCCTCTAGGAGGGCAACATAAGGGAACTAAGCTAAGAAGGCAACTCTGTCCTGCCCACTACAAGGGCAGAGCACAAATTGGTGCCTTAGAATCAAGAGGAATAAAATGTTGCCCTGCCCTCCACAAGGGCAGTATCGGGCTCACCAAGGGAGAAATTCAAAGGAAATTGTCTCCAAATGCTTGCCACAAGAGTTGAACATGGGACCATGAGGAAGCTAGGACTTAAGACCCATTACCGTGCCAAGAAACCAAGGAAAATGATGTAGCGTGTGCGTCCGCCCAGGTTCGAACACGGGACTGCATTTTGGAAACACTGCCCTGCCCTCCGCGAGGGCAGGGCAGCATTTGGTTGGTGCACAACTCTGACGCACCAAGAAGTGAATCTGGCGCACCGTGGCACATTCCTGGCAGCACCAGCGCGCACCAAGCTCGATCCTGGCAGCACCAAATTTTCCTGCCCTGCCCTCCGCGAGGGCAGGGCAGCATTCTGCACATCACAGCTCGATCCTGGCAGCACCAAGCAAGCACCGTGGCACATTCTAGCGCACCAATTTTTCCTGCCCTGCCCTCGGCGCGGGCAGGGCAGCGTTTTGCGCACCAACATGCACCAGGCCGCACCAAAGCCGCACCAACATGCACCAAATCCTGCCCTGCCCTCCACAAGGGCAGGGCAGCCTCCTGGGAGCTACCATTTTGGGCCGAAAAATTCAATTAAAATTCGGATTAAATTCTTTTCTTCACCAAATCAAAAGCCCATCCAAATCCCAAAATCCAAGAATAGAAAGTGTATAAATAGGAGCTAGTTTGATGTAATTAGGACCCTTTTTTTGACCTTTTGCTTTGCTTTTGAATTTTGCAGTTTCTTTTGAGCTTTGAATTTTACTTTTGCACTTTGGAACTTCTCTTGGTGTCTTCACTGAGATTTCAGAGAATTGGGGAGGGGAATTGATCTCTCTTCTTCCTCATTCTTGCTTGGGTCTTCTTAATTTCCTTGTTTTGAGTTTTGGGTGTGAAGAATTGAGGAAATTCTGTCTCAATCTCCATTCAAAGTCTCTTTAATTTCTTTTCTGCATAATTGAATCCATTCACATTCTCTTTACTGTTTCTTCTTCAATTTCTTGTCAATTGCTTTGAGAACTTGGATCTAGGAAGGTAATCGAGATCTAGGCTCTGCTACCTAGTCTCTTGAACACTGAGATCCCAATTTACTTTTGGTTCTTCTGTGAACCTGCATTTTAATTTCAATTTCTGTTTGAGTCCTTATTGCTTCCAATTCAATTTCTGCTTTATTAATTGTTGCAATTTACTTTCTCTTCGTTTAGATTCTGCAATCTCAGTCCTCAAATCCCTTTTACATTCAAGCAATTTACATTCCTTGCCATTTAAGTTACTGCAATTTACATTTCTTGCACTTTAAGTTACTGCAATTTACATTCCTTGCCATTTAAGTTACTGCAATTTACATTTCTTGTTCTTTAAGATTCGGTCTATTTTACTTTCCTGTTCTTTAATTAACTGCAATTTCCCTTCTCCATTTACATTTCAAGCAATCTATCTTCTTAAATACAACCCACTCAACCAAAACTTGATTCGCTTGACTAAATCAACCACTAAACTAAAATTGCTCAATCCTTCAATCCCTGTGGGATCGACCTCACTCATGTGAGTTATTATTACTTGATGCGACCCGGTACACTTGCCGGTGAGTTTTGTGTTGGATCGTTTTCCATACATCACATGCCCTGTGTAAAGTAGCCGAGCAACACTATCTTGTCAATCATATGGTGGGGACATGCTTCCAGAGATTGATCAATTTGGAAATATTAAAGACAGGTAGATAAATAAGTTGAGAATAAAGTATTGAGAAAGTAGTCAAGGTTTTAGAGTTATCTATTTTCTGGATTAGCTTTTATAACTAATTAATTTAATCATGCAAGATTTAATTTCATGGCAAACTATATGTGACTAGACCCTAATTTCTTAGACCTTCCTAGTCTCCTCTAAAATTCATTAATTGCTAGTTCCTTGGTCAATTAATTCCAATTAGAGGGTGATGATCAATTTCTAGTTTATATGCAAAAAGAATCCTGATTATCCATAATTAAGGGGATTATATGTCACGTATCCCGTTAAATACAAACAATTAGAAATTCAGTATAATATGTTTTGAAGCTGTTTTTCAAGTAAAGAGCTTTTCCAAGATTTACAAGAACTCAATTAGAACATGGGTCATACTTCCGTTCCACCCAATTCATAAAATAAAGAACGAAAACAATTTTGAAATATAAATCAAGACATAAATTAAATTAAAAAGATCAACGAATCAATCCATGAAAATAGACAGAGCTCCTAACCTTAACAAGGGGGGGATTAGTTGCTCATGGTTCAGAGAAGAAAAATAAGGGTTCTAGTAAAAAATGTGTACCTTGTCTAAATGTACAGAGTTTCTATTTATAACTAATCCTAATAATTTTTAAAATCTAATTCTCTAAAATTAAAAATAATATCTTTTCCCCAAAATAAAGATTTAAATTTAAATTTGAATTAATTATCAAGTCTTCAGCTGATGGGTGGGGGCCACTTGTTTGTCCATTCTGCAGCTTCCAATTTGTGTTTTCTGGGCTAGAAACTAGGGCAAAACACGACCCAAAATCCACGCCAGCAATTTCTGTAAATTCTGCAGATCATGCACATCACGGGTACGCGTCAGTCACGCGTATGCATCGCTGGTCTTCTTTGCAAGTTGCGCAGATGTCTCGGTCATGCGGACGCGTCACTGAGCAAATGTTCAATTCACGCGTGCGCGTCAGTCACGCGCACGCGTCGCCGTGAAAACTTCCAAATCACGCGCACGCATCAGGCTGGCGTGCGCGTCGCTCCTCGCAGCCATCTCCTTTGATTCTTGTGCTACATAACCTCCATCAAATTCCGCCGAATGCTACCTGAAATGAATAAAATTGCACAAAACTCAAAATAGCATCCATAGTGGCTAAAATATAATTAATTCTTAATTAAACTCAACAAATTACATGCAAACTCACTAGGAAAAGATAGACAAGATGCTCACGCATCACAACACCAAACTTAAACTGTTGCTTGTCCTTAAGCAACCAAAACTAATATAAGCTTATGATGTGAATTTGCATGAGAATGAGAGTTCGATTAAGCTCGTGTCTCTTCTTATAGTGGGGTTTACAACTGCAATCCTGAATATGTTTGGTATCTCACTCTCCTTTGAATCAGAAGAGTGTTAATGTCATTCGGAATTAGAATCCGGATAATATTATGAATTCTCTAATCTTTTATATTTCAGTTTAATCCTTGAACACAGCAAAATTTACTTTAATTTATTTTTCTTTGGTGCTTTGCACCTTGAGCCTAGTCGTGAATTTAAATGTTTTGTCTCAAGGATTACTTGACACAAAAACACCACAAGCACTTAACTGGGGGACTCTATTTGAGTCCTGATTTTTCTTTCAGTTACTCCCAGACAGTGGTGCTCAAAGCCTTTGGCATACTCTGTTAAACACACTTAGTCTCGACTCTAAGTGTTCTGTCTCAAGGATTTCTTGACACAATCACACCACAAGCATATGACTAGGGAAACAACTCTTTGAGCTTTTAATCATGTCTGACCTCCCTAATCATTGATGCTCAGAGCCTTGGACCTTGCTTTTATTTATTGATTATTATTATTTTTTTTTATTTTGCTGTTTCTTTTGCTTCAAGGAATACATTTTTCTAAATTTCAGAGAAGTCATAATAATTCTCTAAATTCCTGTTCCTTATATATTAACATCCCTTGATTCAAATTCAAATATCACTGTTCATATCATGCATTAAAAAATCACAAAAATACCACCACCTTTAAGTAAATTAGACTATTCTTAAAATTAACTCAATTTCTCATTCAATACATCACTTCTTTTTCTTTTCTTTTTAGATTTAAGTTCAGTAAGTGGTACATGAAACATCTTTTCAACGTTAAAGCAATTAAAAGAAAACTAAACTAGTCCTAAGATTCTAACTAATAAAGGATCATGCAACAATCAAAGCAAAATAGCATAAAGCCGGAACATAACATAGAAAAAGAGGGGAGGAATAAAAAATGAAAGGAACTCAACCACCTTAGTTATCCTAGCGGTCGCTTTATTCTTCAAGTTGTGCTACTTAATGAAGATGATTCGCCTCCCTTTTGTGCCAGAAAACCAATAAGCGCAGCGTCCAACAACACCAAACTTAAAGGTTTGCTTGTGCTCAAGCAAAGAAGAACTGAAAATAGAAGAGATGAATATTATGAGGAGAGAAAAACAAAAGGATTAAAGAATAAGAGAGAATTAGGATTGGAAGAGAGAGAAAAAGAGAACTAGGCGGCGCAAGTGACGCATGCGCGTATGGCACGCGTACGCGTGGGTCGCGCATTCTTCATAATGATGCGTTAGCGTCAGGCACGCGTCCGCATGCCCTGGATTTTGTGCGATTTGCTTGAAGCCAGCCGCGCGCCCGCGCGACTCTCTGTTCACATGGCTTGGGAGCCAATTATTCTTACGATGCGTTCGCGTCATGCACGCGCTCGTGTAGATGGCCATATGTGCAACTGATGCGAACGCGTCAATCACGTATCTGCGTGCTCTAACTTGTGCTTTTAGCACACTTCCTGCCCCAAGCCAGCACAACTCTCTGCCCGAACTCTCTTTTACATCGAATTTGCAGGACACGCTAGTGGACGAAATTGTGATCATCAACAATGGCTTCAAAGATTGGTAGTGCTCTCAAACGTGAATCACACTTAGTCACAACTCCGCACAACTAACCAGAAAGTGCACTGGGTCGTCCAAGTAATACCTTACGTGAGTAAGGGTCGATCCCACGGAGATTGTTGGTATGAAGCAAGCTATGGTCATCTTGTAAATCCCAGTCAGGCGGATTCAACTATATTAAGAGATTATTGGATTTTCAAATAATAATAATAAATTTGAACAGAAAATAAAGATAGAGTTACTCATGTAATTCAATGGTGGGAATTTCAGATAGGTGTATGGAGGTGCTGTGTTCCTTCTGAATCTCTGCTTTCTTATTGCTTTTATCCCATTTTGTCACTCCTTTCTATGGCAAGCTGTGTGTAGGGCATCACCGTTGTCAATGGCGACATCCCATCCTCTCAGTGAAAATGGTCCAAATGCTCTGTCACAGCACAGCTAATCATCTATCGGTTCTCGATCATGTTGGAATAGAATCCATTGATTCTTTTGCGTTTGTCATCACGCCCAGCAATCACGAGTTTGAAGCTCGTCACAGTCATTCAATCCCGGAATCCTACTCGGAATACCACAGACAAGGTTAGACTTTTCGGATTCCCATGAATGCCGCCATCAATTCTAGCTTATACCACGAAGATTCTGATTAAGGAATCCAAGAGATATGCGCCCGGTCTAAGGTAGAACGGAAGTGGTTGTCAGTCACACGTTCATAAGTGAGAATGATGATGAGTGTCACAGATCATCACATTCATCATGTTGAAGTGCAACGAATATCTTAGAATAGGAATAAGTCGAATTGAATAGAAAATAGTAATCGCATTGAAACTTGAGGTACAACAGAGCTCCACACCCTTAATCTATGGTGTGCAGAAACTCCACCGTTGAAAATACATAAGTGATGAAGGTCCAGGCATGGCCGAATGGCTAGCCCCCATGAAAGACCGAATGGTCAAAAGAACTAGATAGTCAAAGACATCTAATAAACTAGTAAAAAGTTCTATTTATACTAAACTAGCTACTAGGGTTTACAGAAGTAAGTAATTGATGCATAAATTTACTTCCGAGGCCCACTTGGTGTGTGCTTGGGCTGAGTTTGATCTATCCACGAGCTGAGGCTTCTCTTGGAGTTGAATGTCAAGTTGTAACGTGTTTTGGGCGTTCAACTCTGGTTCGTGACGTGTTTCTGGCGTTTGACTCCAGAATGCAGCATGGAACTGGCGTTGAGCGCCAGTTTACGTCGTCTAATGCAGTATGGACTATTATATATTGCTGGAAAGCTTTGAATGTCTACTTTCCAACACCATTGAGAGCGCGCCATTTGGAGTTCTATAGCTCCAGAAAATCCATTTTGTGTGCAGGGAGGTCGGATTCCAACAGCATCAGCAGTCCTTTGTCAGCCTCCTATCAGAGTTTTGCTCAGGTCCCTCAATTTCAGCCAGAAAATACCTGAAATCACAGAAAAATACACAAATTCATAGTAAAGTCCAGAAATGTGAATTTAGCATGAAAACTAATGAAAACATCCCTAAAAGTAACTAGATCATACTAAAAACTACCTAAAAACAATGCCTAAAAGCGTATAAATTATCCGCTCATCACAACACCAAACTTAAATTGTTGCTTGTCCCCAAGAAACTGAAGATCAATTAGGATAAAAAGAAGAGAATATACTATAAATCCCAAAATATCAATGAATATTAATTCTAATTAGATGAGCGGGACTTGTAGCTTTTTGCTTCTGAAAAGTTTTGGCATCTCACTCTTTCCTTTGAAGTTTAGAATGATTGGCTTCTATAGGAACTTAGAATTTCAGACAGTGTTATTGATTCTCCTAGTTAAGTTTGTTGATTCTTGAACACAGCTACTTTTATGAGTCTTGGTTGTGGCCCTAAGCATTTTGTTTTCCAGTATTACCATCAGATACATAAATGCCACAGACACATGACTGTGTTAACCTTTTCAGATTGTGACTCAGCTTTGCTAGAGTCCCCAGTTAGAGGTGTCCAGAGCTCTTAAGCACACTCTTTTTGCTTTGGATCACGACTTTAACCACTCAGTCTCAAGCTTTTCACTTGGACCTGCATGCCACAAGCACATGGTTAGGGACAGCTTGATTTAGCCGCTTAGGCCTGGATTTTATTTCCTTGGGCCCTCCTATCCATTGATGCTCAAAGCCTTGGATCCTTTTTACCTTTGTCTTTTGGTTTTAAGGGCTATTGGCTTTTTCTTTTTCTAAAATTTTTTTGCCACTTTTTTTCTTTTTTTTTTGCAAGCTTTTGCTATTCACTGCTTTTTCTTGCTTCAAGAATCAATTTTATGATTTTTCAGATCATCAATAGCATTTCTCTTTTTCATCATTCTTTCAAGAGCCAACAATTTTAACATTCATAAAGAATAAGATAAAAAATATGCACTGTTTAAGCATTCATTCAGAAAACAAAAAGTATTGTCACCACATCAATATAATAACTAAATTCAAGGACAATTTTTGAAATTTATGTACTTCTTGTTCTTTTGAATTAAAAACATTTTTCATTTAAGAGAGATGAAGGATTTATGGAATTTATTCATAGCTTTAAGACATAGTTACTACATACTAATGATCATGAAGTATAGACACAAAACATAGATAAAAACGAAAAATAGAAAAAATAAGAACAAGGAATGAATCCACCTTAGTGGCATCTTCTTCTTGAAGGACCAATGATGTCCTTAAGCTCTTCTATGTCCCTTCCTTGCTTTTGTTGCTCCTCCCTCATTGCTCTTTGATCTTCTCTAATTTCATGGAAAATGATGGAGTGCTCTTGATGTTCCGCCCTTAATTGATCCACATTGTAACTCAAATCTTATGAGGAAGTGTTGAGTTATTCCCAATAGTTGTTGGGAGGAAAGTGCATCCCTTGAGGCATCTTCGGGATTTCTTGGTGATGAGCTTCCTCATGCGTCTCTTGGGTTCCATGAGTGGGCTCTCTTGTTTGCTCCATCCTTTTCTTAGTGATGGGCTTGTCCTCCTCAATGAGGATGTCTCCTTCTATGATAACTCCAGCTGAGTAACATAGATGGCAAATAAGATGAGGACAAGCTAGCCTTGCCAAAGTAGAGGGCTTATCGGCTATTTTGTAGAATTCATGGGAGATGACTTCATGAACTTCTACTTCCTCTCCATTCATGATGCTATGAATCATGATGGCCCGATCCACAGTAACTTCAGATCGGTTGCTAAAGGGGATAAGGAAGCGTTGGATGAACTCCAACCATCCTCTAGCCATAGGCTTGAGGTCCAATCTTCTTAGTTGAACCGGCTTACCTTTGGAATCTCTTTTCCATTGAGCTCCTTCCACACATATGTCCATAAGGACTTGGTCCAACCTTTGATTAAAGTTGACCCTTCTAGTGTAGGGGCGTGCATCTCCTTACATCATGGACAAGTTCAACGCCAACCTCACATTTTCCGGACTAAAATCTAAGTATTTCCCCCGAACCATTGTAAGATAATTCTTTGGGTTCAGGTTCTTACTTTGATCATGGTTCCTAGTGATCCATGCATTGTCATAGAGCTCTTGAACCATTAGGATTCCGACTTGTTGGATGGGGTTGGTTAGAACTTTCCAACCTCTTCTTTGGACCTCATGTCGGATCTCCGGATACTCATTTTTCTTGAGCTTGAAAGGGACCTCGGGGATCACCTTCTTCTTGGCCACAACATCATAGAAGTAGTCTTGATGGGATTTGGAGATGAATCTTTCCATCTCCCATGACTCGGAGGTGGAAGCTTTTGTCTTCCCTTTCCCTTTTCTAGCGGATTCTCCGGCCTTAGGTGCCATCAATGGTTATGGAAAAAAAAAAAGCTATGCTTTTACCACACCAAACCTAGAATATTGCTCGCCCTCGAGCAAGATATGAAAGAAGAGAAGAAGAAGAAGAAGAAAATATGGAGGAGAGGGGGATAGGTGTATTCGGCCAAGAAGGAGAAGAGAGGTTTGTGTTGTGTGAAAATGAAGAAGAATTGAGGGGTTTATATAGTGAGGGTTGAGGGAGTAGGTTCGGCCATTTAGGGTGGGTTTGGGTGGAAAAGAAATTTGAATTTTAAAGGTAGGTGGGGTTTTTAGGGAATAGTGGATGGGTGTGAGTAGTGAAGGGGGTGATTGGGAAGAGAGATTAAGGGGATTGGTGAAGGGTTTTGGGGAAGAATGTTTATTGGAAAGAGAGGATGAATGTTAAGAAGAGGGGAGAATATGGTAGGTGGGGATCCTGTGGGGTCCACAGATCCTGAGATGATCCTGTGGGATCCACAGATCCTGAGGTGTCAAGGATTTACATCCCTGCACCAATTAGGCATGTAAAATGCCTTTTCCATGCAATTCTGGCATTTAAACGCCGAAGTGATGCATGATCTGGGCATTCAACGCCCATGTGCAGTATGTTTCTGGCGTTGAACGCCAGTTCCATGCTTGTTTCTGGCGTTCAGCGCCAGCTCTCCTCAGGGTGCATTCCTGGCGTTTGAACGCCGGGATGTTGCTTGTTTCTGGCATTCAGCGCCAGATCCATGCTCTGTTATGGCGTTGAACGCCAGCCAGATGCTCCTTACTGGCGTTTAAACACCAATAAGTCCTTCCTCCAGGGTGTATTTTTCTTCTGCTGTTTTTAATTCTGTTTTTAACTTTAATATTTTTTTCGTGACTCCACATGATCATGAACCTAATAAAACATAAAAGAAAAATAAAATAAAAAATAAAATTAGATAAATAAAAATTGGGTTTCCTCCCAATAAGCGCTTCTTTAATGTCAATAGCTTGACAGTGGGCTCTCATGGAGCCTCACAGGTGATCAGGTCAATGTTGTATAGTCCCATCACCAAACTTAGAGCTTGGTTGTGGGGATTCAACACCAAACTTAGAGTTTGGTTGTGACCTCCCAACACCAAACTTAGAGTTTGATTGTGGGGGCTCTGTTTGTCTCTGTACTGAGAGAAGCTCTGCATGCTTACTCTCCCTTGTTACAGAAGAATAGCCGTGTGCCTTAAACACAAGGTAGTCCCCATTCAATTGAAGGACTAATTCTCCTCTGTTAACATCTATCATAGCTTCTGCTATGGCTAGGAAAGTTCTTCCAAGGATGATGCATTCATCCTCCTCCTTCCTAGTGTCTAAGATTATGAAATCAGCAGGAATGTAAAGGCCTTTAACCTTTACCAACACGTCCTCTACTAATTCATAAGCTTGTCTTACTGACTTGTCTGCCAATTGTAATGAGAATAAGGCAGGCTGTACCTCAATGATCCCCAGCTTCTCCATTACAGAGAGTGGCATAAGATTTATGCCTGACCCTAGGTCACATAGAGCTTTTTCAAAGGTCATGGTGCCTATGGTACAGGGTATTAAGAATTTCCTAGGATCTTGTTTCTTTTGAGGTAAAGTTTGTTGAACCCATGTATCAAGTTCACTAATGAGCAAGGGAGGTTCACCTTCCCAAGTCTCATTACCAAATAACTTGGCATTCAGCTTCATGATGGCTCCTAGATATTGAGCAACTTGCTCCCCAGTTACATCTTCATCCTCTTCAGAGGAAGAATAATCTTTAGAGCTCATGAATGGCATAAGAAGATTTAATGGAATCTCTATCGTCTCTATAGGAGCCTCAGATTCCTTTGGATCCTCAATAGGGAACTCCTTCCTGCTTGAGAGACGTTCCATGAGATCTTCCTCATTGGGATTCGCGTCCTCACCCTCCTCCTTGCATTCGGCCATATTGATTATATCAATGGCCTTGCACTCTCTTTTTGGATTTTCTTTAGTATTGCTTGGAAGAGTACTAGGAGGGGTTTCAGTGATTTTCTTACTCAGCTGGCCTACTTGTGCCTCCAGATTTCGGATGGAGGATCTTGTTTCATTCATGAAACTTAAAGTGGCCTTAGACAGACCAGAGACTAAATTTGCTAAGTTAGAGGTATTCTGTTCATAATTCTCTGTCTGTTGCTAAAAAGATGATGGATAAAGCTTGATATTGCTGAGCTTATTTCTTCCACTATTATTAAAGCCTTGTTGAGGCTTTTGTTGATCCTTTCATGAGAAATTTGGATGATTTCTCCATGATGAATTATAGGTGTTTCCATAAGGTTCACCCATGTAATTTACCTCTGCCATTGCAGGGTTTTCAGGATCATAAGCTTCTTCTTCAGAAGATGCCTCTTTAGTACTGTTGGATGCATTTTGCCATCCATTCAGACTTTGAGAAATCATGTTGACTTGTTGAGTCAACACTTTGTTCTGAGCCAATATGGCATTCAGAGCATCAATTTCAAGAACTCCCTTCCTCTGAGGCGTCCCATTATTCACGGAATTCCTCTCAGAAGTGTACATGAATTGGTTATTTGCAACCATGTCAATAACTTCCTGAGCTTCTGCAGGCGTTTTCTTTAGGTGAATGGATCCACCTGCAGAGTGGTCCAATGACATCTTGGAAAACTCAGATAGACCATAATAGAATATATCTAATATGGTCCACTCTAAAAACATGTCAGAAGGACACTTTTTGGTCATCTGCTTGTATCTTTCCTAAGCTTCATAGAGGAATTCACCATCTTTTTGCTTGAAGGTCTGAACATCCACTCTAAGCTTGCTCAACTTTTGAGGAGGAAAGAATTTATCCAAGAAGGCTGTGACCAGCTTATCCCAGGAGTCCAGGCTATCTTTAGGTTGTGAGTCCAACCATGTTCTAGCTCTGTCTCTTACAGCAAAAGGGAAAAGCATGAGCCTGTAGACTTCAGGATCTACTCCATTCATCTTAACAGTCTCATAAATCTGCAAGAACTCAGTTAAAAACTGGTAAGGATCTTCAGATGGAAGTCTATGAAACTTGCAGTTCTGTTGCATTAGAGCAACTAATTGAGGTTTCAGCTCAAAATTGTTTGCTCCAATGGCAGGAATTGAGATGCTTCTTCCATCAAACTTGGACGTGGGTTTAGTAAAATCACCAAGCATCCTCCTTGCATTATTGTTGTTGGGTTCGGCTGCCATCTCATTCTCTTGTTCGAAAATTTCAAAAAGGTTGCCTCTGGATTGTTGTAATTTAGCTTCTCTTAGTTTCCTCTTCAGAGTCCTTTCAGGTTCAGGATCAGCTTCAACAAGAGTACTTTTTTCCTTGTTCCTGCTCATATGAAAGAGAAGAGAACAAGAAAAGAAGAGGAATCCTCTATGTCACAGTAAAGATGATCCTTATTATTAGTAGAGGAAGAAAAGAATAAGGAAAGGAAAATCCAAACACAAGGGTAAGGATAGAGGCATTGATTGGAGATGAAGAAAGGTGAAGATAAGTATTAGTAAATGAATAAATAAATAGAAGAAGATGAGAGAGAGAATTCGAAAATTAATTTTGAAAAGGAGTTAATGATTTTCAAAAATTAAAGATGAGATAGAATAAAAATTAAAATTTAAAACAATTAGTTAATTAAAAAGAATTTTTTTGAAAAAGAGGGAGGTATTTTCGAAAATTAGAGAGGGGAGAGTAGTTATGTGGTTTTGAAAAAGATAAGAAACAAACAAAAAGTCAAATAATTAGTTGGAAGAGATATTAAAATCAAATTTGAAAAGATAAGAAGATAAGAAGTTAGATAAGATATTTTAAAATCAAATTTTTGAAAAAGATAAAATTTTGAAAAAGATATGATATAAAAGATAGGATAAGACAGATTTAATTTTTAAAGTTAAAATTAATTACTTAACTAACAAGAAACTAAAAGATAAGATTCTAGAATTTAAAAATTGAACCTTTCTTAACAAGAAAGTAACAACTTCAAATTTTTGAACCAATCACATTAATTGTTAGCATTTTCGAAAATAAAGATAAAATTAAGAAAAACATTTTTGAAAAACATTTTTTTTAAAAAGAAAATTTCGAAAATTAATAAGAAAAATGAAAAAGATTTGATTTTTGAAAAAGTTTTGAAAAGATAAGATTTTTAAAATTGAAAATTTGACTTGACTTGTAAGAAACAACTAATTTTAAAAATTTTTGACTAAGTCAACTCAAATTTTCAAAAATTATGAGAAAATTAAGGAAAAGATATTTTTTTTTGAATTTTTAATTATGAGAGAGAAAAACATAAAAATGACTCACAACATGAAAATTATGAATCAAAACACATTATGCATGCAAGAACACTATGAATGTCAAGATGAACACCAAGAACACTTTGAAGATCATGATGAACATCAAGAACATGTTTTTCAAAAATTTTTGATGCAAAGAAAACATGCAAGACACCAAACTTAGAAATCTTTAATGCTTAGACAATATGAATGCAAAGATGCACATGAAAAACAATAAAAGACACAAAACAAGAAAATATCAAGATCAAACAAGAAGACTTACCAAGAACAACTTGAAGATCATGAAGAACACTATGAATGCATGAATTTTTGAAAAATGCAAGAGATTTTTAAAACATGCAATTGACACCAAACTTGAAAATTGACACAAGGCTCAAACAAGAATCACAAAATATTTTTTATTCTTATGATTTAATGATTTTTTTAGTATTTTTATTATTTTTTTCGAAAATATTCTTTAGAAAAACGAAGATAAAGACAAATTTTTGAAAGTTTTTTTGAAAACTTTTTTGAAAAGAAAATAAAAAGAAAATTACCTAATCTGAGCAACAAGATGAACCGTCAGTTGTCCATACTCGAACAATCCCCGCCAACGACACCAAAAACTTGGTAGACGAAATTGTGATCATCAACAATGGCTCCAAAGACTTGGTAGCACTCTCAAACGGAATCACACTTAGTCACAACTCCGCACAACTAACCAGAAAGTGCACTAGGTCGTCCAAGTAATACCTTACGTGAGTAAGGGTCGATCCCACGGAGATTGTTGGTATGAAGCAAGCTATGGTCATCTTGTAAATCCCAGTCAGGTGGATTCAACTATATTAAGAGATTATTGGATTTTCGAATAATAATAATAAATTTAAACAGAAAATAAAGATTGAGTTACTTATGTAATTCAATGGTGGGAATTTCAGATAGGTGTATGGAGGTGCTGTGTTCCTTCTGAATCTCTGCTTTTTTACTGCTTTTATCAAATTTTTGTCACTCCTTTCTACGGCAAGCTGTATGTAGGGCATCACCGTTGTCAATGGCTACATCCCATCCTCTCAGTGAAAATGGTCCAAATGCTCTGTCACAGCACGGCTAATCATCTGTCGATTCTCGATCATGTTGGAATAGAATCCCTTGATTCTTTTGCGTTTGTCATCACGCCCAGCAATCGCGAGTTTGAAGCTCGTCACAGTCATTCAATCCCGGAATCCTACTCGGAATACCATGGACAAGGTTAGACTTTTCGGATTCCCATGAATGCCGCCATCAATTCTACCTTATACCATGAAGATTTTGATTAAGGAATCCAAGAGATATGCGCCCAGTCTAAGGTAGAACGGAAGTGGTTGTCAGTCACGCATTCATAGGTGAGAATGATGATGAGTGTCACGGATCATCACATTCATCATGTTGAAGTGCAACGAATATCTTAGAATAGGAATGAGTTGAATTGAATAGAAAATAGTAATCGCATTGAAACTTGAGGTACAGCAAAGCTCCACACCCTTAATCTATGGTGTGCAGAAACTCCACCGTTGAAAATACATAAGTGATGAAGGTCCAGGCATGGCCGAATGGCCAGCCCCCATGAAAGACCGAATGGTCAAACGAACTATATAGTCAAATACATCTAATAAATTAGTAAAAAGTTCTATTTATACTAAACTAGCTACTCGGGTTTACAAAAGTAAGTAATTGATGCATAAATTCAATTCCAGGGCCCACTTGGTGTGTGCTTGGGCTGAGCTTGATCTATCCACAAGCTGAGGCCTCTCTCGGAGTTGAACGCCAAGTTGTAACGTGTTTTGGGCGTTCAACTCTGGTTCGTCATGTGTTTCTGGCGTTTGACTCCAGAATGCAGCATGAAACTGACGTTGAGCGCCAGTTTACGTCATCTAATAACCAATATAGTATAGACTATTATATATTGCTGAAAAGCACTGGATTTCTACTTTCCAACGCCGTTGAGAGCGCGCCATTTGGAGTTCTATAACTCTAGAAAATTCATTTTGAGTGCAGGGAGGTCAGATTCCAACAACATCAGCAGTCCTTTGTTAGCCTCCTATCAGAGTTTTGCTCAGGTCCCTCAATTTCAGCCAGAAAATACCTGAAATCACAAAAAAACACACAAACTCATAGTAAAGTCTAGAAATGTGAATTTATCATAAAAACTAATGAAAACATCCATAAAATAACTAGATCATACTAAAAACTACCTAAAAACAATGCCAAAAAGCGTATAAATTATCCGCTCATCACACGCGTTCGCGTCGGGGACGCGCCCGCGTAAATGGCAAAAATCACAAACGACGCGCACGCATGGAGTACGTGTACGTGTGGGTTGTTTGTGCTAAAGGCTTGGTTCTGGTGCCATTTCCGCTCAACTCTCTGTCAAATTTTATTTTTCACTCACACATGATCGACGCGTTCGCGTCAGTGATGCTTGCGCGTCGTATGCATTTTTTTTGAAATATATACAGAGCTTGAGGTGTTCAATTCCTGAGATAAAATAGCTGCATGATCAGAAAATTAGTAAGAACTCAGTAAAAAATCAAACAAGTAAGAAACTACTACTACGAAAAATAACTAAGGATACGAAATCATCGGGTTGCCTCCCGACAAGCGCTTTTTTATCGTCACTAGCTTGACGGTCAGTTCTGCTAATTTAGCAGACGAGTGGACCTCTGGCGATCAATCTCGCCTCTAAGATAGTGCTTCAACCTCTGTCCATTCACTGTAAATTTTCTAGCAGAATTTTCTTCCTGTATTTCCACATGACCATATGGTGAAGCTCTGGTAACCACAAACGGTCCTGACCATCGGGATTTCAGCTTCCCGGAAAAGAATTTGAGCCTTGAATTTTATAAAAGCACTCTTTGTCCTGGCTTAAAGACTCTGATCCCAATCTTTTTGTCATGCAATAGCTTGGTTCTTTCCTTATAGAGATTGGCATTCTCATAGGCTGAATATCTAAATTCATCAAGCTTATTCAACTGAAGCATTCGCTTGATTCTTGCAGCTTCTGAATCAAGATTCAGATACCTGATTGCCCAGTAAGCTTTATGCTCCAGCTCAACTGGCAAGTGACAGGCTTTGCCATAGACCAACTGATAAGGAGACATGCCAATGGGAGTCTTGTACGCTGTCCGGTATGCCCGGAGAACATCATCAAGCTTCCTAGACCAGTCCTTTCTGGAAATACTGACGGTCTTCTCTAGAATCCTCTTATGTTTCCTGTTGGAAACTTCAATCTGTCCACTTGTCTGAGGGTGATAAGGGGTTGCCACTTTATGACGGACTCCATATCTCAGCAGAAGAGAGTCCAGCTGTCTATTGCAGAAATGGCTTCCTCCATCACTAATGAGTGTCCGTGGGATACCAAACCGGCTAAAGATATATCTATGAAGAAAGCTCATTACCACTTTGGCATAATTGGTGGGCAAAGCCACAGCTTCCACCCATTTGGACACATAGTCAACTGCCACTAGAATATAGTTGTTTGAATGTGAAGGTGGAAAAGGTCCCATGAAATCAATACCCCACACATCAAACAACTCAACCTCAAGAATTCCCTGCTGTAGCATTCCATGGTTGGCAGGGAGATTTGCAGCTTTTTCACATCTGCCACAGTGCTTCACAAATACCCTTAAGTCCCTGAAGAGAGTCGGCCAGTAAAACCCGCTCTGAAGGACTTTTGTAGCTGTCCTTTCACCATCAAAGTGGCCTCTATAATCAAACCTATGACAGTGCCAAAGAATCTGCTGCTTTTCCTTATCCGGGACACATCTCCGGATTATTCCATCTGAGCACCTTTTAAAAAGGTATGGTTCTTCCCAAATGTAGTACTTTGATCAGTCAGTAGCTTCTTCACCTGTTGCCTACTGTACTCCCTTGGGATAAAATTCATGGCCTTATAATTTACAATGTCTGCAAACCATGGTGCCTGCTGAATGAGGAATAATTGCTCATCTGGGAACGTCTCAGTCACAGTTGTGGGTGGTTGTACTCCTACTTACGGCTCAATTCTGGAGAGATGGTCAGCTACTTGATTCTCTGACCCTTTCCTATCTTTTATCTCAATATCAAACTCCTAAAGGAGCAACACCCATCTGATTAATCTTGGTTTAGAATCCTGTTTGGTTAGAAGGTACTTCAAAGCAGCATGATCAGTATAAATAATAACCTTAGAACCAAGTAAATAGGACCTAAACTTATCAACAGCATACACAATAGCTAATAATTCCTTTTCTGTAGTTGTGTAATTCTTTTGGGCATCATTTAACATACGACTGCATAGTAAATGACATGTACAATCTTACCATGCCTCTGTCCTAAAACAGCTGCTATAACAAAATCACTAGCATCACACATTAATTCAAATGGTAGATCCGAGTCAGGGGGAGCTATAATGGGGGTAGAGGTAAGGTTTGCTTTCAGAGTTTCAAAAGCATGCAAACAATCAGAATCAAAGACAAAAGGAACATCAGCAACCAAGAGGTTGCTTAGAGGTTTAGCTATTTTAGAAAAATCCTTTATAAGCCTTCTATAAAATTCTGCATGACCCAAGAAACTCCTGATTGCCTTAACATTAGTTGGTGGTGGTAATTTTTCAATTACTTCCACCTTTGCTCTATCAACCTCAATCCCTTTACTTGAAATCTGGTGTCCAAGAACAATACCTTCTGTAACCATAAAATGACATTTTTCCCAATTTAAAACAAGGTTTGATTCTTGACACTGTTTCAAGACAAGAGATAAATGCTTAAAGCAAGATTTAAAAGAATTACCAAAAATAGAAAAGTCATCCATAAATACCTCAATAAACTATTCAACCATATCGGAAAAAATTGAAAGCATACACCTCTGAAAAGTTACTGGAGCATTGCAAAGTCCAAAAGGCATTCTTATGTAGGCAAATACTCCAAAGGGGCATGTGAATGTTGTCTTCTCCTGATCTTGAGGGTCCACTGCAATTTGATTATATCCAGAATATCCATCTAGAAAATAGTAAAATGCATGACCAGCTAACCTCTCAAGCATCTGATCAATGAAAGGCAGGGGGAAATGATCCTTTCTTGTAGTAGTGTTGAGCCTTCTGTAGTCTATACACATTCTCCATCCTATGACTGTTCTTGTGGAGATAAGCTCATTCTTTTCGTTCTTGATCACTGTCATCCCTCCTTTCTTGGGCACTACCAGCACATGACTTACCCAAGGACTGTCAGAAATAGGATAAATAATTCCTGCTTCCCAAAGTTTCATTACCTCTTTTTGGACCACCTCTTTCATGGTTGGATTGAGTCTCATTTGTGGTTGCACAACTGGTTTAGCATCATCTTCAAGGAGGATCTTGTGCATACACTTGGTTGGACTAATCCCTTTCAAGTCACTAATGGTCCACCCAAGAGCTATTTTATGACTCTTGAGCACTGAAATAAGCGCCTCTTCCTCTTCAGGCTTCAAGGAAGAGCTAATAATTACTGGATATGAGTCATTCTCACCCAAGAACACATATTTCAGAGAAGGTGATAGGGATTTGAGCTCAAGCTTGCAGGCTTCCTCCTCTGCTTTAGGTGTGTGAACCATAGCTTTCTGGGGTGGTGAATTATCAATTTCAACTAATTCATACTCAGAGATAGGATCCAGAATGTCATCAAGCACCTCAGCCTTCAGTACCTCTTGAACAAATGGTTCAATAACATCTATTTTCATACACCCTTCAAAATTATTAGGGTGCTTGAGAGCTTCAAAAACATGAAGGACCACCTGTTCTTCATTGACCCTCAGGGTTAATTCACCGTTTTGTACATCAATCAGAGCTCTACCTGTAACTAAAAAGGGTCTACCAAGTATAATAGAGGATTTTACCTCCTATTCCATGTCTAATATAACAAAAGCAACAGGAAAGATGAATGGTCCTACTTTAACAAGTAAATCCTCAACAACACCCATAGGTAATTTAATAGAAAGATCAGCAAGTTGAAGAGAAATATGAGTGGGTTTTACCTCCTCAATTTGAAGCTTTTTCATCACTGAAAGTGACATGAGATTGATGCTGGCTCCAAGGTCACATAAAGCTCTCTGAATGGTGACATCTCCAATGGTGCAAGGAATGACAAAGCTCCCTAGGTTTGGCATCTTCTCAGGAAGGTTGTGTTGAATAATGGCATTGCATTCCTTGGTTAACACCACTGTTTCTTGTTCCTTCCAGTTCCTCTTGTGGGTCAACAATTCTTTCATAAATTTAGCATAGAAAGGCATTTGCTCAAGAGCCTCTGCAAAGGGAATGTTGATCTGTAGCTTCTTGAAGATATGTAAAAATTTAGAGAACTACTTTTCTTTTGAAGCCTTCTGAAGTCTCTGAGGATATGACATTTTTGGCTTGTATTCAGGAGCCTTTGGCAATGTAGGATACGTGTCTAGAGAATCAGGGAATGGGTTGTCTACACGCTTTGGGGGGGCAGGCTCCACTTCTTCCTTTTTCTCCTCTAGAGTTTTCTTTTCAACTAGCTCTTCATTGGCCCTTGTCTCAGAGCCAGCTATTTTACCATTTCTCAATTGAATAACCTTGCAGTCTTCTCTTGGGTTTACCACTGTATCACTTGAAAATGTACTTGCAGACCTCTCAGGTATTTGCTTGCTCAGCTGGCCCATTTACACTTCCAAGTTTCTAATGGAGGCTCTGGTTTCCTGCATAAAACTCCTCATCATCTCCCAATTAGAATCTTCCTTGTATTTAGAGTTAGCCTGTTGAGGCTGAGATTGACAGTTATTGTAGCTGTTCTATTGGAAACCGCTCTGAGAGTTATTGTTGAAATTTTGAGGTCTCTGGGGTTGGTCTTTCCACCCAAAATTTGGGTGATTTCTCCATCCTTGATTGTATGTCTGAGAATAGGGGTCATTATTGGGATTTCTAGAACCGCTCCCCATGTAATTAACTTGTTCAGAAGAGGATTGAGCATAATCATAGTTGTCATTTTGCACTAAATGCCCTGCCATGTCATAAGAGATCTCTTGAGGTGAATTTTGGGTGTTGATAGCTGAGACTTGCATGCCACCCATGTGTTGAGTAAGCAGAATTATTTGCTGAGACATAAGATTGTTCTGAGCAAGAATAGCATTAAGAGCTTCCGCTTCCATGACACCATTCTTCTGAGGAGCCTCAGAGTTCACAGGATTCCTGTTAGATGAGTATAAATATTGATTGCTAGCAACCAATTCAATAAGCTTAATAGTCTCCTCTGGTGTCTTCTTCTTGTGCAATGAACCTCCTGCAGAATTATCTAGGCACATCTTGGACATTTCACCCAAGTCTTCATAAAAGATGTCTAGTTGAGTCCATTTGGAGAACATGTTCGGAGGAAATTGCCTAGTCAGTAGCTTGTACCTCTCCCAAGCTTCATACAGAGTCTCACCATCCTTCTGCCTGAAGGTCTGAACCTCCATCCTAAGCTTAGTAAGTTTCTTTTGTGGGAAAATTTTTGTGAGAAACTCACTAACCACCTTGTTCCAAGTATCCAAACTCTCCTTGGGCTGAGAATCTAGCCATAGCTTTGCTCCATCCCTCAGTGCAAACGGGAAGAACATGAGTTTGTATACATCTGGGTTTACTCCGTGTGTCTCCACAGTATCACAAATTTGCAAAAAACTAGAAATAAACTGATTTGGGTCTTCGTGGGGAAGACCGTGATACTGGCAATTTTGTTGCATCAGAGTGACCAGTTGGTGCTGCAACTCAAAGTTGTTCGCAGCAATAGGAGGCACCACGATGCTCTTTCCGTAGAGATCTGCAGTAGGAAAAGATTAAGAGCCAAGCACTCTTCTTTGTTGCTCATTTCCATTCGGGTTTGCCCCATTGGCATTATCAGTATTATTCGGATCCATAGTGGATTCTGTAGCCTTGTAAAGTCTTGCTTGTTGTACACGCCACCTGAAAGACCTTTCAGGTTCGGGGTCAAAGTTGAAGAGATGTTCTTTGTCTCTGTTCCTGTGCATAAACAACCAGAAAACAAGAAAGAATGGGAATCTCTATGTCAGAGTGCAGAGAATTCCCAGTGAGGTAATCTGTATAAAATAATAAAATAAAAATACCAAATAATAAATCACAACACCAAACTTAATTTCGGAAATTAAGAACAATATTGGTGCTATTTATAAAAAAAAAATTATTTTTCGAAATACTTTTTTTTAAAATAGATTTTAATAAAATTAAAAATAAAACGCCTAATCTAAGCAACCAAACAACTAATAGTTGTTAATCACTATCAATCCCGGGCAACGGTGCCAAAATCTTGGTGCGGTATTTTACAACCCACAAACTAACCGGCAAGTGTACCGAGTCGTACCAAATAATACCTTATGCGAGTAAGGGTCGATCCCACGAGGATTGATGGATCAAGAAACAATAGCGTTTGATCGGATTAGTTAGGCAAGCAGAAAATAGTTTTGAGATATTCAAATAGCATTAAATAGCAATTTTGGAATATTAAAGACAGGCAGATAAATAAGTTGAGAATAAAGTATTGAGAAAGCAGTCAAGGTTTCAGAGTTATCTATTTTCCGGATTAACTTTTATTACTAATTAATTTAATCATGCAAGATTTAATTTCATGGCAAACTATATGTGACTAGACCCTAATTCCTTAGACCTTCCTAGTCTCCTCTAAAATTCATTAATTGCCAATTCCTTGGTCAATTAATTCCAATTAGAGAGTGATGATCAATTTCTAGTTTATATGCCAAAAGAATCCTGATTATCCATAATTAAAGGAATTATATGTCACGTATCCCGTTAAATACAAACAATTAGAAATTCAGTATAATATGTTTTCAAGCTATTTTTCAAGTAAATAGCTTTTCCAAGATTTACAAGAACTCAATTAGAACATGGGTTATACTTCCGTTCCACCCATATTCATAAAATAAAGAACGAAAACAATTATTGAAATATAAATCAAGACATGAATTAAATTAAAAAGATCAAACAAATCAATCCATGAAAATAGACAGAGCTCCTAACCTTAACAAGGGGGGATTAGTTGCTCATGGTTCAGAGAAGAAAAATAAGGGTTCTAGTAAAAAATGTGTACCTTGTCTAAATGTACAGAGTTCCTATTTATAACTAATCCTAATAATTTTAAAATATAATTCTATAAAATTAAAAATAATATCTTTTCCCCAAAATAAAAATTTGAATTAATTATCAAGTCTTCAGCTGATGGGTGGGGACCACTTGTTTGTCCATTCTGCAGCTTCCAATTTGTGTTTTCTGGGCCAAAAACTAGATCAAAACACGGCCCAAAATCCACGCTAGCGATTTCTGTAAATTTTGCAGACCTTGCACGTCACGGGTACGCGTCAGTCACGCGTACGCGTCGCTGGTCTTCTTCGCAAGTCGCGCGGACGCGTCGGTCACGCGGACGCGTCACTGAGCAAATCTTCAATTCACGCGTGCGCGTCAGTCACGTGCACGCGCCGTCGTGGAAACTTCCAGATCACGCACACGCGTCGCTCATCGCAGCCATCTCCTTTGATTTTTGTGCTGCAGAAACTCCATCAAATTCCGCCGAATGCTACCTGAAATGTATAAAATTGCACAAAACTCAAAATATCATCCATAGTGGCTAAAATATAATTAATTCTTAATTAAACTCAACAAATTAAATGCAAATTCACTAGGAAAAGATAGACAAGATGCTCGCGCATCAACTCTCCTAGGTGCTGCCATGTCACCTGCACGTAAATCAACTGAATCAGTATAAAGGGAGCTTGTTTCTTCCTTAAATGACGTTTCAGATTCGTCCTCAGATAGGACTAGCCGATGCCGAGCTTTCTTTATACGTGAAATAGTTCTTTCAATCTCAGGGTCAAATACTGGTAAGCTTGGATCAGGAAGTGAACACGTCATTCAATGAAAGAAACGTGCAGCTCATAGTAACAAAATAAAAAGAAAAATGCAATTAAATAAATTCCAATCAATAAATTAGCACACTATTTCAACTCCCCGCCAACGGCACCAAAAATTGACGTGAGCAGAAATTGGCAGATTAAGAATTAATTAGAAAAATGGCGTTGCGAGTACAGTTCTTAACCGGCGAAAATCCACTTATCAATTTAGAAAAGAGTTGTCACAAATTTTAAAAATAAAATACTGGGAGTATGAGTCCCAGGTCGTCTCCCAACGAGTTTCAGGAAGATGTGCTATTTTACCAATCAGAGGTTTTCCAAATGGGTTTTGAGTTTGATGAACATAAAATTAAATTAAAGAATTTATATGATTTAAATAAAATCTTGACCGGAAGAAGATTAATTGGAAGTTCTATCCTTGTTGAAATTTTGTCAAGATCAATTAATAATTAGTCATTGTTTTCATTTAGTTAACCCTCAACGAATGAAGGAAAGTCAAATTAAAAGTCAACTTCTATTCACAAGTCCTAATCCTCTCCCTTGGGAAGGATTAGAGTTAGTGACTAACAAGCCAACCAACAGTGAACCAATTACAATTGAACTCTTGAGTATTCCAACTCAAGGTTCTCTTTTTAATCAACTCCCAATCAAGTTGGGGAACTACTCCATCATCATAAATGTAGACTTCACAAAATCAATAGGGGAAATAAGAAAAGACATAATAAACAATAATGAAAGAGATTAATTAAAAGTAAAAATAGTTTTGTATTAATAAACTATGAAAATAATCCAATATCAACTCTGGACAAATTAAGAATATGAAAGAGTAAATGAAAAGTAAATAACAAACTATATGACCAGTTTCGGAGGTAGACTCTTCTCAAAAGCTAAAGCCAAAAATCTTCAAATCCTAATTCATGAATGTCAAAAAAGAAAAACCTAAGGGAGGACTAAAATCCGATCCTCGAAATTATGCAGAATGAATTGTTGCCTTTGTCTCTGCATGTTCCGTGGCTAAAATCTGTGTTTCTGGGCCAAAAACTGGGTTGAAATGCGGCCTAGAATCTATGCCAGTGACTTCTGTAATTCTGCAGATTGCACACATCACGCGGCCGCGTTGTCCATGTGTTCGCGTCACTCAGTGTTTTTCGTACCATGCGTGCGCGTCGTCCACGCACTCACGTCGTTCGTGCAGCTTCCAATCCGTGCGGTCGCGTCAGGCACGCGAGCACGTTACTGTGATTTCTTCCATTTCACGCGGTCGCATGAGCCATGCGCCCGCGTGACTTCTCGCTGGTCATCTTCTCAATTCCTTGTGTTCCTTCCACTTTTGCACGCTTCCTCTTCATTCCTTATGCCATTCCTGACCTATGAAGTCTGAAACACTTAACACACAGATCACTGCATCGAATGGTACGAAGAAAAATAAAAAATATACAACTAAAAGATCTTTAGGAAGCAAGTTTTCAATCATAGAATATTTTTAGGAAGGAATTGTAAATACAGGCAAATCATATGAATAAGTGGGCGAAGACTTGACAAAACCACACAATTAAACACAATATGAATCATAAAATAGCGGTTTATCAGTTGGCCTTGGTTCAATTGAATTGGAGGCATGGGTCAGCTCCCAGGGGAGCACTCCATTTGGTCTTGTGAACGCTACGTTCACTTAGCCTTGTCATGTGCCAAGCCTCCTTTCCCATAGCTCCTTACACATAGCATTCACTAAGTGAACGCTATGTTCAAATTGTGAACGTTGCCTTGGTTTGCTTTGAACTCAAATTTCCTTGGTTCCAAGATCACGAGAAAGGTAGCAAAAAGGAGTGCTACATTGCCTTTTTCAAACGCTGTCCTTGTGTTTTACTTTGTGCATGCTTGGCTTCCCTTGGTTCCAAGCTCGAAAAAGTGAGCAAAAGGGAGCGCTACGCTCAAATTTTTTAGCGCTACTTCTCCTTGTCTTGATGCGCCTAACCTTGCTTGCTTCCCCTCTTCAAGCGCTACATTGCACCCTTTTAGTGCTCGCATTGCTCCCTTGTTTCCTTGCCAAGGATGTCACGAAAAAGGTCAAGAGAATGAGCGCTACGTTCAATCTTGTGAGCGCTATTCCTTGGCATGCGCCGGTTCCCTCTTCGAGCCTTGGTTCTCCCATTGTGCAGCACTTTGCTTTTCTTGATGAGGCACAAAAAAGTGAAGGGAAGGCAACTTAACGTTCTCTTCTATGAACGCTATGCCTTGGCCTTTGCTTTTGCTACACCATTTGGTGCTTCCTCTTGGGCGCTTCGTGTGAGCTTTGATGCGCCACACTTTCCTTTTATGGGCCACGCTTTTTAAAGTGTGGCCTAAGGTCCAAAGTGTGCTCAAACTTCAAAAGTGTGCCAAAAATTCCTTTTTCCACCATTTCTTCACCTACAAGCAACCAAACAACAAATCAAAGTCTCACCAAAATTACTAGATCTTTGCATCATTAATAAAATCAATTAATTCTAGCATAAAACCTATGATTTTGTGTAAAATAAATGATGTTTTATTGATTCAAGATAATCATGAAAATCCACTCCAATTACTTACTTATGGTGTAAGAAAGTACATAAAAACTAATGAAAATAATGAAAAATGCTTGTAAAACTAGCATAAGATGACTTGTCATCACAACACCAAACTTAAAACTTACTTGTCCCCAAGCAAGCACTAAACATGAGAAGGAATGAAATGAAACAGAGAAGCATACATGTCCTTATTTAGCAAATAATAGAATTTAAACTATGGGGTTTTATGCAGACAAAGATGCAGCTCACTTATTCTTTGCTGATAGATAAGTAATGCTTCTTTGAGGATTCACTAGAGTTGCTGCTATAATGCCTTGCTTTTTAATTGATCCCTATTGAATTTTCTTTCCTTCTTTTGCTTAGAAAGCTTATTGCTTAATGAAGGCTTAGTGGCTAAGTTGATGATTTGTAGCTAAGTTGCTCTTGATGATGGACTTTCGGTTGGTAATCCCGGATTAGTTAATCCAAGTTACCAAGTTTTAAAAGACTCCACAGAACCTAATTGTCCAAGCATATCCTAGTACAAAAAGCATCACAGACATATGTCCTAAGGTCCAAGCTATTGGTGTCTAGCCTTATTGTTTGTTTCTTTGCCAATTCTTAGCTTTTCTTTTCTTTTTCTTTCTCACTTTGCTTCTTTTTCCAGGGAATTTCATTTATGAAAGGTTTTATGACAGCAACCACGTTCACACTACAAAGAACATTCTATTATGCAGCATTTATTGTTGAGCTTATCATCTTAATCAAGCAATCACCACCACAAATTTCATTTGTAATTCCTACAACATTGGACAATCACTTTATCTTTCAAACATTTTCTCTTATTGATGCATAAAGGAGACAAAACATGAATTTAAAGCAGATGAGTGATAACAAGCATAATGCAATTCCTAACAAGAAAATTACTCTCAAGATATGAGAGTGCAGAATATAAAATATTTGGAGGCATATCATGTTTCAGATATGCAGCATCCTTATTTGATTAAAACTATAAAAAGAACTCCACTACCTCTAGTTGTCGTGCTCTTTCCCCTTGATTGATTCTCCTTTCTTCTTCCTCTTCTTGGTTGCTTCTTGAGGTTCTTCAACAAGGCATCTTCGATCCCAAATGTGGTCTATCTGACCCCAGAGTCCAGCCTCTTTCATCCCTTGCTGCATGTGTGCTGCATGCTTCTTGGTTCTTTCTCTCTGATGGTCCACCAATTCTTGGCATTGCTCAAATGCCTTGATCTATTGGTTCAATGCTGGCATGCTGTGGACTAAATAGTCCAACTTTGCTTGAGTGTCTATATCATACTCTATTTTATCCATGTGCCTGTGCTCTCCAATGGTATGATATATGTTCTTTCATTGATAGAGATTTTGAGTGTACTTCCCATACTTGGCTTGGTGAAGGGACAATCTATTAAATGATTTTTGAAAGTTTATGGATTGTTCCCTTTGCACCTCCAAGATTCTTTCTTGAAACTCTCTTTGCTGCTCCAACATCTTGAGTTGAAAGCTTTCTTGCTTCTCCATCATTTGCTGCTGCCAATGTTCTTGATGCTCACGATCCTTCAAATATTGCTCTTGTTGCCTCAAGTATTACTTATGTTGTTGCTCCTGTGCTCTCATGTACTATTGAGACATTTCTTGAATGGCTCTTTGCATTTGGCTCAGATCCATTGCACCTGGGGCTTGTTCCTCCTGAACTAGTGGTCTTCTCCTTCTTCCTTGAGCTATCCTCTCTTACTGATTGTCAGTGTCATCAATGACACCCTCCATGCATTGCTTAGTGACTCCTCTGCTTCCTTTTACTTTCTCAGTATTTTCATCCTTAAAGAGTACTCCTGCTCTTCTGCACAGTGATAAACTATTATTTTATGATTTATCTTGTGTTTAATTGTGTGGTTTTATCAAATCTTCACCCACTTATTCATATGATTTGCATGTATTTAGAATTCCTTCCTAAATTTGTGCTATGTTTGAAAACTTGCTTCTTAAAGATCTTTTAATTATGTATTTTAATTCTCCTCTATACCATTTGATGTCGTGATCTGTGTGTTAAGTATTTCTGACTTCATAGGGCAGGAATGGCTTGGAGAATGGAGAGGAAGCTTGCAAAAATGGAAGGAACACAAGAAATTGAGGAGATGACTAGTGAGAAGCGACACAAACGCATGGCTCACGCGACCGCGTGAAATGGAGGAAATCGTAGTAACGCGCTCGCGTTCCTGATGCGAATGCGTAGATTGGAAGCCGCACGAGTGACGCGAATGCATGGACGACGAGTACGCGTGGCATTGAAAAACGCTGGATGACGCGATCACGTGGACGACGCGGTCGCGTGACGTGTGCGATCTGCAGAATTTGCAGAAATTGTTGGCGTGGATTCTGGGCTGCGTTTTAACCCAGCTTTCGGCCCAGAAACATAGATTAGAGCCAGGGAACATGCAGAGACAAAGGACAATTCTCATTGCACATAGTTTTTAGTTTTAGATCTGATTTTTGCTCTTCCTCTAGGTTTTCTCTCTACACATTCATAGTTCTTAGGATTTTATTTTTATTGCTTTTTGGATTGGGATATTGAGAAGAGTTATTATCTCCGTAAGACTTCATCGCTCTAGTTTGTTTTCTCTACTTTTTACTTACTCTTTCATATCCTTAATTTGTTCAGAGTTACAATTGGATTATTTTTAGAATTTATTAATACAAGAACTATTTTTATTTTTAATTGATCTTTTTTATTATTGTTTACCATGTCTTTCTTTATTCCTCTTTTTTATTTTGTGAAGTTTACATTTATAATAATGGAGTAGTTCTCTAACTTGATTAGGAGTTGATTGAAAGGAGAACCTTGAGTTGGAGTGCTCAAGAGTAAATTATAATTAGGTTTATTGTTGGATGGCTCTCTAGTCACTGACACTAATCCTTCCCAAGGGAGAGGATTAGAACTTGTGAATAGAAGTAGACTTCCAACTTACTTGACTTTCTTATACCTAGTAAAGGATAACTAAGTAGAAACAACCTTCAATTATCAATTGATCTTGGGAGAAACCTAACAAGGATAGAACTTCCAATTAATCTACTCCCGGTCAAGATTTTTATTTAAATTACATAATTTCTCTGATTTAGTTTCCTTTTTATCAAACTCAAAACCATTTTTGGAAAACCTCTGGTTAATAAAATAGCATATCTTTCTGCAACTCGTTGGGAGACGACCTGGGATTCATACTCCCAGTATTTTAATTTTAATTTTGTGACAACCCTTCTAAATTGACAAGCGGATTTTTGTTGGTTAAGAACTGTACTTGCAACGTGTCTCTCACAATAATTTCTTAATCTGCCAATTTCCACCACGTCAATTTTTAGCGCCGTTGCCAAGTAGTTGTAGTAGAGTGCTAATTTATTGATTGGAATTTATTTATTTGCATTTTATTTTATTTTGTTTTTGTTACCATGAATATGTCTATTCCATTGAATGACTCGTTCATTTCCTGATTCGAGCTTAGCCGCTTTTGATCCCGAAATTGAGAGAACTATTTCACGTATTAGGCGAGCACGACGCCAGCTAGCCTCTGAGGGTGGTGAAGTGATTAACATCAATTCACCAGTCTCATCTGAGGGCGAATCTAAACCGCCATTTGAGGAAGAAACAAGCTCCTCTACTACTGATTCAGTTGATTCACGTGCAGATAACATGGCAGCACCTAGGAGAGTTACTATCAAGGAAGCTGGAGCACCAGATTTTACACTGTAACCGTATCAGGCGCGTCACCCAGCGGTGGCTGTAGATTTTGAAATAAAGACTGCACTACTCAACTTGATGCCCAAGTTTCATGGCTTACCTGCTCAAGAGCCTATCAAGCACCTTAGGGATTTCTAGACAGCTTGTTCTACTGTTAAGCGTGATGGTGCTGATGAAACTTCTATTCTGTTAAAAGCCTTCCCATTCTCTCTTGAGGGAAAGGCAAGAGAGTGGTACTACACTCAACCTGGAGCAACTGTTTCTAACTGGGATATGCTTAGAAGAGAATTTTTGGAAAAATTCTTTCCAGCTGAAGTTACTGATAAACTGAGGAAAGACATTTCCATGATTGTTCAGGACGAATCCGAGACTCTCTACGAATATTGGGAGTGCTTCAACAATCTTCTGGAAGCATGTCTCCACCATATGTTTGACAGGATAGTGTTGCTCGGCTACTTCACACAGGGCATAAAGCCTCAAGATAAGACCACATTGGAAGGTGCTAGCAATGGGTCTATGAAAAAGTACAAGACCACTGATGAGGCATGGCAATTGATTAGCGACTTAGCTGAATCTACTAGGAATCACAGGCAGAAATAAAGCCGATCAAAAGTTGTTGTAGAGGTATCCTCTAAAAAGGAGACTGTTCCGAGGGTTACTTAAAACTGTAGGTCGATCTCGGACGAGATCTTCTGTGCGGGTTGGAGCTATTGTGTCCGACTTGTTGGACTTGGTGGTGGTGCTGATCCTTCATCCCCGGAGGGTGGGGGGTACCTGCAAGGGACTCCGATGCTTAAGTTAGCAAGGGTATTAAGCAGGTGTTGAGTAGAATCAGAATATGAGTTATACCTGGGTGCTCCAGTGTATTTATAATAGTGTAGAGTGACCTTCAAAGATAAGATAAGTTAGTTATCTTATCTTATCTTTATCTTATCTTCGAGTGAGGTCATCTTATCTTCAAGGGAACTGCCCTTCTCTCTGTAGGCTTGGGCTGCCCTTGGGTTCGGGTCGTGTTCCTCTGTTTGGGCCTTTTATTGGGCTTTCCTGGTAGTTTGACCGAGCTCTTTAGGAAGAGGTCGGATTGTCTGACCTAAAGAGGCTGGTCGCTTTGTTGGTAGAACATCCCGGGTAGGATAGCTCGACCTAGGGTATGAAGAGTGCCCCTGCTCGAGCTTGGTCTTTTATCCGGAGGTCGAGCCTCAGTTTTAGGATTTCGAGCCTTCTCGGAAAAAGCCGAACTCGAGCATTTTGTCGCTTTGTCTTTCGTGGAGCTCCTTCTTGAATGCGGAATGTTTCTGTTCTGTTTCTTCTGAAAGCGCGCGCTTTTGCATTTAGTGTTTTTTTCTTGGGAATGTGCGAGGGTTTTTAATGCCCCCCATTAATTTGGTTTTTGTTCCATTTCTCTTGGTTTCCTTTATTCAAATTTTGTATCCAAGAGACGGTTTTTCTTTTCCCTCTAACTTCCCTTCTTTTTCGCCGTTTCTTGTCTTGCATTTCTCGTTTTCTCTCTTGTGATGTTTTGGCATTCGCTTGGTGCTTCCATTTTGTGGTCGATTTTCTGCTGCTCTTTTTTCAAAGTTTTCTTTCGTCTTCCAGGTTGGCTTTGCTTTTTCTCTTTACCTTCTTATTTCTGCTACTCTTGCTTTTGATTTCTTTGATGACGCTCTGATTTTATACGTTGGAAAGTTTGAACCTTTCTCTTGTTCATGTGCTTGGTTTATTGCTGTGATGCCTATTTCCTGGTCTTCTTTTCGTCTTTATGTATGCTTTGGGTGATTTTCCTGGTTCTGGCTTCCTTTTAGGGTTGATTTCCATACAGTCGTTTGGAAAAAGGTTGCTCCTTTGATAGCTTGTTTGCTTCGTTGACGATTTTGCTATACTGGTTGATGACTACTCTTCAGTAGAGATGATGGTTTTTGATGACTTTCTTGTGACTTTTTGCCTTTTTCTTTTCGGGACGCTCATTTTGTTTGAAAAGATGATTTTATCTCTGTAGCTCTTTCATTCACTCTGTTATTGCCTCCAAAGGATGCCCCTGGACCTTGGTGTGCATCTTGGGGTTTTCCTTTTACTGTTTTTGTGTGTTTTAAGGTCGCGTTTGTTCGAGTTGCTTCCTTTTTGTCCAGACTTGTTTTTTTTGGGGTTAGTAACCCGTTTCCTTTTCTTTGTATGATTAGTTACCCATGTCGTCTCGCAAAAATATTGTTGAGGTGTCCTCTAAGGTACTTGAGGGGATGTACAAGTAGTTGGACTCCCTGGTGTTGCTGTGTATATCCCTAGCTAATGTAGAATTCTGTACAGAGCTTAGGAAGCACCATCGGATCTATAGTAGCAAGAATCAAGAATGCAATTACGAGTTGGTGGAACCCGATTCTGATGACAGGGTCTGTTTTCCTACTTCGACCCAGGGAGAGCATCCTTTCTTTTATGCTTACGATTTCTTCTTTAGCCAGATGGGAATTACCCTTCCTTTTACTTCCTTTGAGACCGACCTGTTGTGGTCTTGTAATGTGGCCCCATCTCAGCTTCATCCGAATTCTTGGGGCTTTATCAAGATCTTTCAGATGGTTTGTCATGAGTTTGGCGTTAAACCCTCTTTAACCCTTTTTCTGTATCTCTTTGTGTTGACCAAGCCTGGGACTACCATAAAGAAAGCTTCTAGGATTTCTTTTAGTCCGCCCAGGGACATTAAGTCTTCTCCATGTATGATGAGTCTTTCCGCGATTTTTGGAATTATTTTTTCAAGATCCGAGCTGTTGACGGAGCTCGTCCTTTCTTCCTGGATGAGAATGATGAGCCTCGTTTTCCTTTAGAGTGGCAGAGGAATGTAATTGTGTCTAGGTATACCTGGGAGATGTTAGACGAGGTCGAGCAGGCCTTCGTTGCTGCTTTAGAGGATATTTGGGGGGAGCCTCCTCATCTTCAGACCAAGAAATTTCTGGGGGATCCGTCCTTGATTCATGCTGTTCTGGGTATTTTATAAACTGTGTTCCCATGTCTTTTATTCTCTGCTTTCTTTTCTGGGTATTCATCAGTTGTTTGTATTTTTCCTGTTTTTCAGAGATGTCGAAGAACAATGATTCACTGGAGGCCTTTAAGAAGACGAAGAAGGCTACTGTGGCTCAGAACGTCCCGGCAAGGGTGGTTGGGGAAGGGTCTTCCCAAGTTTTATCGAAACCGTCCGTCCCAAGCTCTTCTGGGCCGAGGAGGATGATCCCGGCACCCCGGGTTCATTTGGTCGACCCGCCTCAGACTTCAGTGGGTACCTTTGCTCCTCCAGTTGCTCCTCCTCCAAAAAGACCTCGGACTGTCGAGCCATTTAATCTTGGTGCTCCCGATTTTGATGTTGTTGGGTTTGTAGACCAACAAATTGCTCCCTATGGTGTGATGCCTACCGACGATGTATCCATTCTTCATCATCTAGAGTTTATTACTCGGAGTGGTGTTACTCTGGCATACATGGGGGCAGCTTTGTACCGAACTGCTCAAGATCTTCCTATTCATGTTACCAAGGCTTTTATGGAGGAGGCAAAATCAGAATTTGACCAAATTATGGGTTTGAAGGAGGAGCTCGAGGTGGAAGTGGCTGAGCTGAAAAAAGAGCTAAAGGGGGAAAAGGCCCGGGCTGTTGGTCTCGTAAAAAACAAGGATAGCTATGTCACTACTTATAAAAAGGTGATGGAGCTCAGGAGTAGGTTGGAGTCTGTTCAGGCCGATTATTCTGAACTTCAAAGTCATCTAGTAGGTAGTGTTACTGCGGCTTATGAGAATCTGAAAGAGCAATTCCAAGTTCTTGCGCCAGATCTTGACCTTTCCCTTATTAGTCTGGATAATATTGTTAGGGATGGTAAGATTGTCCCTGACGACCCTGATGATGATGATGCCGTCCCTCCTCCAGCTACTTCTGTCAAAGCCTCTGTTGTCCCGCCTTCCTCAACCTTGGCAGTTGAAGCTACTCAGCCGGAATCTGATCCAGATGCCCAGATTTTGAACCGGGATGACGGGACAGTGGACGCAGTTCCCCTTCAGACTCGCCCTCCTTCTCCCCAAGATGCTGCTACCGGGCTTTTGAACTCTTTATTTTTGTAAGTTTGTGATCTCTGACTTTGGATGCTCCAGTTGCTACTTTAGCAACTTTATTTTGAAAAACAAAATAGTTTCTCTTGCTCTTGGGGTTGGCTTTGAGTGGCCTCTTGAGTCTTTGTTTTATGGTAACTGCCTTGTTTTTTTGTGATATGCTTGCTTGCATCTTTCTTTTAGCATTTACCTGGAATCTTCAGAGTGTTTTTTATCCGACCTCTTTTGATTGTCTTTGGCGAGGTCGAGGTCTATCGGGTCGAGTTATCTCTCCTCTGTTGGTTGATTCTCTCAGTTGATCTTTTCTTGAGTTATTTCTAGTAACCCCTTGGGATTGCTTTTTATCACTTTTTGTAGCTTTAATCCGACTTCTTCATGTTGGTCCCTGTTCTTTTACTAGGTGATCCTTTTTCTTAGATCTTGTTCAGATCTCTTTTGAGGCTTTACCTCATGTAACTTCATCTTTTTGAGTTACTTAATAATCCTCTTTCTTGGAACTTGTTCAGGTCTCTTTCAGGGATTATTCTTTTGTTACTTTATCTTTCCGGGCCGACTTTGTCACGTCGGGCCCTATCGAGTTACTTGATAATCCTCTCTTTTGGACCTTGTTCAGGTCTCTTTCAGGGATTATCTTTTGTAACTTTATCTTTTCGGGCCGACTTTGTCACGTCGGGCCCTGTCGAGTTACTTGATAATCCTCTTTTTTGGACCTTGTTCGGGTCTCTTTCAGGGATTATCTTTTGTAACCTTTTTGTAGGAGTCTGACTTCCTCATGTCGGGCTCTTCGAAGTTATAGTAATCCTCTTTTATAGGGTTGGCCAGACCTCTTTCCAGGGCTTTACTTATAACTTGGGTTATTGTGGCTGGTCCGACTTTTTGTGCCGGCCAGTCTTTAAGTTATTTTATAGCAATCTATTTTATTAGGTCCTCATCAGGTCCTTTCTATGGATCACTTTCTATAACTTCTTGCATTATTCTGTTTTCATCTTAGCCGATTTTGTAGATTTTGGGCTTTTAGCCCTCGTTTTTATCGTGATCGCGCAGTGAATTTGTTTTTCACTTTTTGTCGATCTGTAGCTTTATAATCGGACGATGAATGTTTTCAGAATAATACAACTTGAGTGTTTGTAGATAATCTGAACAAATTTTATTAAAGGAAAATGCAAATATACATGAGGAATTAATTTCCTAGGTCGGGTGATTTGTAGGTCTTGGCGGGGTGCCTCGTTAAAAAACCTTTTTCAGGAAAAAGAGTGCGCCTTGTCCAAGATCTTTTATCATCCCTAGCTATAGTACCTTCTTAGGTTGCAGGCGTGCCATGATCTAGGAAGCTCTCGCCCGTCGAGTTCGGAAAGTTTGTAGTAGCCCTTTCCCAAGACTTCTATGACTCGAAAGGGTCCTTTCCAGTTTGCAGCTAGCTTTCCTTCTCCAGGTCAAGTTGTTCCTATATCGTTTTGGATTAGGATAAGGTCATTTTTAACAAAGGCCCGCTGTATTACTTTTCGGTTGTATCTGGAGGCCATTCGTCGTTTCAACGCTTCTTCCCTTATCCGAGCTCTTTCTCGGATTTCCGGAAGTAAATCGAGCTCTTATCTTTGAAGTTGGGAATTGGCTTTTTCACTATAATGGATTACTCTGGGTGATTCTTCTTCGACCTCCAATGGGATCATCGCCTACATTCCATAAGCTAATTGGAAAGGTGACGCCTTTGTCATGGAATGTGGAGTCATTCGATATGCCCATAGGACTTGTAGGAGCTCCTCAGCCCAGGCTCCCTTTACATCCTGTAATCTCAGTTTTATCCCTGCTAATATAACTTTGTTAGCAGCTTCGGCTTGCCCATTGGCTTGGGGGTGCTCGACAGAGGTGAATTGTTGTTTTATATTCAGGTCGGCCGCTAGTTTTCTGAAGCCTGCGTCTGTGAACTGGGTACCATTGTCTGTAGTGATGGAGTATGGAACTCCGAACCTTGTGACGATGTTTCTATATAGAAATTTCCGACTTCTTTGAGCTGTGGCATTAGCTAGGGGTTCTGCCTCGATCCATTTTGTGAAGTAGTCTATTCCTACTATCAGGAATTTGACTTGTCCTGATCCTTGAGGAAAAGGTCCGAGGAGATCGAGTCCCCATTTTGTGAACGGCCAAGGTGAGGCTACGGTGATGAGTTCCTCTGGCGGAGCAGTGTGGAAGTTGGCATGCTTTTGACATGGCGAACATGTCTTTATGAATTCTATGGCTTCTTTTTGTAGGGTTGGCCAGTAGAATCCTGCCCGTAGTACTTTTTTGGCAAGTGCTTGCGCTCCGAGGTGATTGCCACAAATGCCACTGTGTACTTCTTCTAAGATATCCTTAGTGTTGGGAGTCGGCACGCATTTTAGAAATGGTGTTGAAATCCCTCTTTCGTATAAAGTATTATTTATGATGGTATAGTATTATGCTTCCCGTTTTAACCTCTTTGCCTCTTTCTCATCTATAGGGAGGGCCTCTATGGTGAGGTAATTAATTATGGGGGTCATCCATCCCTGATCGCGATCTGTTATGGCTAAGACCTTTTCTTCTTCTGAGATTGATGGCTTCTGTAGAATTTCTTGGATAAGGCTTCTATTGTTGCCTCCTGGTTTGGTGCTGGCTAGTTTTGAGAGTGCATCGGCCCAGGCATTTTGTTCTCGGAGTATGTGCCAAATCTCATACTCTCTGAGTTTTCCGAGCTGTTCCCTGGTTTTGTCCAGATATTTTTTCATAGTGGGATCTCTGGCTTGGTAGCATCCTATTATTTGTGAAGTGACTACCTGTGAGTCGCTGAAGATGATAAGTTTTTGAGCTCCAACCTCCTTAGCCAACTTCAAACAAGCTAGTAATGCCTCATATTCCGCTTGATTGTTTGAGGCAGGGAACCCAAATTTGAGGGAGAGTTCGATCTGGGTCCCCTGGTCGCTTTCAATTATTACGCCTGCGCCACTTCCCATTTTATTTGAGGAGCCGTCCATGTATAGATTCCATTCTGTGGAGATTTCTGGTGTGTCTGTGAATTCCGCAATAAAGTCGGCCAGATATTGAGATTTGATGGCCGTCCGAGCTTTGTATTGAAGGTCGAATTCGGACAACTTGACTGCCCATTGCAAGATTCTGCCTGCCAAGTCTGTTTTTTGTAGGATTCCTTTTATAGGCTGGTTGGTCCAAATTTTAATGGTGTGAGACTAGAAATATGGGCGAAGTCGTCGAGATATTATTATGAGAGCGTAAGCGAACTTTTCTATTTTTTGGTAGTTCTGCTCGAACCCTTGTAACGCTTTGCTGATAAAGTATATGGGTTGTTGCCCACTGTTGTTTTCTCAGACCAGTGTTGAGGCTATTGCCCGATTTCCTACTGCGAGGTACAAGATGAGTGGTTCCCCTTCCCGTGGCCGATGATGAGCGGATATTTTATACGCTTTTTGGAGGTAATTTCATATAGATTTTAGCATGTTTTAGTTAGTTTTTAGTAGAATATTATTAGTTTTTAGGCAAAAATCATATTTCTGGACTTTACTATGAGTTTGTGTGTTTTTCTGTGATTTCAGATATTTTCTGGCTGAAATTGAGGGAGCTGAGCAAAAATCTGAGTTAGGCTGAAAAAGGACTGCTGATGTTGTTGGATCCTGACCTCCCTGCACTCGGAATGAATTTTTTGGAGCAATAGGAGTCCAATTGACGCGCTCTCAACGGCGTTGGAAAGTAGACATCCAGGGCTTTCCAGCAATATATAATAGTCCATACTTTGCGCGAAGATAGACGACGTAACTTGGCGTTGAACGCCAAGTACATGCTGCTGTCTGGAGTTAAACGCCAGAAACACGTCATGATCCAGAGTTGAACACCCAAAACACGTTATAACTTGGAGTTCAACTCCAAGAAAAGCCTCAGCACATGGATAGCTTTAGTCTCAGCCCTAGCACACACCAAATGGGCCCCAGAAGTGGATTTCTGCACCAATTATCTTAGTTTACTCATATTCTGTAAACCTAGGTTACTAGTTTACTATTTAAACAACTTTTAGAGACTTATCTTGTACCTCATGACATTTTTAGATCTGAAAATTGTACCTTTTGGCAGCATGAGTCTCTATACTCCATTGTTGGGGGTGAGGAGCTCTGCAGCGTCTCAATGAATTAATGCAATTGTTTCTATTTCATTCAAACGTGTGTGTGTTCCTATCTAAGATGTTCATTCGCGCTTAATTGTGAAGGAGGTGATGATCCGTGACATTCATCACCTTCGTCAATCCATGAACGTGTGCCTGACAAACACCTCCGTTCTACATCAGATTGGATGAGCATCTCTTAGCTTCCTTAATCAGAGTCTTCGTGGTATAAGCTAGAACTGATGGCGGCCATTCTTGAGGATCCTGAAAGTCTAAACCTTGTCTGTGGCATTCCGAGTAGGATTCAAGGATTGAATGGCTGTGACGAGCTTCAAACTCGCGATTGCTGGGCGTGATGACAAACGCAAAAGGATCAATGGATCCTATTCCAACATGATCGAGAACCGACAGCTGATTAGCCGTGCTGTGACAGAGCATCTGGACCGTTTTCACTGAGAGGATGGGAAGTAACCACTGACAATGGTGAATATTACATTGCAGGAATTCAGAGGACAAAGCATCTCCAAAACTCCAACAGATTCTCCATTAATAAAGTAACAATTTCTTATTCCAAATACTTTGACTTCTTACAATTAAATCCAATTAATCTTATTGACATCCTGACTAAGATTAATAAAATAAACATAGTCTGCTTCAAACCAATAATCTCCGTGGGATCGACCCTTACTCACGTAAGGTATTACTTGGACGACCCAGTGCACTTGCTGGTTAGTTGTGCGGATTGCAAAAAGTGTTATTGCAATTTCGTGCACCAAGTTTTTGGCGCCGTTGCCGGGGATTGTTTGAGTTTGAACAAACTAAAGGTTTATTTTTTTTCTTAAATTAGGAATAATTTATTTTTGTTGTTATAGAGTCATTAAATTCTGATAGGATAGTTTCTTTTCAAAAATTTCTTTTCAAAAATATTATTTTTCTTAATTAATTGTTAATTTTCGTGAGTTTAGTGTCTTGTTCTAAGTTTGGTGTTAATTGCATATTTTATATTTTTCTTTAAATTTTCGAACTTGTGTTCTTTGTTCTTCATTGATCTTCAAGTTGTTCTTGTTTATCTTGCTTGTTTGATCTTGAGTTTTTTTTGTTTTGTGTCCTTTCTTGTTTTTCTTGTACTTTTTCAAAACATTAACTTTCAAAAATTTTATACTTTTATCCATAAATATAATACGTCTTTAAAATCAACACTGAAGTTGCTGCCCAATTGGCTGGAGCTTTAGTAGCTGTTCTTGATAATTGGGTATCTTCTTTGGAATCTTTTTCAAAAATAATTTTTCCTTGATTGAATCTTGTGCCAAACTCTAAGTTTGGTGTTTCCTTGTTAATTTTTCTTTAATTTTCGAAAATTTATCTTGGTTTTCTAAAAAATTTTAAGTTTGGTGTTCTTTCTTTTGTTCAAGGTGTTCTTGAGTCTTTCTTGCGTTTTAATCTTAAAATTTTTAAGTTTGGTGTTCCTTGGTGTTTTCCCTCAAAAAATTTTCGAAAATAAGGAGCATTAGATTTAAAAATTTTAAGTCTTGTGTCTTTTGTGTGTTTTTCTCTTTCATCATAAAATTCAAAATTCAAAAAAAAATATATCTTTCCTAACTAATTTTAAACCACATTTTCGAAAATTTTATATAAAAATTCAGATTTTAATTTCAAAATATTTTCAATTTCTTTTATCTATTTCGTTTTTATTTTATTTTATAAAATAAATTTTTATAAAATAAATAATATTAACATACATATCATCTCCTTTATTCCATTATGGAACTAAGTGGGAATGAACAGTCCAAGAGGACTCTGGGGTCATATGCTAACCCCACTACTGCTTCATATGGGAGTAGTATCTATATACCCTCCATTGGAGTTAGTAGCTTTGAGTTGAATCCTCAGCTCATTATCATGGTGCAGCAAAACTGCCAGTATTTCGGTCTTCCACAGGAAGAACCTACAGAGTTTCTGGCACAATTTTTACAAATTGCTGACACAGTACATGATAAGGAAGTAGATCAGGATGTCTACAGATTATTACTATTTCCATTTGCTGTAAAAGATCAAGCTAAGAGGTGGTTAAATAACCAGCCTAAGAACAGCATAAAAACATGGAAACAGCCGTCAGAAAAATTCCTGAATCACTATTTCCCTCCAAAACGGATGACACAGCTAAGGCTAAGCATCCAAGGCTTCAAACAAGGAGATAATGAATCCCTTTATGATGCGTGGGAGAGATACAGAGAGATGCTAAGAAAATGCCCCTCTGAAATGTTTTCAGAGTGGGTGCAATTAGACATCTTCTACTATGGGCTTACAGAAAAAGCTCAGATTTCTCTAGACCACTCAGCTGGTGGATCTATATATATGAGAAAAACAATTGAAGAAGCTCAAGAGCTTATTGATACAGTTGCCAGAAATCAGCATATGTACCTAAGTAGCGAACCTTCCATGAAAGAAGAAGCTAAAGCAGTAACTGCTGAACTCAATCCTGTGGATCAGGCTAATGAATTCAATCAGCAATTAAACTTTCTAACCCAGCAGCTAGCCGAATTCAAAGAAATACTACAGGAAACAAGAATGGCTAACAGGAATATGGAAGTACAGTTAAAGCAAACAGAAAAGCAACTGTCAAAACAAATAGCAGAAGAATGCCAAGCAGTTCAGTTAAGAAGTGGGAAAACATTAAATACCTCACTTCAAAGCAGCAGGAAGCCAAGAAATGAACAAATGGCTACTCAAAAACTCTCTGAGGACAATCAGAGCCCAGAGAAGAATAAGGCTGGCGCTGAACGCCCAGACCATGCTCATTTCTGGCATTCAACACCAGAAACAAGCATGAATCCGGCGTTGAACGCCCACAGGGAGCGCAGTTCTAGCGTTCAGACGCCAGTAACAAATAAGGAGGTGGCGTCTAACGCCACTCCAGCTTCCACCCCTGGCATTCAAACGCCAGTGGGAAATCAGTCACATACAAGTGCTGATAACAACCCTTCTAAAAAGGCTTCCCAACCCACTTCTACATGTAATAAACCTACAGCAACTAAGGTTGAAGAATACAAAGCCAAAATGCCCTATCCTCAAAAACTCCGCCAAGCGGAACAGGATAAGCAATTTGCTCGCTTTGCGGACTATCTTAGGACTCTTGAAATAAAGATTCCGTTTGCAGAAACACTTGAGCAAATACCCTCTTATGCTAAGTTCATGAAAGAGATCTTAAGTCATAAGAAGGATTGGAGGGAGACTGAAAAAGTTTACCTCACTGAAGAATGCAGTGCAGTCATTCTGAAAAGCTTACCTGAGAAGCTTAAAGATCCCAGGAGCTTTATGATACCATACACACTAGAGGGTACTTGTACCAAGCAAGCTTTATGTGACCTTGGAGCAAGTATCAACCTAATACCTGCATCTACCATCAGAAAGCTTGGTTTGACTGAAGAAATCAAACCAACCAAGATATGTCTTCAACTTGCTGATGGCTCCATTAAATACCCATCAGGCGTGATTGAAGACATGATTGTCAAGGTCGGGCCATTTGCCTTTCCTACTGACTTTGTGGTGCTGGAAATGGAGGAGCACAAGAGTGCAACTCTCATTCTAGGAAGACCTTTCCTAGAAACTGGCCAAACCCTCATTGACGTCCAAAAAGGAGAAGTAACCTTGAGAGTCAATGAGGAGGAGTTCAAGTTGAATGTTGTCAAAGCCATGCAACATCCAGACACCCCAAATGACTGCATGAGTGTTGATATTATTGACTCTCTGGTAAGAGAGGTCAATATGGCTGAGAGTCTCGAATTAGAGCTAGAGGACATCCTTAAAGATGTTCAGCCTGATTTGGAGGAATCAGAGAAAATAATAGAACCTCTGAAAATCCCTCAGGAAGAGGAGAAACCTCCTAAACCCGAGCTCAAACCATTACCACCATCCCTAAAATATGCATTCCTGGGAGAAGGTGATACCTTTCCTGTAATCATAAGCTCCACCTTAGAGCCACAGGAAGAGAAAGCACTAATTCAAGTGCTAAGGAGACACAAGACAGCTCTTGGGTGGTCTATCTGTGATCTCAAGGGCATTAGCCCAGCCAGATGCATGCACAAGATCTTACTGGAGGGTGATGCCAAGCCAGTGGTTCAACCACAAAGGCGGCTGAATCCAGTCATGAAAGAAGTGGTGCAGAAAGAGATCACTAAATTACTAGAGGCTGGGATTATTTATCCTATTTCTGACAGCCCCTGGGTGAGCCCTGTCCAAGTTGTCCCTAAGAAAGGTGGCATGACAGTGGTTCATAATGAAAAAAATGAACTGGTTCCTACAAGAACAGTTACTGGGTGGTGTATGTGTATTGATTATAGAAGGCTCAATACAATCACCAGAAAGGATCATTTTCCTCTACCATTCATAGACCAGATGCTAGAACGACTGGCAGGTCATGAATACTACTGCTTCCTGGATGGATATTCAGGTTATAATCAAATTGAAGTAGATCCAAAAGATCAAGAGAAAACGGCATTCACATGTCCATCTGGAGTATTTGCATACAGAAGGATGTCATTTGGCCTGTGCAATGCACCTGCAACCTTTCAGAGGTGCATGCTCTTAATTTTCTCTGATATGGTGGAAAAATTTCTGGAAGTCTTCATGGATGACTTTTCAGTATTTGGAGACTCATTCAGCTCCTGTCTTGACCATCTAGCACTTGTTCTAAAGAGATGACAAGAGACTAACCTGGTTTTAAACTGGGAAAAATGTCACTTTATGGTGACTGAAGGGATTGTCCTTGGGCACAAAATCTCGAACAAGGGAATAAAGGTGGATCAAGCTAAGGTAGAGGTAATTGAAAAATTACCACCACCTGCCAATGTTAAGGCAATCAGAAGCTTTCTGGGCATGCAGGATTCTATAGGAGGTTTATAAAGGATTTTTCAAAAATCGCCAAACCTCTGAGCAACCTGCTAGCTGTTGACACGCCATTTATCTTTGATAAAGAGTGTCTACAGGCATTTGAGACTCTGAAAGCTAGTGCGCGAAATTGTGATCACTACAACTTCGCACAACTAACTAGCAAGTGTACTGGGTCGTCCAAGTAATAAACCTTACGCGAGTAAGGGTCGATCCCACAGAGATTGTTGGTATGAAGCAAGCTATGGTCACCTTGTAAATCTTAGTCAGGCAAACTCAAATGGGTATGGTGATATACGAATAAAACATAAAGATAGAGATAGAGATACTTATGTAATTCATTGGTGGGAATTTCAGATAAGCGTATGAAGATGCTGTGTCCCTTCCGTCTCTCTGCTTTCCTACTGTCTTCATCCAATCCTTCTTACTCCTTTCCATGGCAAGCTTATGCAAGGGTTTCACCGTTGTCAGTGGCTACCTCCCATCCTCTCAGTGGAAATGTTCAACGCACCCTGTCACGGCACGGCTATCCATCTGTCGGTTCTCAATAAGGCCGGAATAGAATCCAGTGATTCTTTTGCGTCTGTCACTAACGCCCCGCCTTCAGGAGTTTGAAGCACGTCACAGTCATTCAATCATTGAATCCTACTCAGAATACCACAGACAAGGTTAGACCTTCCGGATTCTCTTGAATGCCGCCATCAGTTCTAGCCTATACCACGAAGACTCTGATCTCACGGAATGGCTGGCTCGGTTGTCAGGCGAGCACTTGGTGGTCAGGCGATCAACCATGCATCGTGTATCAGGAATCCAAGAGATATTCACCCAATCGAAGGTAGAATGGAGGTGGTTGTCAGTCACACGTTCATAGGTGAGAATGATGATGAGTGTCACGGTTCATCACATTCATCAAGTTGAAGAACAAGTGATATCTTAGAACGAGAACAAGCGGAATTGAATAGAAGAACAATAGTAATTGTATTAATACTCGAGGTACAGCAGAGCTCCACACCTTAATCTATGGTGTGTAGAAACTCCACCGTTGAAAATACATAAGAACAAGGTCTAGGCATGGCCGAATGGCCAGCCTCCCAATGATCTAAGATCTAAAGAAAGAGATTCCAAAGATCCGAAGATTAGAAGCCCAAATACAATAGCAAAAGGTCCTACTTATAGAGAACTAGTAACCTAAGGTTTACAGAGATGAGTAAATGACATAAAAATCCACTTCCGGGCCCACTTGGTGTGTGCTTGGGCTGAGCAATGAAGCATTTTCGTGTAGAGACTCCTCTTGGAGTTAAACGCCAGCTTTGGTGCCAGTTTGGGCGTTTAACTCCCATTCTTGTGCCAGTTCCGGCGTTTAACGCTGGGAATTCTGAGGGTGACTTTGAACGCCGGTTTGGGCCATCAAATCTTGGGCAAAGTATGGACTATCATATATTTCTGAAAAGCCCAGGATGTCTGCTTTCTAACGCCGTTGAGAGCGTGCCAATTGGGCTTCTGTAGCTCCAGAAAATCCACTTCGAGTGCACGGAGGTCAGAATCCAACAGCATCTGCAGTCCTTTTTAGTCTCTGAATCAGATTTTTGCTCAGGTCCCTCAATTTCAGCCAGAAAATACCTGAAATCACAGAAAAACACACAAACTCATAGTAAAGTCCAGAAAAGTGAATTTTAACTAAAAACTAATAAAAATATACTAAAAACTAACTAGATCATACTAAAAATATACTAAAAACAATGCCAAAAAGCGTACTAAAATATACTTAAATTGTTGCTTGTCCTCAAGCAACTGAAAATCAAATAAAAAGAAGAGAATATGCAATAAATTCCAAAAACATCTATGAAGATCAGTATTAATTAGATGAGCGGGGCTTTTAGCTTTTTGCTTCTGAACAGTTTTGGCATCTCACTCTATCCTTTGAAATTCAGAATGATTGGCTTCTTTAGGAACTCAGAATCCAGATAGTGTTATTGATTCTCCTAGTAAAGTATGATGATTCTTGAACATAGCTTCTTATTGAGTCTTGGCTGTGGCCCAAAGCACTCTGTCTTCCAGTATTACCACCGGATACATACATGCCACAGACACATAATTGGGTGAACCTTTTCAGATTGTGACTTAGCTTTGCTAGAGTCCCCAACTAGAGGTGTCCAGGGTTCTTAAGCACACTCTTTTTGCCTTGGATCACAACTTTATTTCTTTCTTTTCTTTTTCTCTCTCTTTTTTTTTTCGTTTTCTTTTCTCCTCTTTTTCGTTTTTCTCCCTTTTTTTTTGTATTCACTGCCTTTTCTTGCTTCAAGAATCATTTTTATGATTTTTCAGATTCTCAGTAACATGTCTCCTTTTTCATCATTCTTTCAAGAGCCAACATTCATGAACCACAAATTCAAAAGACATATGCACTGTTTAAGCATACATTCAGAGAACAAAAATATTGCCACCACATCAAAATAATTAAACTATTATAAAATTCAAAATTCATGCAATTCTTCTCTTTTTCAATTAAGAACATTTTTCATTCAAGAAAGGTGATGGATTCATAGGACATTCATAACTTTAAGGCATAGACACTAAGACACTAATGATCACAAGACACAAACATAGATAAACATAAGCACTAAAAAAATTCGAAAAACAGAAAAATAAAGAACAAGGAAATTAAAGAACGGGTCCACCTTAGTGATGGCGGCTCTTTTTTCCTCTTGAAGATCCTATGGAGTGCTTGAGCTCCTCAATGTCTCTTGATGACAAGTCATCATATACCCATTTTCAAGCTAATTTCACTTGTTTTGTTAGCATTTATGCACTTTCTTGCATCCTAAGTAAGTGATTTGGAGTGAAAATGCATAACTTTTCTAAATCAAGCAACCACCATGAAATTAATGATAAATCATGAGGTTTAAGCTAATTTTAATTAAATTTTAATTGATTTATAAACCTCTTGAATTTAGTGATACTTGGAGTGGTTGTTTTGGTTTATTGTAGGTGAAGAAAAGAAAAGAAAAGGAAAAGCGTGGCCTAAGAAGTGTAGCCTAAGGAAAGGAAAGCGTGGCCAAAGCAATATGAAGCGTGCCGCATGCAAGGGGGAGGCAACATTGCCCTCCACAAGGGCACACTGTCCTCTAGGAGGGCAACATAAGAGAACCAAGAAGAGAAGGCAACTCTGCCCTGCCCACTACAAGGGCAGAGCACAAAATGTGCCTTGAGACCAAGAGGAAGAGAACCTTGCTCTGCCCTTGTGGAGGGCAGTATCGGGCTCTCCAAGAAAAGAAATCAAAGGAAAAATGCCTATGATGCATGCTACAAGGATCGAACAAGGAACCATAAGGAAGCTAGGACTTAAGGATGAGTGCCGTGCCAAGAAACCAAGGAAATTATGGTAGCGTGTGCTTCCTCCGTGTTTCGAACACGAGACAAGCAATGTGAGAACTCTGCCCTGCCCTTGGCGCGGGCAGGGCAGCATTTGGATTGGCGCACGATCCTGGCGCATCACGCACGATCCTGGCGCACCAACTCTCGTCCCTGGCAGCATCTGGCGCATCAACTCTCGTCCCTGGCAGCATCTGGCAGCACCAAAATTTCCTGCCCTGCCCTCCGCGAGGGCAGGGCAGCATCCTATGCACCAAGCTCAATTCTGGCGCACCAACTTTGGATTCTGGCAGCACCAGGGCAGCGTTTGACGCACCAGGACGCACCACAACGCACCATGCCGCACCAGCTTGCACCACGGACGCACCACCATGCACCAATTTTCTGCCCTGCCCTCCACAAGGGCAGGGCAGCCTCCTGGAACAACATTTTGGGCCAAAAATTCAAATTAAAAATCCATTTGAATTCATTTCTTCACCAAATCAAAAGCCCATCCAAATCCCAAAATCCAAGAATAGAAAGTGTATAAATAGAAGCTAGTTTGATGTAATTAGAACCTTTTTTTTTGACCACTTTTACCTTTACTTTTGAATTTTACTTTCACCTTTCTTTTGAGCTTTGGCAATTGTTCTTGGGTGACTTTACTGAGAATTCTGAGAATTGGGGAGGAGAATTGATCTCTCTTCTTCCTCATTCTTGCCTGAGCACTTCTAATTTTCTGTTTCTGAGTTTTGGGTGTGAGAAATTGAGGAAATTCTGTCTCAATTCTCATTCAAATTCTCTTCAATTCTCTTTCTGCATAATTGAATCCATTTACATTTTCTTTACTACTTTCTCTTCTAATTCTTGTCAATTGCTTTGTTAACTTGGATCTAGGAAGGCAAATAGAGATCTAGGCTCTGCTACCTAGTCTCTTGAGACCTGAGACCCAATTTTACTTTTGGTTCTTCTGTGAACCTCTGCTGCACTTTATTTCCTTTCTGTCTGAATGCTTATTGCTTCTGATTCAATTTTTGCTCCCTTGATTGTTGCAATTTGCTTTCTCTCTGTTTAGATTCTACAATCCCAGTCCTCAATTCCCTTTTATATTCAAGCCATTTATCTTTCTTGCCATTTAAGTTACTGCAATTTACATTTCTTGCACTTTAAGTTTCAGTCATTTACTTTCTTGTTCTTTAAGATTCTGCAAATTTACTTTCCTGTTCTTTAATTTACTGCACTTTTCCCTTCCCCCTTTACATTTACTGTCATTTACTTCTTGTTAAACACAAATCACTCAACCAAAACTTGATTCGCTTGACTAAATCACCCACTAAACTAAAATTGCTCAATCCTTCAATCCCTGTGGGATCGACCTCACTCATGTGAGTTATTATTACTTGATGCGACCCGGTACACTTGCCGGTGAGTTTTGTGTTGGATCGTTTTCCACACATCAAGTTTTTGGCGCCGTTGCCGGGGATTGAAATAGATTGACAATGATTAAGTGAAGTGGAGGTCTAGATTAAGCATTTTTTTTCTGTTATTCTAATTTCTACTAACACACTAACTGTTTGAGTTTTTGCTTAAACTAACTAAACCTTCATTCTAGCTATAGATTGAAGTTTCATTGGCTTTCTGAGTTTGTGTGTTTATTGTTGTGTGTTTGTATGTCAGGTATAGGAAGATCTTCCCCTATCATCTCTGAAATTGATCAAAGGACTCTTCGGAGAATAAGAAGAGCCGAAAGAGGGAAGAACGTTGTTGGAGAAGAAGAATCTGAGGAGGAATTCCAAGAGATGGAAGGAGACACCAATCAACCAGGAGAAGGAGCCAACAATAATCAACAACAGAGAAGAGTCTTGGCTTCATACACATTTGCAAATGCTAGGCATTGTGGGAGTAGCATTCTCCCTCCCAATGTCAATGCAAACAATTTTGAACTCAAGCCACAACTCATCACTTTGGTTCAAAACAATTGTTCTTTTGGAGGAGGGCCTTTGGAGGATCCAAATCAACATTTGTCTACTTTCTTGAGAATCTGTGACACAGTGAAAACAAATGGTGTACCCCCTGATAGCTACAAGTTGCTGCTCTTCCCATTCTCTCTCAGAGATAAAGCCACTCAATGGCTAGAGACCTTTCCAAAAGAAAGCATCAATACTTGGGATGACTTGGTGAGCAAGTTCCTTGCCAAATTTTATCCCCCTCAAAGAATCCTAAGGTTGAAGACTGAGGTTCAGACATTCACTCAATTAGAGGCCAAGAACTTATATGAAGCATGGGAAAGATATAAGGCTTTACTGAGGAAATGTCCACCAGAGATGTTCACTGAGTGGGACAAGCTACAAAACTTATATGAGGGACTCACTCTTAAAGCTCAAGAAGCTCTTGATCACTCTGCCGGAGGCTCATTACAACTCATGAAAACCACAGAGGAAGCTCAAAACCTCATTGATATGGTGGCCAACAACCAATATTTCTTTGCTCATCAAAGACAACGCCAACCATCACAGAGAAGAGGAGTAATGGAGTTGGAAGGAGTAGATTCAATCTTAGCTCAAAACAAGATGATGCAGCAGCAGATTCAACAACAGTTTGAGCAAATGGCCAAAAGAATTGATGGCTTGCAAGTGGCAGCAGTGAGCACCACAAGCCAACCACCAACCACTTGGGTGCAAAATGAAGAAACTCAAGAGGAGCAACAGCAAGAGCAAGTCCAATACATGCACAACCAAAATCCTGGAACAAGTGAAGTCTATGGGGATACTTACAATCCATCTTGGAAGAACCATCCCAACCTCAGATGGGGAGACAACCATAATCAAAACCAACAACCATGGCAAAGAAACACAGGCCAGAACGATTGGAAAACCACAAACCACAACCCCCAGCCAAACACTAACCAAAACACATACAGAAAACCACAAAACAACTACCCAAATTCTAACCAATACCCACCCAATAACCACCCAACTAACCAAAACACTTATCTTCATCCATCAACACCCCAAAATCAACCCATCTCACAAGATTCACAGAGAATCACCAATCTAGAGCTGCTCATGGAGAAACTGGTGAAGAACCAAGAATTGACAACAAAGAGCCAAGAAGCCTCTATGAAGAACCTAGAGAGGCAGATTGGACAGATCTCTAAGAAAATTTCTGTTGAAAAACCATCAAGTTCACTACCTAGTGATACCATTCCCAACCCAAAGGAAGAATGCAAGGTCGTGCAACTAAGGAGTGGAAAGATGTTAGTGGATGGTAACCAAGGAGCAACAAAGAAGCTTATGGAGAATGACACTGAGCCAACAAAGAATGATGAAGCCATCAACAAAGACATGATAAGTAAGAATGCTCCAGAAAAACTCACAGAGGAAGACAACAAACCACAGAATTTGAAGAAAGGAAAGAAGATCTTGGAGGAACCAATTCCAAAACAACATCAAGTGGAGAAGAGCTCAACACCACCACTACCTTATCCACAGAGATTTCACAAGGAGACAAAGGATCAGCATTTCCACAAATTTCTTGAGACTTTCAAGAAGTTGGAGATCAACATACCTTTAGCTGAAGCTTTGGAGCAAATGCCTTTATATGCCAAGTTCTTAAAGGAGCTTATCAACAAGAAAAGAGATTGGAATGAGAAGGAAACGGTGATGCTCAGTGAAGAATGCAGTGCTCTCATTAAAAAGGACTCCCTCCCAAGCTTGAAGACCCTGGAGGTTTCTTCTTACCATGCACTATTGGAAACCTGTTCATTAACAAGGGGATGTGCGATCTAGGAGCAAGCATAAATCTAATCCCATATTCTTTAGTGAAAAAGCTTGGCATAGAGGAAGTGAAACCAACACAGATGTCCTTGGAATTGGTGGACCAATCAGTAGTATATCCTAAGGGGCTGATTGAGAACCTTTTAGTTAAGGTTGACAGGTTTATCTATCCAGCAGATTTTGTGATCCTGGATTCTTCAGAACATGGAAATGACTCCATAATACTTGGTCGACCATTTTTGGCCACTGCTAGAGCCATTGTGGACATAGAGCAAGGAGAGTTAACCCTCAGGATGCATGAGGAGAGCATCATCCTGAAAGTCTTCCCAGAATTACAAAGGGATGAAGAAACAAGCAAAATGAGTGATGATCTCCTTCCAAAGCAATCAACTGAAAAGGAAGTGGAACAGAAAAACAAATAGATGCAAGAAGAAAAAGGGATTAAAAAGGAAGCAGGGGTGATCAGCAAGAAGGAAGGTATCACAACTCAAGTAACTGTCAAGAAAGAAAGATCAACAAGAAAGAAAAAGATGAAGAGCAAGAAAAAGGCTCACAAAGGTTGGAAGAACAAGAAAATCCCAACTGAAGGATTTTCTAAAGGTGATAAGGTGCAACTCGTATATCAACAGCATGGAGCAGAAGATTATTACACTGTCAACCAAATTCTTTCTCTTGAGCATATAGAAATTGAGCATCAAAGTACACAGAGAAAGCTGACAGTGAGAGGTGACAAGTTGAGACATCACCAACATCAACCACCCTAAAGGGAAGTCAATGTCAAGCTAATGACAATAAAAGAGCGCTTCATGGGAGGCAACCCATGGTTTAAGATTTCTGTCTTCTCTTTCATTTAATAAGCTATGATTCCTCTGAATATGATTTTGAATTTTCATGCCTGGTAAATGCATACATCATTTTGAAGCACATGGCAAACTTCTAAGTTTGGTGTACCTTAAGGCACACCCAAGTTCATTGTTCAAAGAAGAGGATTGTCTTTTAGAGCATATGCATAAGTCTTTTGATAAAGCATGTGACCAAACACTAAGTTGGGTGTCTGCATGTGCAACAATGTTCAGAGGATCATTTTCCAATCATGGACTCAAAACCATACAGATAAGGGATCATACATCAATTTTTTTTAAAAAAAAATGCATCAATTGTGAGAACGGTTTGCATTGTTAAGCCATCCCCTCAATAAAAGATAAGTTTGGTGTTCACCAACTTTTAACATTTTATTTAGGGACACAATTGATCACAAAAAAATTTTTAACTATTAAGCAAACCAAAACAATTTATTTTATTCTTGCAAATAGATTGCCAACGATTATATTTATGATCTAAGGCTGATTGCTTTGATTTATGCAGGAGAAAAAAGGTTAAGGCAAATGCAAGGAGGGGCCACGGCTAGGAGAAGCTATGTGAGGGAGGTCACATGCGCCTAGGAGAACGCGTTCATGGGGAACAGAATTTGCATGCATGCAACATTGAACACCTAAATGCATGCAGCCAATAGGAGGAGGATCCTCGTCAAGCCTCAACCATGCATGCAGACCGTCCATTCCATGAGTTCTTGAGATGACCAACTCAATCTCAGCCCTTCATGAACACTAACGGTTCCTTCTTCATTCATTCATTGTGGTTTTGTTGGAAGGCTTAAAGAATTCACCTATAAGTAGCCGTTGGCACCAACACGGTATACACATTCTTATTCAAGCCACTTTCATATTAAAACCATACTCTCTTCCACTTCCAAAACCAACAGAATTCCCTTACCTCACACATCAAAACCGAACCAAAACTCTTCTCAAACACAACACATAGTTCTTCTACTCTCACTGCCTCTTTCTTTTCACTTTAATTTCAATGGCCTCCTCAAGCTCAAAAAGAAGGCCGGGAAAAGAACCTATGGTAACCGAACCTCCAGCATTTGATGCACGCAAGTTTAGATCCCAATTCCATGAAGGGAGATATCATAGGTTCATGGAGGCAAAGAATGTCATCTATGAGAAAGGCCTTGATTTGAGGGAAGGAGAATACCCCATTATGAGGCAAATTACTAGAGAAAGGAGGTGGGAACTCTTGTGTGCTCCTCTGACTGACATCAGTGCAGTAATGATCAGGGAGTTCTATGCAAATGCTGCAAAAGAAAACAAAAATAGTGCTCCTTACACAAGCTATGTCAGAGGGGTTGAAGTGAGTTTTAGCCCAGCTGCTATCACAAGAGCCCTCAAGTTGAGAACCATAACCTATCCAGAGCCTAGTTATGAGGCTAGAATGCAAATGAAAAATAATCTTGATGAGATCCTGCAGGGGTTATGCATGGAAAATACAGATTGGGAAAGAGATTCAAAGGGAATTCCAAGTCACATAAGGTGGATAAATCTTACTCCTGTGGCTAAGGGATGGTATGAAATAGTGAGGAGATCTATCCTTCCTACTGGAAACGCATCTTGGGTCACAATCAAACGAGCACTCTTGACATACTGCATCTTGCATGGAGGTGAGATCAATCTTGCACAACTCATAGCCGACAGTATTCAAGAAATGGCCGATAGCACAAGCAAATCAAAAGGTCTTGGACATCCAAGCACCATCCAAAGGCTATGTGACAGAGCTAACATAATCTTTGAAGATGAAGACACAACAAAAGTGAAGAAAGGGAAATGGATTACCAAGAAGAGCATGGAGGGAACGAATGAAGAAGAAGACCAAGAAGGGGTAGTAGCTCCTAGACAAAGGAGATCACAAAGAGAGGAAGGACGAAATCAAGCTTATGATGCCATAGATATGAGCCAATTACAAAGATCAATTGAAGAACTATCTCAGCAACTCATGCAGGCTCAACAAGGTCAAAATCTACTCATGCAGGCCCAACAGGGCCAAAATCAGGAGGGCCAAGAGAGATATCTAGAGCCCCATCCAGAATTCATGGAGCAATTCTTGAAAGAAAAAAAAGAATGAGAAGCTTGGCAGCATCAAATGGAGGAAAAACAAGAGAAATGGCAGCAACAAATGATGACTCAGCAGCAAGAATTTCAAGCACAGATTCTTGAAGGGCAAAAAGAGCAATACAAAGAATTCAAAGAATCATATGATAAGCTGTATTTTAGTCAAGCTAAAGCAGAGGAATATAGTCACAACCTGTATCAATGGAAGAATGTTCATCATACCATGGGAGAAGTTAGACACGTACAAAGAATGGAGTATGATGAAAACATGCAAGCAAGGTTGGAATACTTGACCCACAATTTGCCAACACTCAATCCTGAGATCAAGCCATTTGAACAATGCCCTAAATTCTTAGCCAAGCAACAAGCAAAATCTCATCAATACACTGAGTCAACCTTTAACAGATTGGAAGATTTTGGGCTCAAAGGACTCCTAGATTCTGTTTGGGGTAGAAGATGTCCTGGTGAAGAGATCTGAGATTACTCCAAGACAGGGAAGAGAAAGAAGAAGAAGGGAGAATCAAGCAGCAGCCATGACCATTAGAAGGTGGCAAAGTTCTTTCATACTTCCTCTTTCATGTCTCTAATAAGGAGATGCATGTCTGAAACATGATATGCCTCCATCATTTATTTCTTTTACTTTATGCATTTTCTGTTCTTTGCTTTTCATTTCAGTTAGTTAATAAATAGCTAGAAAAATGATAAGTCTGCACAATGCTTGTTATCTATCACTTAGCTTGAAAATTGTTTTGTTTCCCATATGCTTGAATAAAAGAGTTTGGTTTGAATTGAAAAGTAAAATATCCAATGTTGCATAAGTATGAATGGAAGTTGGTGGTGGTATATGTGTTTGATTAAATGCATAACTCATGAAATAATTGTTGCATAATATCATTCTCATTTAAGTGTGAGTTAGCTTGCTGTTACAAAGATTCTTATCAAGAATGAAACAACCTTGGTAACAAAAACAAAAAGAAAAGGGAAAGAAAAAGCCAAAATGGCAAGAAAAACAAAGAATAAAGGTTGGACACCAATAGCTTGAACCTTAGGACATATGCCTGTGGTGTTCTTGTACTAAGATCTGCTTGGATGAGTAAATTCTAAGGGGTATTTTAAAACCCGGTCACTTAGATCAACTGATTTGGGATGGCCAATTGAAAATCCACAATAAAGAGCAACTTAGATACAGAACATTTATCCAAAGAGATGCTGGGTATCAATGATCCTAGGAAGAATTAGTGAGCCATGTGTCTGTGGTGGAAAGATGTTGAGCAAAAAGAAAAGAAAATAAAGCCAAAGGCTATGCTGCAGCATTTGACACCCAACCTCTAAAAAAATAATAAGCTTGTTAAGCATTATAAGCCAAGAAAAGTTAGCAAGGGAGGAATCAAAAAGTGAGTCTTATAACAGCAAGTTTAGCAAACCTTTGATGCAAAATGTATATCATGTAACAAGAACAATAACTTGAGTTATCATTGTCTGCATAAATGCCCCATAGATCAAGTTCTGCTATCTGCATAATAAGGATAAGTATCCTTTTCTTATTCATTCCATTTACTCTTAGTTTTGATGCTTGCTTGGGGACAAGCAAGGTTTAAGCTTGGTGTTGTGATGACAAGTCATCATATACCCATTTTTCAAGCTAATTTTACTTGTTTTGTTAGCATTTATGCACTTTCTTGCATCCTAAGTAAGTGATTTGGAGTGAAAATGCATAACTTTTCTAAATCAAGCAACCACCATGAAATTAATGATAAATCATGAGGTTTAAGCTAATTTTAATTGAATTTTAATTGATTTATAAACCTCTTGAATTTAGTGATACTTGGAGTGGTTGTTTTGGTTTATTGTAGGTGAAGAAAAGAAAAGAAAAGGAAAAGCGTGGCCTAAGAAGTGTAGCCTAAGGAAAGGAAAGCGTGGCCAAAGCAATATGAAGCGTGCCGCATGCAAGGGGGAGGCAACATTGCCCTCCACAAGGGCACACTGCCCTCTAGGAGGGCAACATAAGAGAACCAAGAAGAGAAGGCAACTCTGCCCTGCCCACTACAAGGGCAGAGCACAAAATGTGCCTTGAGACCAAGAGGAAGAGAACCTTGCCCTGCCCTTGTGGAGGGCAGTATCGGGCTCTCCAAGGAAAGAAATCAAAGGAAAAATGCCTATGATGCATGCTACAAGGATCGAACAAGGAACCATGAGGAAGCTAGGACTTAAGGATGAGTGCCGTGCCAAGAAACCAAGGAAATTATGGTAGCGTGTGCTTCCTCCGTGTTTCGAACACGGGACAAGCAATGTGAGAACTCTGCCCTGCCCTTGGCGCGGGCAGGGCAGCATTTGGATTGGCGCACGATCCTGGCGCATCATGCACGATCCTGGCGCACCAACTCTCGTCCCTGGCAGCATCTGGCGCATCAACTCTCGTCCCTGGCAGCACCAAAATTTCCTGCCCTGCCCTCCGCGAGGGCAGGGCAGCATCCTATGCACCAAGCTCAATTCTGGCGCACCAACTTTGGATTCTGGCAGCACCAGGGCAGCGTTTGACGCACCAGGACGCACCACAACGCACCATGCCGCACCAGCTTGCACCACGGACGCACCACCATGCACCAATTTTCTGCCCTGCCCTCCACAAGGGTAGGGCAGCCTCCTGGAACAACATTTTGGGCCAAAAATTCAAATTAAAAATCCATTTGAATTCATTTCTTCACCAAATCAAAAGCCCATCCAAATCCCAAAATCCAAGAATAGAAAGTGTATAAATAGAAGCTAGTTTGATGTAATTAGAACCTTTTTTTTTTACCACTTTTACCTTTACTTTTGAATTTTACTTTCACCTTTCTTTTGAGCTTTGGCAATTGTTCTTGGGTGACTTTACTGAGAATTCTGAGAATTGGGGAGGAGAATTGATCTCTCTTCTTCCTCATTCTTGCCTGAGCACTTCTAATTTTCTGTTTCTGAGTTTTGGGTGTGAGAAATTGAGGAAATTCTGTCTCAATTCCCATTCAAATTCTCTTCAATTCTCTTTCTGCATAATTGAATCCATTTACATTTTCTTTACTGCTTTCTCTTCTAATTCTTGTCAATTGCTTTGTTAACTTGGATCTAGGAAGGCAAATAGAGATCTAGGCTCTGCTACCTAGTCTCTTGAGACCTGAGACCCAATTTTACTTTTGGTTCTTCTGTGAACCTCTGCTGCACTTTATTTCCTTTCTGTCTTAATGCTTATTTACTTTCTCTCTGTTTAGATTCTACAATCCCAGTCCTCAATTCCCTTTTATATTCAAGCCATTTATCTTTCTTGCCATTTAAGTTACTGCAATTTACATTTCTTGCACTTTAAGTTTCAGTCATTTACTTTCTTGTTCTTTAAGATTTTGCAAATTTACTTTCCTGTTCTTTAATTTACTGCACTTTTCCCTTCCCCCTTTACATTTACTGTCATTTACTTCTTGTTAAACACAAATCACTCAACCAAAACTTGATTCGCTTGACTAAATCACCCACTAAACTAAAATGGCTCAATCCTTCAATCCCTGTGGGATCGACCTCACTCATGTGAGTTATTATTACTTGATGCGACCCGGTACACTTGCCGGTGAGTTTTGTGTTGGATCGTTTTCCACACATCATCTCTTCCTTGTCTTTGTTGCTCCTCTCTCATGATTCTTTCATCTTCTCTAATTTCATGGAGGATGATGGAGTGTTCTTGATGCTCCACCCTTAGTTGTCCCATGTTGGAACTCAATTCTCCTAGGGAGGTGTTTAGTTGCTCCCAATAGTTTTGTGGAGGAAAGTGCATCCCTTGAGGCATCTCAGGGATCTCATGATGAGTGGGGTCTCTTGTGTGCTCCATCCTCTTCTTAGTGATGGGCTTTTCCTCATCAATGGGAATGTCTCCCTCTATGTCAACTCCAACTGAATAACAGAGGTGACAAATGAGATGAGGAAAGGCTAACCTTGCCAAGGTAGAAGACTTGTCCGCCACCTTATACAGTTCTTGGGATATAACCTCATGAACTTCTATTTCTTCTCCAATCATGATGCTATGAATCATGATAGCCCGGTCTATGGTAACTTCAGACCGGTTGCTAGTGGGAATGATTGAGCGTTGGATAAACTCCAACCATCCCCTAGCCACGGGTTTGAGATCATGCCTTCTCAATTGAACCGGCTTTCCTCTTGAATCTCTCTTCCATTGGGCGCCCTCTTCACAAATGACTGTGAGGACTTGGTCCAATCTTTGATCAAAGTTGACCCTTCTAGTGTAAGGATGTTCATCTCCTTGCATCATGGGCAAGTTGAATGCCAACCTTACACTTTCCGGACTAAAATCCAAGTATTTCCCCCGAACCATAGTAAGATAATTCTTTGGATCCTGGTTCATACTTTGATCATGGTTCTTGGTGATCCATGCATTGGCATAGAACTCTTGAACCATTAAGATTCCGACTTGTTGAATGGGGTTGGTAAGAACTTCCCAACCTCTTCTTCGGATCTCATGTCGGATCTCCGGATATTCACTCTTTTTGAGTGAAAAAGGGACCTCGGGGATCACCTTCTTCAAGGCCACAACTTCATAGTAGTGGTCTTGATGCACCCTTGAGATGAATCTCTCCATCTCCCATGACTCGGAGATGGAAGCTTTTGCCTTCCCTTTCCTCTTTCTAGAGGTTTCTCCGGCCTTGGATGCCATAAATGGTTATGGAAAAACAAAAAGCAATGCTTTTACCACACCAAACTTAATGGGTTTGCTCGTCCTCGAGCAAAATAAGAAAGAAGAGAGTAGAAGAAAAAGAAATGAGAAAGAAGGGAATGGCTTTTGTGTTCAGCCAAGAAGGGGGAGAAGTAGTGTTTAGGTTGTGTGAAAATGAAGGAGTGAAGATGGGTTTATATAGGAGAGGGGGAAGGGTGATGTTCGGCCATGTATGGGTGGGTTTGGGTGGGAGAGTGGTTTGAATTTGAATGGTGGGGTTTTATGAAGGATGGATGTGAGTGGTGAAGAGAAAGATGGGATTTGATAGGTGAAGGGTTTTTGGGGAAGAGGTGTTGAGGTGATTGGTGAATGGGTGAAGAAGAGAGAGAGAGTGGTAGGGTAGGTGGGGATCCTGTGGGGTCCACAGATCCTGAGGTGTCAAGGAAAAGTCATCCCTGCACCAAATGGCAAGCAAAATTGCGTTTTTAGCCAATTCTGGCGTTAAACGCTGGGCTAGTGCCCATTTCTGGCGTTTAACGCCAGCTTCTTGCCCTTTTCTGGCGTTTAACGCCAGTCTGGTGCCCCTTTCTGGCGTTAAACGCCCAGAATGGTGCCAGACTGGGCGTTAAACGCCCAACAGCTAGCCTTACTGGCGTTTAAACGCCAGCACATTCTCCTCCAGGGTGTGCTGTTTTTCTTTCTGCTTTTTATTCTATTTTTGCTTTTTTCATTGATTTTGTGACTTCTCATGATCATCAACCTACAGAAAAGATAAAATAACAAAGAAAAATATATAAAATATAACATTGGGTTGCCTCCCAACAAGCGCTTCTTTAATGTCAGTAGCTTGACAGAGGGCTCTCATAGAGCCTCAGAGATGCTCAGAGCAATGTTGGAACCTCCCAACACCAAACTTAGAGTTTGAATGTGGGGGTTCAACACCAAACTTAGAATTTGGTTGTGGCCTCCCAACACCAAACTTAGAGTTTGACTGTGGGGGCTCTGTTTGGCTCTGTGTTGAGAGGAGCTCTTCATGCTTCCTCTCCACGGTGACAGAGGGATATCCTTGAGCCTTAAACACCAAGGATTCTTCATTCACTTGAATGATCAACTCTCCTCTATCAACATCAATCACAGCCTTTGCTGTGGCTAGGAAGGGTCTGCCAAGGATGATGGATTCATCCATGCAGTTCCCAGTCTCAAGGACTATGAAATCAGTAGGGATGTAATGGTCTTCAACTTTCACCAGAACATCCTCTACAAGTCCATAAGCTTGTTTTCTTGAGTTGTCTGCCATCTCTAGTGAGATTTTTGCAGCTTGCACCTCAAAGATCCCTAGCTTTTCCATTACAGAGAGAGGCATGAGGTTTACACTTGACCCTAAGTCACACAAGGCCTTTTTGAAGGTCATGGTGCCTATGGTACAAGGTATTGAAAACTTCCCAGGATGCTGTCTCTTTTGAGGTAGTTTCTGCCTAGACAAGTCACCCAGTTCTTTGGTGAGCAAAGGGGGTTCATCCTCCCAAGTCTCATTTCCAAATAACTTGTCATTTAGCTTCATGATTGCTCCAAGGTATTTAGCAACTTGCTCTTCAGTGACATACTCATCCTCTTCAGAGGAAGAATACTCATCAGAGCTCATGAATGGCAGAAGTAAGTCCAATGGAATCTCTATGGTCTCATTTTGAGCCTCAGATTCCCATGGTTCCTCATTGGGAAACTCATTGGAAGTCAGTGGACGTCCATTGAGGTCTTCCTCAGTGGCGTTCACTGCCTCTTCCTCCTCTCCAAATTCGGCCATGTTGATGGCCTTGCACTCTCCTTTTGGATTTTCTTCTGTATTGCTTGGGAGAGTACTAGGAGGGAGTTCGGTAATTTTCTTGCTCAGCTGACCCACTTGTGCCTCCAAGTTTCTGATGGAGGACCTTGTTTCAGTCATGAAACTTTGAGTGGTTTTGATTAGATCAGAGACCATGGTTGCTAAGTCAGAGGTATTCTGCTTAGAACTCTCTGTCTGTTGCTGAGAAGATGATGGAAAAGGCTTGCTATTGCTAAACTTGTTTCTTCCACCATTATTGTTGTTGAAACCTTGTTGAGGTCTCTGTTGATCCTTCCATGAGAGATTTGGATGATTTCTCCATGAAGGATTATAGGTGTTTCCATAGGGTTCTCCCATGTAATTCACCTCTTCCATTGAAGGGTTCTCAGGATCATAGGCTTCTTCTTTAGATGAAGCTTCCTTAGTACTGCTTGGTGCATTTTGCATTCCAGACAGACTTTGAGAAATCATATTGACTTGTTGAGTCAATATTTTGTTCTGAGCCAATATGGCATTCAGAGTGTCAATCTCAAGAACTCCTTTCTTCTGACTAGTCCCATTATGCACAGGATTCCTTTAAGAAGTGTACATGAATTGGTTATTTGCAACCATTTCAATCAGCTCTTGAGCTTCTGTAGGCGTCTTCTTCAGATGAAGAGATCCTCCAGCAGAGCTATCCAAAGACATCTTGGACAGTTCAGAAAGACCATCATAGAAAATACTTATGATGCTCCATTCAGAAAGCATGTCAGAGGGACACTTTCTGATTAATTGTTTGTATCTTTCCCAAGCTTTATAGAGGGATTCTCCTTCCTTCTGTCTGAAGGTTTGGACTTCCACTCTAAGCTTACTCAATTTTTGAGGTGGAAAGAACTTTGCCAAGAAGGCATTGACTAGCTTTTCCCAAGAGTCCAGGCTTTCTTTAGGTTGAGAGTCCAACCATGTCCTAGCTCTGTCTCTTACAGCAAAAGGGAATAGCATAAGTCTGTAGACCTCAGGGTCAACCCCATTAGTCTTAACAGTGTCACAGATTTGCAAGAATTCAGCTAAGAACTTATGAGGATCTTCCAATGGAAGTCCATGGAACTTGCAATTCTGTTGCATTAGAGAAACTAATTGAGGCTTAAGCTCAAAGTTGTTTGCTCCAATGGCAGGGATAGAGATGCTTCTCCCATAGAAATCGGGAGTAGGTGCAGTAAAGTCACCCAGCACCTTCCTTGCATTGTTGGCATTGTTGTTGTTTTTGGCTGCCATGGGTTCTTCTTCTTTGAAAATTTCTGTTAGGTCCTCTACAGAGAGTTGTGCCTTGGTTTCTCTTAGCCTTCTCTTCAAGGTCCTTTCAGGTTCAGGATCAGCCTCAACAAGAATGCTTTTATCCTTGCTCCTGCTCATAAGAAAGAGAAGAGAACAAGATAATGTGGAATCCTCTATGTCACAGTATAGAGATTCCTTGAGGTGTCAGAGGAAAAGAAAAATAGAAGGCAGAAGTAGAAGAATTCGAACTTATCAAAGAAGATGGAGTTCGAATTGTGCATTAAGGAATAGTGTTAGTCCAATAATAGAAGGATGTGAGAAGAAGGGAAGTAATTTTCGAAAATTAAGTAAAAGATTTTGAGAACATTTTGAAAAACACTAATTGATTTTCGAAAATAAGAGTGGGAAAGAAATCAAGTGATTTTTGAAAAAGGTTTTGAAATTAGAAATCAAAAAGATTTGATTGAAAACTATTTTGAAAAAGATGTGGTTAAGAAGATATGATTAGTTTTAAAAAATGTGATTGAGAAGATATGATTTGAAAAAGATTTGATTTTGAAAATTAATGACTTGGCTATCAAGAAAAGATATGATTCAAACATTAAACCTTTCTCAACAGAAAAGGCAACATACTTGGAATGTTGAATCAAATTATTAATTGATAGCAAGTATCTTTAAAAATGGAAAGAAATTAATTTTGAAAAAGATTTGATTGAAAAGATTGATTTGAAAAAGATTTGGTTTTGAAAAATTTTGAAAACTTGAAAAAAAAATTGATTTGAAAACAAAATCTTCCCTCTTGTGCCATCCTGGCGTTAAACGCCCAGAATGGTGCACATTCTGGCGTTTAACGCCCAAAATGCTACCTTTTGGGCGTTAAACGCCCAACCAGGTACCCTGGCTGGCGTTTAAACGCCTGTCTGTCCTTCTTCACTGGGCGTTTTGAATGCCCAACTTTTTCTGTGCATTTCCTCTGCTGTATGTTCTGAATCTTCAATTCTCTGTTTTATGGACTTGAAAAGACACAAATTAAAAATATTTTTGGATTTTTAATAGTAAGGAATAATCAAAATGCAACTAAAATCAAATAACAATGCATGCAAGACACCAAACTTAGCAGTTTGTATACTACTGACACTAATGAGAATGCATATGGGACACATAAACACTCAAGTCAAGAAAATTTAAAGATCAAAGTAAGAAATCATCAAGAATTACTTGAAGATCCTTAAGACACATGAATGAATGCTTGCAATTGACACCAAACTTAACATGAGACACTAGACTCGAACAAGAAATATTTTTGGATTTTATGATTTTGTAAAATTTTTTTTTGTGTTTTTTTTTTCGAAAATTAAGTGGAAAAGAAAACAAAAATATCAAAGTTCTTAATGAGAATTCCAGGAATCAGTGCAATGCTAGTCTAAGACTTTGGTCCAGGAATTAGACATGGCTTTACAGCCAGCCAAACTTTCAAAGAAAGCTTCGGTCCAAAACACTAGACATGGCCAAAGGCCAGCCAAGCCTTAGCAGATCACTGCTCCAAAAGCAAGATTGCTAGAAATCAACAAGCTCTTGTGATGATAAGTTGAAACCTCGGTCCAATGAAATTAGACATGGCTTCATAGCCAGCCAGATTTCAACAGATCATCATGAAACTCTAGAATTCATTCTTAAGAATTCTGAAAAAAAAATACCTAATCTAAGCAACAAGATGAACCTTCAGTTGTCCAAACTCAACAATCCCCGGCAACGGCGCCAAAAACTTGGTGCGCGAAATTGTGATCACTACAACTTCGCACAACTAACCAGCAAGTGTACTGGGTCGTCCAAGTAATAAACCTTACGCGAGTAAGGGTCGATCCCACAGAGATTGTTGGTATGAAGCAAGCTATGGTCACCTTGTAAATCTTAGTCAGGCAAACTCAAATGGGTATGGTGATATACGAATAAAACATAAAGATAGAGATAGAGATACTTATGTAATTCATTGGTGGGAATTTCAGATAAGCGTATGAAGATGCTGTGTCCCTTCCGTCTCTCTACTTTCCTACTGTCTTCATCCAATCCTTCTTACTCCTTTCCATGGCAAGCTTATGCAAGGGTTTCACCGTTGTTAGTGGCTACCTCCCATCCTCTCAGTGGAATTGTTCAACGCACCCTGTCACGGCACGGCTATCCATCTGTCGGTTCTCAATCAGGCCGGAATAGAATCCAGTGATTCTTTTGCGTCTGTCACTAACGCCCCGCCTTCAGGAGTTTGAAGCACGTCACAGTCATTCAATCATTGAATCCTACTCAGAATACCACAGACAAGGTTAGACCTTCCGGATTCTCTTGAATGCCGCCATCAGTTCTAGCCTATACCACGAAGACTCTGATCTCACGGAATGGCTGGCTCGGTTGTCAGGCGAGCACTCGGTGGTCAGGCGATCAACCATGCATTGTGTATCAGGAATCCAAGAGATATTCACCCAATCGAAGGTAGAACGGAGGTGGTTGTCAGTCACACGTTCATAGGTGAGAATGATGATGAGTGTCACGGTTCATCACATTCATCAAGTTGAAGAACAAGTGATATCTTAGAACGAGAACAAGCGGAATTGAATAGAAGAACAATAGTAATTGCATTAATACTCGAGGTACAGCAGAGCTCCACACCTTAATCTATGGTGTGTAGAAACTCCACCGTTGAAAATACATAAGAACAAGGTCTAGGCATGGCCGAATGGCCTGCCTCTCAATGATCTAAGATCTAAAGAAAGAGATTCCAAAGATCCGAAGATTAGAAGCCCAAATACAATAGCAAAAGGTCCTACTTATAGAGAACTAGTAACCTAAGGTTTACAGAGATGAGTAAATGACATAAAAATCCACTTCCGGGCCCACTTGGTGTGTGCTTGGGCTGAGCAATGAAGCATTTTCGTGTAGAGACTCCTCTTGGAGTTAAACGCCAGCTTTGGTGCCAGTTTGGGCGTTTAACTCCCATTCTTGTGCCAGTTTCGGCGTTTAACGCTGGGAATTCTGAGGGTGACTTTGAACGCCGGTTTGAGCCATCAAATCTTGGGCAAAGTATGGACTATCAGATATTGCTGGAAAGCCCAGGATGTCTACTTTCCAACGCCGTTGAGAGCGCGCCAATTGGGCTTCTGTAGCTCCAGAAAATCCACTTCGAGTGCACGGAGGTCAGAATCCAACAGCATCTGCAGTCCTTTTTAGTCTCTGAATCAGATTTTTGCTCAGGTCCCTCAATTTCAGCCAGAAAATACCTGAAATCACAGAAAAACACACAAACTCATAGTAAAGTCCAGAAAAGTGAATTTTAACTAAAAACTAATAAAAATATACTAAAAACTAACTAGATCATACTAAAAATATACTAAAAACAATGCCAAAAAGCGTACAAGTTATCCGCTCATCACAACACCAAACTTAAATTGTTGCTTGTCCTCAAGCAACTGAAAATCAAATAAAAAGAAGAGAATATGCAATGAATTCCAAAAACATCTATGAAGATCAGTATTAATTAGATGAGCGGGGCTTTTAGCTTTTTGCCTTTGAACAGTTTTGGCATCTCACTCTATCCTTTGAAATTCAGAATGATTGGCTTCTTTAGGAACTCAGAATCCAGATAGTGTTATTGATTCTCCTAGTAAAGTATGATGATTCTTGAACATAGCTTCTTATTGAGTCTTGGCTGTGGCCCAAAGCACTCTGTCCTCCAGTATTACCACCGGATACATACATGCCACAGACACATAATTGGGTGAACCTTTTCAGATTGTGACTTAGCTTTGCTAGAGTCCCCAACTAGAGGTGTCCAGGGTTCTTAAGCACACTCTTTTTGCCTTGGATCACAACTTTATTTCTTTCTTTTTCTTTTTCTCTCTCTTTTTTTTTCGTTTTCTTTTCTCCTCTTTTTCGTTTTTCTCCCTTTTTTTTGTATTCACTGCCTTTTCTTGCTTCAAGAATCATTTTTATGATTTTTCAGATTCTCAGTAACATGTCTCCTTTTTCATCATTCTTTCAAGAGCCAACATTCATGAACCACAAATTCAAAAGACATATGCACTGTTTAAGCATACATTCAGAGAACAAAAATATTGCCACCACATCAAAATAATTAAACTATTATAAAATTCAAAATTCATGCAATTCTTCTCTTTTTCAATTAAGAACATTTTTCATTCAAGAAAGGTGATGGATTCATAGGACATTCATAACTTTAAGGCATAGACACTAAGACACTAATGATCACAAGACACAAACATAGATAAACATAAGCACTAAAAAAATTCGAAAAACAGAAAAATAAAGAACAAGGAAATTAAAGAACGGGTCCACCTTAGTGATGGCGGCTCTTTCTTCCTCTTGAAGATCCTATGGAGTGCTTGAGCTCCTCAATGTCTCTTCCTTGTCTTTGTTGCTCCTCTCTCATGATTCTTTGATCTTCTCTAATTTCATGGAGGATGATGGAGTGTTCTTGATGCTCCACCCTTAGTTGTCCCATGTTGGAACTCAATTCTCCTAGGGAGGTGTTTAGTTGCTCCCAATAGTTTTGTGGAGGAAAGTGCATCCCTTGAGGCATCTCAGGGATCTCATGATGAGTGGGGTCTCTTGTGTGCTCCATCCTCTTCTTAGTGATGGGCTTTTCCTCATCAATGGGAATGTCTCCCTCTATGTCAACTCCAACTGAATAACAGAGGTGACAAATGAGATGAGGAAAGGCTAACCTTGCCAAGGTAGAAGACTTGTCCGCCACCTTATACAGTTCTTGGGATATAACCTCATGAACTTCTATTTCCTCTCCAATCATGATGCTATGAATCATGATAGCCCGGTCTATGGTAACTTCGGACCGGTTGCTAGTGGGAATGATTGAGCGTTGAATAAACTCCAACCATCCCCTAGCCACAGGTTTGAGATCATGCCTTCTCAATTGAACCGGCTTTCCTCTTGAATCTCTCTTCCATTGGGCACCCTCTTCACAAATGACTGTGAGAACTTGGTCCAACCTTTGATCAAAGTTGACCCTTCTAGTGTAAGGATGTTCATCTCCTTGCATCATGGGCAAGTTGAATGCCAACCTTACACTTTCCAGACTAAAATCCAAGTATTTCCCCCGAACCATAGTAAGATAATTCTTTGGATCCTGGTTCATACTTTGATCATGGTTCTTGGTGATCCATGCATTGGCATAGAACTCTTGAACCATTAAGATTCCGACTTGTTGAATGGGGTTGGTAAGAATTTCCCAACCTCTTCTTCGGATCTCATGTCGGATCTCCGGATATTCACTCTTTTTGAGTGAAAAAGGGACCTCGGGGATCACCTTCTTCAAGGCCACAACTTCATAGAAGTGGTCTTGATGCACCCTTGAGATGAATCTCTCCATCTCCCATGACTCGGAGATGGAAGCTTTTGCCTTCCCTTTCCTCTTTCTAGAGGTTTCTCCGGCCTTGGATGCCATAAATGGTTATGGAAAAAAAAAAGCAATGCTTTTACCACACCAAACTTAATGGGTTTGCTCGTCCTCGAGCAAAATAAGAAAGAAGAGAGTAGAAGAAAAAGAAATGAGAAAGAAGGGAATGGCTTTTGTGTTCAGCCAAGAAGGGGGAGAAGTAGTGTTTAGGTTGTGTGAAAATGAAGGAGTGAAGATGGGTTTATATAGGAGAGGGGGAAGGGTGATGTTCGGCCATGTATGGGTGGGTTTGGGTGGGAGAGTGGTTTGAATTTGAATGGTGGGGTTTTATGAAGGATGGATGTGAGTGGTGAAGAGAAAGATGGGATTTGATAGGTGAAGGGTTTTTGGGGAAGAGGTGTTGAGGTGATTGGTGAATGGGTGAAGAAGAGAGAGAGAGTGGTAGGGTAGGTGGGGATCCTGTGGGGTCCACAGATCCTGAGGTGTCAAGGAAAAGTCATCCCTGCACCAAATGGCAAGCAAAATTGCGTTTTTAGCCAATTCTGGCGTTAAACGCTGGGCTAGTGCCCATTTCTGGCGTTTAACGCCAGCTTCTTGCCCTTTTCTGGCGTTTAACGCCAGTCTGGTGCCCCTTTCTGGCGTTAAACGCCCAGAATGGTGCCAGACTGGGCGTTAAACGCCCAACAGCTAGCCTTACTGGCGTTTAAACGCCAGCACATTCTCCTCCAGGGTGTGCTGTTTTTCTTTCTGCTTTTTATTCTATTTTTGCTTTTTTCATTGATTTTGTGACTTCTCATGATCATCAACCTACAGAAAAGATAAAATAACAAAGAAAAATATATAAAATATAACATTGGGTTGCCTCCCAACAAGCGCTTCTTTAATGTCAGTAGCTTGACAGAGGGCTCTCATAGAGCCTCAGAGATGCTCAGAGCAATGTTGGAACCTCCCAACACCAAACTTAGAGTTTGAATGTGGGGGTTCAACACCAAACTTAGAATTTGGTTGTGGCCTCCCAACACCAAACTTAGAGTTTGACTGTGGGGGCTCTGTTTGGCTCTGTGTTGAGAGGAGCTCTTCATGCTTCCTCTCCACGGTGACAGAGGGATATCCTTGAGCCTTAAACACCAAGGATTCTTCATTCACTTGAATGATCAACTCTCCTCTATCAACATCAATCACAGCCTTTGCTGTGGCTAGGAAGGGTCTGCCAAGGATGATGGATTCATCCATGCAGTTCCCAGTCTCAAGGACTATGAAATCAGTAGGGATGTAATGGTCTTCAACTTTCACCAGAACATCCTCTACAAGTCCATAAGCTTGTTTTCTTGAGTTGTTTGCCATCTCTAGTGAGATTTTTGCAGCTTGCACCTCAAAGATCCCTAGCTTCTCCATTACAGAGAGAGGCATGAGGTTTACACTTGACCCTAAGTCACACAAGGCCTTTTTGAAGGTCATGGTGCCTATGGTACAAGGTATTGAAAACTTCCCAGGATCCTGTCTCTTTTGAGGTAGTTTATGCCTAGACAAGTCACCCAGTTCTTTGGTGAGCAAAGGGGGTTCATCCTCCCAAGTCTCATTTCCAAATAACTTGTCATTTAGCTTCATGATTGCTCCAAGGTATTTAGCAACTTGCTCTTCAGTGACATACTCATCCTCTTCAGAGGAAGAATACTCATCAGAGCTCATGAATGGCAGAAGTAAGTCCAATGGAATCTCTATGGTCTCATTTTGAGCCTCAGATTTCCATGGTTCCTCATTGGGGAACTCATTGGAAGTCAGTGGACGTCCATTGAGGTCTTCCTCAGTGGCGTTCACTGCCTCTTCCTCCTCTCCAAATTCGGCCATGTTGATGGCCTTGCACTCTCCTTTTGGATTTTTTTCTGTATTGCTTGGGAGAGTACTAGGAGGGAGTTCAGTAATTTTCTTGCTCAGCTGACCCACTTGTGCCTCCAAGTTTCTGATGGAGGACCTTGTTTTAGTCATGAAACTTTGAGTGGTTTTGATTAGATCAGAGACCATGGTTGCTAAGTCAGAGGTATTCTGCTTAGAACTCTCTGTCTGTTGCTGAGAAGATGATGGAAAAGGCTTGCTATTGCTAAACCTGTTTCTTCCACCATTATTGTTGTTGAAACCTTGTTGAGGTCTCTGTTGATCCTTCCATGAGAGATTTGGATGATTTCTCCATGAAGGATTATAGGTGTTTCCATAGGGTTCTCCCATGTAATTCACCTCTTCCATTGAAGGGTTCTCAGGATCATAGGCTTCTTCTTTAGATGAAGCTTCCTTAGTACTGCTTGGTGCATTTTGCATTCCAGACAGACTTTGAGAAATCATATTGACTTGTTGAGTCAATATTTTGTTCTGAGCCAATATGGCATTCAGAGTGTCAATCTCAAGAACTCCTTTCTTCTGACTAGTCCCATTATGCACAGGATTCCTTTCAGAAGTGTACATGAATTGGTTATTTATAACCATTTCAATCAGCTCTTGAGCTTCTGTAGGCGTCTTCTTCAGATGAAGAGATCCTCCAGCAGAGCTATCCAAAGACATCTTGGACAGTTCAGAAAGACCATCATAGAAAATACTTATGATGCTCCATTCAGAAAGCATGTCAGAGGGACACTTTCTGATTAATTGTTTGTATCTTTCCCAAGATTCATAGAGGGATTCTCCTTCCTTCTGTCTGAAGGTTTGGACTTCCACTCTAAGCTTACTCAATTTTTGAGGTGGAAAGAACTTTGCCAAGAAGGCATTGACTAGCTTTTCCCAAGAGTCCAGGCTTTCTTTAGGTTGAGAGTCCAACCATGTCCTAGCTCTGTCTCTTACAGCAAAAGGGAATAGCATAAGTCTGTAGACCTCAGGGTCAACCCCATTAGTCTTAACAGTGTCACAGATTTGCAAGAATTCAGCTAAGAACTTATGAGGATCTTCCAATGGAAGTCCATGGAACTTGCAATTCTGTTGCATTAGAGAAACTAATTGAGGCTTAAGCTCAAAGTTGTTTGCTCCAATGGCAGGGATAGAGATACTTCTCCCATAGAAATCGGGAGTAGGTGCAGTAAAGTCACCCAGCACCTTCCTTGCATTGTTGGTATTGTTGTTGTTTTTGGCTGCCATGGGTTCTTCTTCTTTGAAAATTTCTGTTAGGTCCTCTACAGAGAGTTGTGCCTTGGTTTCTCTTAGCCTTCTCTTCAAGGTCCTTTCAGGTTCAGGATCAGCCTCAACAAGAATGCTTTTATCCTTGCTCCTGCTCATAAGAAAGAGAAGAGAACAAGATAATGTGGAATCCTCTATGTCACAGTATAGAGATTCCTTGAGGTGTCAGAGGAAAAGAAAAATAGAAGGCAGAAGTAGAAGAATTCGAACTTATCAAAGAAGATGGAGTTCGAATTGTGCATTAAGGAATAGTGTTAGTCCAATAATAGAAGGATGTGAGAAGAAGGGAAGTAATTTTCGAAAATTAAGTAAAAGATTTTGAGAACATTTTGAAAAACACAAATTGATTTTCGAAAATAAGAGTGGGAAAGAAATCAAGTGATTTTTGAAAAAGGTTTTGAAATTAGAAATCAAAAAGATTTGATTGAAAACTATTTTGAAAAAGATGTGGTTAAGAAGATATGATTAGTTTTAAAAAATGTGATTGAGAAGATATGATTTGAAAAAGATTTGATTTTGAAAATTAATGACTTGGCTATCAAGAAAAGATATGACTCAAACATTAAACCTTTCTCAACAGAAAAGGCAACATACTTGGAATGTTGAATCAAATTATTAATTGATAGCAAGTATCTTTAAAAATGGAAAGAAATTAATTTTGAAAAAGATTTGATTGAAAAGATTGATTTGAAAAAGATTTGGTTTTGAAAAATTTTGAAAACTTGAAAAAAAATTGATTTGAAAACAAAATCTTCCCTCTTGTGCCATCCTGGCGTTAAACGCCCAGAATGGTGCACATTCTGAATCTTCAATTCTCTGTTTTATGGACTTGAAAAGACACAAATTAAAAATATTTTTGGATTTTTAATAGTAAGGAATAATCAAAATGCAACTAAAATCAAATAACAATGCATGCAAGACACCAAACTTAGCAGTTTGTATACTACTGACACTAATGAGAATGCATATGGGACACATAAACACTCAAGTCAAGAGAATTTAAAGATCAAAGTAAGAAATCATCAAGAATTACTTGAAGATCCTTAAGACACATGAATGAATGCATGCAATTGACACCAAACTTAACATGAGACACTAGACTCGAACAAGAAATATTTTTGGATTTTATGATTTTGTAAATTTTTTTTTTGTGTTTTTTTTTTTCGAAAATTAAGTGGAAAAGAAAATAAAAATATCAAAGTTCTTAATGAGAATTCCAGGAATCAGTGCAATGCTAGTCTAAGACTTTGGTCCAGGAATTAGACATGGCTTTACAGCCAGCCAAACTTTCAAAGAAAGCTTCGGTCCAAAACACTAGACATGGCCAAAGGCCAGCCAAGCCTTAGCAGATCACTGCTCCAAAAGCAAGATTGCTAGAAATCAACAAGCTCTTGTGATGATAAGTTGAAACCACGGTCCAATGAAATTAGACATGGCTTCATAGCCAGCCAGATTTCAACAGATCATCATGAAACTCTAGAATTCATTCTTAAAAATTCTGAAAAAAAAAATACCTAATCTAAGCAACAAGATGAACCTTCAGTTGTCCAAACTCAACAATCCCCGGCAACGGCGCCAAAAACTTGGTGCGCGAAATTGTGATCACTACAACTTCGCACAAGTAACCAGCAAGTGTACTGGGTCGTCCAAGTAATAAACCTTATGCGAGTAAGGGTCGATCCCACAGAGATTGTTGGTATGAAGCAAGCTATGGTCACCTTATAAATCTTAGTCAGGCAAACTCAAATGGGTATGGTGATATACGAATAAAACATAAAGATAGAGATAGAGATACTTATGTAATTCATTGGTGGGAATTTTAGATAAGCGTATGAAGATGCTGTGTCCCTTCCGTCTCTCTGCCTTCCTACTGTCTTCATCCAATCCTTCTTACTCCTTTCCATGGCAAGCTTATGCAAGGGTTTCACCGTTGTCAGTGGCTACCTCCCATCCTCTCAGTGGAAATGTTCAACGCACCCTGTCACGGCACGGCTATCCATCTCTCGGTTCTCAATCAGGCCGGAATAGAATCCAGTGATTCTTTTGCGTCTGTCACTAACGCCCCGCCTTCAGGAGTTTGAAGCACGTCACAGTCATTCAATCATTGAATCCTACTCAGAATACCACAGACAAGGTTAGACCTTCCGGATTCTCTTGAATGCCGCCATCAGTTCTAGCCTATACCACGAAGACTCTGATCTCACGGAATGGCTGGCTCGGTTGTCAGGCGAGCACTGGGTGGTCAGGCGATCAACCATGCATCGTGTATCAGGAATCCAAGAGATATTCACCCAATCGAAGGTAGAATGGAGGTGGTTGTCAGTCACACGTTCATAGGTGAGAATGATGATGAGTGTCACGGTTCATCACATTCATCAAGTTGAAGAACAAGTGATATCTTAGAACGAGAACAAGCGGAATTGAATAGAAGAACAATAGTAATTGTATTAATACTCGAGGTACAGCAGAGCTCCACACCTTAATCTATGGTGTGTAGAAACTCCACCGTTGAAAATACATAAGAACAAGGTCTAGGCATGGCCGAATGGCCAGCCTCCCAATGATCTAAGATCTAAAGAAAGAGATTCCAAAGATCCGAAGATTAGAAGCCCAAATACAATAGCAAAAGGTCCTACTTATAGAGAACTAGTAACCTAAGGTTTACAGAGATGAGTAAATGACATAAAAATCCACTTCCGGGCCCACTTGGTGTGTGCTTGGGCTGAGCAATGAAGCATTTTCGTGTAGAGACTCCTCTTGGAGTTAAATGCCAGCTTTGGTGCCAGTTTGGGCGTCTAACTCCCATTCTTGTGCCAGTTCCGGCGTTTAACGCTGGGAATTCTGAGGGTGACTTGAACGCCGGTTTGGGCCATTAAATCTTGGGTAAAGTATAGACTATCAGATATTGCTGGAAAGCCCAGGATGTCTACTTTCCAACGCCGTTGAGAGCGCGCGAATTGGGCTTCTGTAGCTCCAGAAAATCCACTTCGAGTGCACGGAGGTCAGAATCCAACAGCATCTGCAGTCCTTTTTAGTCTCTGAATCAGAATTTTGCTCAGGTCCCTCAATTTCAGCCAGAAAATACCTGAAATCACAGAAAAACACACAAACTCATAGTAAAGTCCAGAAAAGTGAATTTTAACTAAAAACTAATAAAAATATACTAAAAACTAACTAGATCATACTAAAAATATACTAAAAACAATGCCAAAAAGCGTACAAATTATCCGCTCATCACAACACCAAACTTAAATTGTTGCTTGTCCTCAAGCAACTGAAAATCAAATAAAAAGAAGAGAATATGCAATGAATTCCAAAAACATCTATGAAGATCAGTATTAATTAGATGAGCGGGGCTTTTAGCTTTTTGCCTCTGAACAGTTTTGGCATCTCACTCTATCCTTTGAAATTCAGAATGATTGGCTTCTTTAGGAACTCAGAATCCAGATAGTGTTATTGATTCTCCTAGTAAAGTATGATGATTCTTGAACATAGCTTCTTATTGAGTCTTGGCTGTGGCCCAAAGCACTCTGTCCTCCAGTATTACCACCGGATACATACATGCCACAAACACATAATTGGGTGAACCTTTTCAGATTGTGCTTAGCTTTGCTAGAGTCCCCAACTAGAGGTGTCCAGGGTTCTTAAGCACACTCTTTTTGCCTTGGATCACAACTTTATTTCTTTCTTTTTCGTTTTCTCTCTCTTTTTTTTTCGTTTTCTTTTCTCCTCTTTTTCGTTTTTCTCCCTTTTTTTTTGTATTCACTGCCTTTTCTTGCTTCAAGAATCATTTTTATGATTTTTCAGATTCTCAGTAACATGTCTCCTTTTTCATCATTCTTTCAAGAGCCAACATTCATGAACCACAAATTCAAAAGACATATGCACTGTTTAAGCATACATTCAGAGAACAAAAATATTGCCACCACATCAAAATAATTAAACTATTATAAAATTCAAAATTCATGCAATTCTTCTCTTTTTCAATTAAGAACATTTTTCATTCAAGAAAGGTGATGGATTCATAGGACATTCATAACTTTAAGGCATAGACACTAAGACACTAATGATCACAAGACACAAACATAGATAAACATAAGCACTAAAAAAATTCGAAAAACAGAAAAATAAAGAACAAGGAAATTAAAGAACGGGTCCACCTTAGTGATGGCGGCTCTTTCTTCCTCTTGAAGATCCTATGGAGTGCTTGAGCTCCTCAATGTCTCTTCCTTGTCTTTGTTGCTCCTCTCTCATGATTCTTTGATCTTCTCTAATTTCATGGAGGATGATGGAGTGTTCTTGATGCTCCACCCTTAGTTGTCCCATGTTGGAACTCAATTCTCCTAGGGAGGTGTTTAGTTGCTCCCAATAGTTTTGTGGAGGAAAGTGCATCCCTTGAGGCATCTCAGGGATCTCATGATGAGTGGGGTCTCTTGTGTGCTCCATCCTCTTCTTAGAGATGGGCTTTTCCTCATGAATGAGAATGTCTCCCTCTATGTCAACTCCAACTGAATAACAGAGGTGACAAATGAGATGAGGAAAGGCTAACCTTGCCAAGGTAGAAGACTTGTCCGCCACCTTATACAGTTCTTGGGATATAACCTCATGAACTTCTATTTCTTCTCCAATCATGATGCTATGAATCATGATAGCCCGGTCTATGGTAACTTCGGACCGGTTGCTAGTGGGAATGATTGAGCATTGGATAAACTCCAACCATCCCCTAGCCACGGGTTTGAGATCATGCCTTCTCAATTGCACCGGCTTTCCTCTTGAATCTCTCTTCCATTGGGCGCCCTCTTCACAAATGACTGTCAGGACTTGGTCCAACCTTTGATCAAAGTTGACCCTTCTAGTGTAAGGATGTTCATCTCCTTGCATCATGGGCAAGTTGAATGCCAACCTTACACTTTCCGGACTAAAATCCAAGTATTTCCCCCGAACCATAGTAAGATAATTCTTTGGATCCTGGTTCATACTTTGATCATGGTTCTTGGTGATCCATGCATTGGCATAGAACTCTTGAACCATTAAGATTCCGACTTGTTGAATGGGGTTGGTAAGAACTTCCCAACCTCTTCTTCGGATCTCATGTCGGATCTCCGGATATTCACTCTTTTTGAGTGAAAAAGGGACCTCGGGGATCACCTTCTTCAAGGCCACAACTTCATAGAAGTGGTCTTGATGCACCCTTGAGATGAATCTCTCCATCTCCCATGACTCGGAGATGGAAGCTTTTGCCTTCCCTTTCCTCTTTCTAGAGGTTTCTCCGGCCTTGGATGCCATAAATGGTTATGGAAAAACAAAAAGCAATGCTTTTACCACACCAAACTTAATGGGTTTGCTCGTCCTCGAGCAAAATAAGAAAGAAGAGAGTAGAAGAAAAAGAAATGAGAAAGAAGGGAATGGCTTTTGTGTTCAGCCAAGAAGGGGGAGAAGTAGTGTTTAGGTTGTGTGAAAATGAAGGAGTGACGATGGGTTTATATAGGAGAGGGGGAAGGGTGATGTTCGGCCATGTATGGGTGGGTTTGGGTGGGAGAGTGGTTTGAATTTGAATGGTGGGGTTTTATGAAGGATGGATGTGAGTGGTGAAGAGAAAGATGGGATTTGATAGGTGAAGGGTTTTTGGGGAAGAGGTGTTGAGGTGATTGGTGAATGGTGAATGGGTGAAGAAGAGAGAGAGAGTGGTAGGGTAGGTGGGGATCCTGTGGGGTCCACAGATCCTGAGGTGTCAAGGAAAAGTCATCCCTGCACCAAATGGCAAGCAAAATTGCGTTTTTAGCCAATTCTGGCGTTAAACGCCGGGCTAGTGCCCATTTTTGGCGTTTAACGCCAGCTTCTTGCCCTTTTCTGGCGTTTAACGCCAGTCTGGTGCCCCTTTCTGGCGTTAAACGCCCAGAATGGTGCCAGACTGGGCGTTAAACGCCCAACAGCTAGCCTTACTGGCGTTTAAACGCCAGCACATTCTCCTCCAGGGTGTGCTATTTTTCTTTCTGCTTTTCATTCTATTTTTGCTTTTTTCATTGATTTTGTGACTTCTCATGATCATCAACCTACAGAAAACATAAAATAACAAAGAAAAATATATAAAATATAACATTGGGTTGCCTCCCAACAAGCGCTTCTTTAATGTCAGTAGCTTGACAGAGGGCTCTCATAGAGCCTCAGAGATGCTCAGAGCAATGTTGGAACCTCCCAACACCAAACTTAGAGTTTGAATGTGGGGGTTCAACACCAAACTTAGAATTTGGTTGTGGCCTCCCAACACCAAACTTAGAGTTTGACTGTGGGGGCTCTGTTTGGCTCTGTGTTGAGAGGAGCTCTTCATGCTTCCTCTCCACGGTGACAGAGGGATATCCTTGAGCCTTAAACACCAAGGATTCTTCATTCACTTGAATGATCAACTCTCCTCTATCAACATCAATCACAGCCTTTGCTGTGGCTAGGAAGGGTCTGCCAAGGATGATGGATTCATCCATGCAGTTCCCAGTCTCAAGGACTATGAAATCAGTAGGGATGTAATGGTCTTCAACTTTCACCAGAACATCCTCTACAAGTCCATAAGCTTGTTTTCTTGAGTTGTTTGCCATCTCTAGTGAGATTTTTGCAGCTTGCACCTCAAAGATCCCTAGTTTCTCCATTACAGAGAGAGGCATGAGGTTTACACTTGACCCTAAGTCACACAAGGCCTTTTTGAAGGTCATGGTGCCTATGGTACAAGGTATTGAAAACTTCCCAGGATCCTGTCTCTTTTGAGGTAGTTTCTGCCTAGACAAGTCACCCAGTTCTTTGGTGAGCAAAGGGGGTTCATCCTCCCAAGTCTCATTTCCAAATAACTTGTCATTTAGCTTCATGATTGCTCCAAGGTATTTAGCAACTTGCTCTTCAGTGACATACTCATCCTCTTCAGAGGAAGAATACTCATCAGAGCTCATGAATGGCAAAAGTAAGTCCAATGGAATCTCTATGGTCTCATTTTGAGCCTCAGATTCCCATGGTTCCTCATTGGGGAACTCATTGGAAGTCAGTGGACGTCCATTGAGGTCTTCCTCAGTGGCGTTCACTGCCTCTTCCTCCTCTCCAAATTCGGCCATGTTGATGGCCTTGCACTCTCCTTTTGGATTTTCTTCTGTAGTGCTTGGGAGAGTACTAGGAGGGAGTTCAGTAATTTTCTTGCTCAGCTGACCCACTTGTGCCTCCAAGTTTCTGATGGAGGACCTTGTTTTAGTCATGAAACTTTGAGTGGTTTTGATTAGATCAGAGACCATGGTTGCTAAGTCAGAGGTATTCTGCTTAGAACTCTCTGTCTGTTGCTGAGAAGATGATGGAAAAGGCTTGCTATTGCTAAACCTGTTTCTTCCACCATTATTGTTGTTGAAACCTTGTTGAGGTCTCTGTTGATCCTTCCATGAGAGATTTGGATGATTTCTCCATGAAGGATTATAGGTGTTTCCATAGGGTTCTCCCATGTAATTCACCTCTTCCATTGAAGGGTTCTCAGGATCATAAGCTTCTTCTTTAGATGAAGCTTCCTTAGTACTGCTTGGTGCATTTTGCATTCCAAACAGACTTTGAGAAATCATATTGACTTGTTGAGTCAATATTTTGTTCTGAGCCAATATGGCATTCAGAGTGTCAATCTCAAGAACTCCTTTCTTCTGACTAGTCCCATTATGCACAGGATTCCTTTCAGAAGTGTACATGAATTGGTTATTTGCAACCATTTCAATCAGCTCTTGAGCTTCTGTAGGCGTCTTCTTCAGATGAAGAGATCCTCCAGCAGAGCTATCCAAAGACATCTTGGACAGTTCAGAAAGACCATCATAGAAAATACCTATGATGCTCCATTCAGAAAGCATGTCAGAGGGACAGTTTCTGATTAATTGTTTGTTTCTTTCCCAAGCTTCATAGAGGGATTCTCCTTCCTTCTGTCTGAAGGTTTGGACTTCCACTCTAAGCTTATTCAATTTTTGAGGTGGAAAGAACTTTGCCAAGAAGGCATTGACTAGCTTTTCCCAAGAGTCCAGGCTTTCTTTAGGTTGAGAGTCCAACCATGTCCTAGCTCTGTCTCTTACAGCAAAAGGGAATAGCATAAGTCTGTAGACCTCAGGGTCAACCCCATTAGTCTTAACAGTGTCACAGATTTGCAAGAATTCAGCTAAGAACTGATGAGGATCTTCCAATGGAAGTCCATGGAACTTGCAATTCTGTTGCATTAGAGAAACTAATTGAGGCTTAAGCTCAAAGTTGTTTGCTCCAATGGCAGGGATAGAGATGCTTCTCCCATAGAAATCGGGAGTAGGTGCAGTAAAGTCACCCAGCACCTTCCTTGCATTGTTGGCATTGTTGTTGTTTTTGGCTGCCATGGGTTCTTCTTCTTTGAAGATTTCTGTTAGGTCCTCTACAGAGAGTTGTGCCTTGGTTTCTCTTAGCCTTCTCTTCAAGGTCCTTTCAGGTTCAGGATCAGCCTTAACAAGAATGCTTTTATCCTTGCTCCTGCTCATAAAAAAGAGAAGAGAACAAGATAATGTGGAATCCTCTATGTCACAGTATAGAGATTCCTTGAGGTGTCAGAGGAAAAGAAAAATAGAAGGCAGAAGTAGAAGAATTCGAACTTATCAAAGAAGATGGAGTTCGAATTGTGCATTAAGGAATAGTGTTAGTCCAATAATAGAAGGATGTGAGAAGAAGGGAAGTAATTTTCGAAAATTAAGTAAAAGATTTTGAAAACATTTTGAAAAACACTAATTGATTTTCGAAAATAAGAGTGGGAAAGAAATCAAGTGATTTTTAAAAAAGGTTTTAAAATTAGAAATCAAAAAGATTTGATTGAAAACTATTTTGAAAAAGATGTGGTTAAGAAGATATGATTAGTTTTAAAAAATGTGATTGAGAAGATATGATTTGAAAAAGATTTGATTTTGAAAATTAATGACTTGGCTATCAAGAAAAGATATGATTCAAACATTAAACCTTTCTCAACAGAAAAGGCAACATACTTGGAATGTTGAATCAAATTATTAATTGATAGCAAGTATCTTTAAAAATGGAAAGAAATTAATTTTGAAAAAGATTTGATTGAAAAGATTGATTTGAAAAAGATTTGATTTTGAAAAATTTTGAAAACTTGAAAAAAAAATTGATTTGAAAACAAAATCTTCCCTCTTGTGCCATCCTGGCGTTAAACGCCCAGAATGGTGCACATTCTGGCGTTTAACGCCCAAAATGCTACCCTTTTGGGCGTTAAACGCCCAACCAGGTACCCTGGCTGGCGTTTAAACGCCAGTCTGTCCTTCTTCACTGGGCGTTTTGAACGCCCAGCTTTTTCTGTGCATTTCCTCTGCTGTATATTCTGAATCTTCAATTCTCTGTTTTATGGACTTGAAAAGACACAAATTAAAAATATTTTTGGATTTTTAATAGTAAGGAATAATCAAAATGCAACTAAAATCAAATAACAATGCATGCAAGACACCAAACTTAGCAGTTTGTATACTACTGACACTAATGAGAATGCATATGGGACACATAAACACTCAAGTTAAGAGAATTTAAAGATCAAAGTAAGAAATCATCAAGAATTACTTGAAGATCCTTAAGACACATGAATGAATGCATGCAATTGACACCAAACTTAACATGAGACACTAGACTCGAACAAGAAATATTTTTGGATTTTATGATTTTGTAAAATTTTTTTTTGTGTTTTTTTTTTCGAAAATTAAGTGGAAAAGAAAACAAAAATATCAAAGTTCTTAATGAGAATTCCAGGAATCAGTGCAATGCTAGTCTAAGACTTCGGTCCAGAAATTAGACATGGCTTTACAGCCAGCCAAACTTTCAAAGAAAGCTTCGGTCCAAAACACTAGACATGGCCAAAGGCCAGCCAAGCCTTAGCAGATCACTGCTCCAAAAGCAAGATTGATAGAAATCAACAAGCTCTTGTGATGATAAGTTGAAATCTCGGTCCAATGAAATTAGACATGGCTTTATAGCCAGCCAGATTTCAACAGATCATCATGAAACTCTAGAATTCATTCTTAAGAATTCTGAAAAAAAATACCTAATCTAAGCAACAAGATGAACCTTCAGTTGTCCAAACTCAACAATCCCCGGCAACGGCGCCAAAAACTTGGTGCGCAAAATTGTGATCAGTACAACTTCGCACAACTAACCAGCAAGTGTACTGGGTCGTCCAAGTAATAAACCTTACGCGAGTAAGGGTCGATCCCACAGAGATTGTTGGTATAAAGCAAGCTATGGTCACCTTGTAAATCTTAGTCAGGCAAACTCAAATGGGTATGGTGATATACGAATAAAACATAAAGATAGAGATAGAGTTACTTATGTAATTCATTGGTGGGAATTTCAGATAAGCGTATGAAGATGCTGTGTCCCTTCCGTCTCTCTGCTTTCCTACTCTCTTCATCCAATCCTTCTTACTCCTTTCCATGGCAAGCTTATGCAAGGGTTTCACCGTTGTCAGTCGCTACCTCCCATCCTCTCAGTGGAAATGTTCAACGCACCCTGTCACGGCACAGCTATCCATCTGTCGGTTCTCAATCAGGCCGGAATAGAATCCAGTGATTCTTTTGCGTCTGTCACTAACGCCCCGCCTTCAGGAGTTTGAAGCACGTCACAGTCATTCAATCATTGAATCCTACTCAGAATACCACAGACAAGGTTAGACCTTCCGGATTCTCTTGAATGCCGCCATCAGTTCTAGCCTATACCACGAAGACTCTGATCTCACGGAATGGCTGGCTCGGTTGTCAGGCGAGCACTCGGTGGTCAGGCGATTAACCATGCATCGTGTATCAGGAATCCAAGAGATATTCACCCAATCGAAGGTAGAACGGAGGTGGTTGTCAGTCACACGTTCATAGGTGAGAATGATGATGAGTGTCACGGTTCATCACATTCATCAAGTTGAAGAACAAGTGATATCTTAGAACGAGAACAATGGTAATTGCATTAATACTCGAGGTACAGCAGAGCTCCACACCTTAATCTATGGTGTGTAGAAACTCCACCGTTGAAAATACATAAGAACAAGGTCTAGGCATGGCCGAATGGCCAGCCTCCCAATGATCTAAGATCTAAAGAAAGAGATTCCAAAGATCCGAAGATTAGAAGCCCAAATACAATAGCAAAAGGTCCTACTTATAGAGAACTAGTAACCTAAGGTTTACAGAGATGAGTAAATGACATAAAAATCCACTTCCGGGCCCACTTGGTGTGTGCTTGGGCTGAGCAATGAAGCATTTTCGTGTAGAGACTCCTCTTGGAGTTAAACGCCAGCTTTGGTGCCAGTTTGGGCGTTTAACTCCCATTCTTGTGCCAGTTCCGGCGTTTAACGCTGGGAATTCTGAGGGTGACTTTGAACGCCGGTTTGGGCCATCAAATCTTGGGCAAAGTATGGACTATCATATATTTCTGGAAAGCCCAGGATGTCTACTTTTCAACGCCGTTGAGAGCGCGCCAATTGGGCTTCTGTAGCTCCAGAAAATCCACTTCGAGTGCACGGAGGTCAGAATCCAACAGCATCTGCAGTCTTTTTTAGTCTCTGAATCAGATTTTTGCTCAGGTCCCTCAATTTCAGCCAGAAAATACCTGAAATCACAGAAAAACACACAAACTCATAGTAAAGTCCAGAAAAGTGAATTTTAACTAAAAACTAATAAAAATATACTAAAAACTAACTAGATCATACTAAAAACATACTAAAAACAATGCCAAAAAGCGTACAAATTATCCGCTCATCAAAAGCTAAATTGGTCACAGCACCAATCATCTCTGCACCAGACTGAACATTACCATTTGAATTGATGTGTGATGCCAGTGACCATGCCATTGGTGCATTATTGGGACAGAGGCATGACAAGCTTCTGCACGTCATTTACTATGCCAGTCGTGTTTTAAATGACGCACAGAAGAATTACACAACCACAGAAAAAGAGTTGCTTGCAGTGGTTTACGCCATTGACAAGTTCAGATCCTATTTGGTAGGATCAAAAGTGATTGTGTACACTGATCATGCTGCTCTTAAATATCTATTCACAAAGCAGGATTCAAAACCCAGACTCATCAGATGGGTGCTGCTTCTACAAGAGTTTGATATAGAAATAAGAGACAGAAAAGGGACAGAGAATCAAGTAGCAGATCACCTGTCCCGAATAGAACCAGTAGAAGGGGCGTCCCTCCCTCTCACTGAGATCTCTGAAACCTTTCCAGATGAGCAACTCTTTGCCATCCAGGAAGTGCCATGGTTTGCAGATATTGCAATCTACAAGGCAGTGAGATTCATACCCAAAGAGTACAGTAGGCTGCAATCAAAGAAATTGATCACAGATGCAAAGTACTATCTCTGGGATGAACCATATCTCTTCAAGAGATGTGCAGACGGAGTAATCCATAGATGTGTGCCTAAGGAAGAAGTACAAAAAATTCTATGGCACTGCCATGGATCACAGTATGGAGGACATTTTGGAAGTGAGCGAACAGCCACAAGAGTCCTCTAATGTGGCTTCTACTGGCCTACTCTCTATAAAGATTCCCGAGCGTTTGTACTTAATTGTGACAGTTGCCAAAGATCTGGCAATCTGCCTCACAGTTATGCCATGCCTCAACAAGGGATCTTGGAGATTGAGTTGTTTGATGTATGGGGTATTGACTTTATGGGACCTTTCCCACCATCATACTCAAACACTTATATTCTGGTGGCAGTGGATTATGTATCCAAATGGGTGGAGGCTATTGCAACACTCACTAATGACACTAAAACCATGTTAAAATTCCTCTAGAAACACATCTTCAGCAGATTTGGTACCCCTAGAGTATTAATCAGTGATGGGGGCACTCATTTCTGCAATAAATAGCTTTACTCTGCTTTGGTTCGTTATGGAGTAAGCCACAGGGTAGCCACTCCATACCATCCACAGACTAATGGGCAAGGTGAAGTCTCAAATAGAGAACTCAAAAGAATCCTCGAATGGACTGTAATTAACCGTAGAAGGGATTGGACAAGAAGCTTGGATGATGCTCTGTGGGCATACAGAATAGCATTCAAGACCCCTATAGGGACCTCTCCATACCAGCTTGTGTATGGAAAGGCATGTCACTTGCCAGTGGAACTGGAACACAAGGCCTACTGGGCAACCAGATTCCTGAACCTTGATGCCAAGTTAGCTGGAGAAAAACGATTGCTCCAGTTAAATGAGCTAGAGGAATTTAGACTCAATGCTTTCGAGAATGCAAAAATATACAAAGAGAAAGCGAAAAGATGGCATGATAAGAAATTGTCATCCAGAGTCTTTGAGCCGGGGCAGAAAGTTCTGCTATTTAATTCTAGGCTCAAATTATTCCCTGGGAAATTAAAATCCTGGTGGAGAGGTCCGTATGTGATTACAAGTGTATCACCATATGGATACGTAGAGCTTCAGGATAATGACTCTAACAAAAAGTTCATTGTTAATGGACAGAGAATTAAACATTATCTTGAAAGTAATTTTGAGCAAGAATGCTCAAAACTGAGACTTGATTAGAGCTCAGTAATGGTCCAGCTAAAGACAATAAAGAAGCGCTTGCTGGGAGGCAACCCAGCCATTCACAAAATTTAATTTTATTTGTTTCTTCTAATTAATTGATTTTTACAGGTATATGTCAAAGTATCTTCAAAGGTAAAATAGCAATTGATTGAATTCACAGAGTTACAGGGAAATTTGGAAGCTCACTGGCGTGAAAAAGCCAGTAAGAATTGTTTTGGGCGTTGAATGCCCAAAAGAAGCACCCACTGGGCGTTCAACGCCAGTAAGGGTAGCCATCTGGGCGTTAAACGCCAGAAAGGAGCATCTTCTGGGCGTTGAACGCCAGAAAGAAGCACCTTCTGGGCGTTTAACGCCAGATTGACAGCGTCCTGGGCGTTCAGAAAAACGCCCAGTGACAAAGGACTTCCTGGCGTTCAACGCCAGAAAGAAGCAACAGCTGCGCGTTGAACGCCCAGGAGAAGCAACAATTGGGCGTTAAACGCCCAAAACATGCAGCAGTTGGGCGTTTAACGCCAGGATGGTGAGGAGGAGGTAAAATTCGTCTTTCTTCACAAATTTTCTAATTTTTATGTTTCAATTCATGATTTCTTGCATAAACATGTTTCAAAATATCATCCTTCAATTCCAAAAATTTTAATCCTAATTTCTAAAAACCCTAATTTCTAAAATCCCTTTTTCAAAAATATCAAATGTATCTTAATTCATAAACACAAATCTTTTTCTAATCCAAATCTTTTTCAAATCTTTTTCAACTTATCATATCTTTTGGATTTCGAATTTTCCTCTCCCTCTATTCCTCTCCTTTCCTTTCTTTTGCTTGAGGACAAGCAAACCTCTAAGTTTGGTGTGATTTGCCATGATCACTGAGCTAAAACTCATCAAGATCATGGCACCTAAGGGAACAGGAAGAGCAAGGATGTGAATTGAAGGAACTAAAGCGTCAGAAGCTATTCCTTGAAGGACCAAGCACCCCACAGACTAGAGGAACATCCACTTCCCAAAATACAGGTTGTTAAGTTCTAATTTTAAGCTTTAACTCTGTGATAGTATTATTATAGGATTTTACCTTAGAAGTTATATAGGAGTAGTAGCAATTAGCATATCTATTTTGATTTTATTTTCAATTAAGTTATAATTTATTTTTCTCATCATCATCAAACATGAATAAAATAGTAGATTTTTAGAATAAAGAGGCAATAATTTTTTCGAGTTCTTAATAAGAAAAATTCTAATTATTTATATGTGGTGGCAATACTTTTTGTCTTCTGAATGAATGCTTGAACAGTGCATATTTTTGATCTTGTTGTTTATGAATGTTAAAACTGTTGGCTCTTAAAAGAATGATGAAAAAGAGAAATGTTATTGATGATCTGAAAAATCATGAATTTGATTCTTGAAGCAAGAAAAAGCAGTAAAAAAAACTTTTGCAAGAAATCATTGGATCAAGAAAAAGAAAAAGCCAATAGCCCTTAAAACCAAAAAGCAAGGGTGAAAATGATCCAAGGCTTTGAGCATCAGTGGATAGGAGGGCCCAAGGAAGTAATTCCAAGCCTAAGCGGCTAAATCAAGCTGTCCCTAACCATGTGCTTGTGGCATGCAGGTCCAAGTGAAAAGCTTGAGACTGAGTGGTTAAAGTCGTGATCCAAAAGCAAAAAGAGTGTGCTTAAGAGCTCTGGACACCTCTAACTGGGGACTCTAGCAAAGCTGAGTCACAATCTGAAAAGGTTCACCCAGTCATGTGTCTGTGGCATTTATGTATCCGGTGGTAATACTGGAAAACAAAGTGCTTAGGGCCACGGCCAAGACTCATAAAGCAACTATGTTCAAGAATCAACATACTACACTAAGAGAATCAATAATACTATCTGAATTATGAGTTCCTATGGATGCCAATCATTCTGAATTTCAAGGGATAAAGGGAGATGCCAAAACTGTTCAGAAACAAAAAGCTACTAGCCCCGCTCATCTAAATTAGAATCTGAGCTTCACTTAAAACTCGGAGATTTTATTACTCCTTAAATTCTTTTTATCCTATTTTATTCATCTAGTTGCTTGGGGACAAGCAACAGTTTATGTTTGGTGCTGTGATGAGCAGATATTTTATACGCTTTTTGGGGGTAATTTCATATAGATTTTAGCATGTTTTAGTTAGTTTTTAGTAGAATATTATTAGTTTTTAGGCAAAAATCATATTTCTGGACTTTACTATGAGTTTGTGTGTTTTTCTGTGATTTCAGGTATTTTCTGGCTGAAATTGAGGGAGCTGAGCAAAAATCTGAGTTAGGCTGAAAAAGGACTGCTGATGCTGTTGGATCCTGACCTCCCTGCACTTGGAATGAATTTTTCGGAGCAACAAGAGTCCAATTGACGCTCTCTCAACGACGTTGGAAAGTAGACATCCTGGGCTTTCGAGCAATATATAATAGTCCATACTTTGCGCGAAGATAGACGACGTAACTTGGCGTTGAACGCCAAGTACATGCTGCTATCTGGAGTTAAACGCCAGAAACACGTCATGATCCGGAGTTGAACGCCCAAAACACGTTATAACTTGGAGTTCAACTCCAAGAAAAGCCTCAGCACGTGGATAGCTTTAGTCTCAGTCCCAGCACACACCAAGTGGGCCCCAGAAGTGGATTTCTGCACCAATTATCTTAGTTTACTCATATTCTGTAAACCTAGGTTACTAGTTTACTATTTAAACAACTTTTAGAGACTTATCTTGTACCTCATGACATTTTTAAATCTGAAAATTGTACCTTTTGGCAGCATGAGTCTCTAAACTCCATTGTTGGGGGTGAGGAGCTCTGCAGCGTCTCAATGAATTAATGCAATTGTTTCTATTTCATTCAAACGTGTGTGTGTTCCTATCTAAGATGTTCATTCGCGCTTAATTATGAAGGAGGTGATGATCCGTGACATTCATCACCTTCCTCAATCCATGAACGTGTGCCTGACAAACACCTCTGTTCTACATCAGATTGGATGAGCATCTCTTAGCTTCCTTAATCAGAATCTTCGTGGTATAAGCTAGAACTGATGGCGGCCATTCTTGAGGATCCGGAAAGTCTAAACCTTGTCTGTGGCATTCCGAGTAGGATTCAAGGATTGAATGGCTGTGACGAGCTTCAAACTCGCGATTGCTGGGCGTGATGACAAACGCAAAAGGATCAATGGATCCTATTCCAACATGATCGAGAACCGACAGCTAATTAGCCGTGCTGTGACAGAGCATCTGGACCGTTTTCACTGAGAGGATGGGAAGTAGCCACTGACAATGGTGACACCCTACATACAGCTTGCCATGGATGGAACTTTACAAACAATTGAGTTGAATATTACATTGCAGGAATTCAGAGGACAAAGCATCTCTAAAACTCCAACAGATTCTCCATTAATAAAGTAACAATTTCTTATTCCAAATACTTTGACTTCTTACAATTAAATCCAATTAATCTTATTGACATCCTGACTAAGATTAATAAAATAAACATAGTCTGCTTTAAACCAATAATCTCCGTGGGATCGACCCTTACTCACGTAAGGTATTACTTGGACGACCCGGTGCACTTGCTGGTTAGTTGTGCAGATTGCAAAAAGTGTTATTGCAATTTCGTGCACCAGCCGACTTAATATAGGTGGCTGTCCCATAAATATTTTGAAGTCTTGGAAGGCTTGCTCGCATTCAACTGTCCATTCAAACTCCTTTCCCTTCCTTAGAGTGGCGTAGAAGGGGAGAGAGCTTATTGCGGATCCCGCCAAGAATCTGGACAAGGTTGCCAGCCGCCCGTTGAGTTGTTGTACCTCTTTGATACAAGTCGGGATTTTCATGTAGAATACGGCCCTGCACTTGTCCGGGTTTGCCTCGATTCCTCTCTGTGTGATCATAAAACCCAATAATTTACCAGCTTCTACTGCAAAGGTACATTTTGTGGGATTGAGTCGCATGCCGTGTCATCTTATGGTGTTGAATACTTGTGTCAGGTCGGGTAATAACATCTCTTCGTTTTGCGTCTTCACTAGCATGTTGTCTACGTAGACCTCCGTGATCTTTCCGATGTATCTGAAAAAACTTTGTTCATTAATCTTTGGTAAGTGGCTCCCACGTTTTTGAGACCGAAGGGCATAACAATGTAGTAGTAATTTGCCTTTGGGGTTAAGAAAGAGGTTTTTTCTTGGTCGGGTGGGTACATTGGGATTTGGTTATATCCCGAGTATGCGTCCATAAAGGAGAGGTATTTGTATCCGGAGGAGGCATCTACTAGTGCGTCGATGTTGGGAGTGGATAAGGATCTTTCGGGCAAGCTTTGTTGAGATCGGTATAGTCGGTGCACATTCTCTACTTCCCATTTTACTTTTTTACCAAAACGACATTAGCAAGCCATAGCGGGTATTTGACTTCTCTTATGAAGCCTGCCTCCAGTAGAGCTCGAACCTGTTCTTCCACTGCTTGAGAGAGTTTGGTCCTAGCTTTCTGTGCCTTTGTTGTACTGGCTGAGATCCTGGGTAGACTGCTAGCTTGTGGCACATTAGTTTAGGATCTATGCCTGGCATGTCTGCGGCTTTCCACGAAAAGAGGTCGGCGTTGTCGCGTAGGAACAGAATGAGTGATTCTTTTATGTCCCCTTTTAGGAGTGTGCCGATGTTGGTTGTTTGGTCTGGGGTGTTCCCGATCTGGATTTTCTCTATTTCTCCTTCAGGTTGTAGGCGGAGCTCCTCCCGCCTCCCACTCCACCGAGCTCGATTATGTGGAATTTTTCTCCCTTGCCTCTGAGGTTTAGACTTTCGTTGTAATAGTGGCGCGCCTTCCTCTGATCTACCTTTACTGTGGCTATTCCTTCTGCGGTTGGGAATTTCATGCATAGATGCAGAGTCGAGACTATTGCGCCGAGTTGATTTAACGTTGCCTGACCTATTAGGGCATTGTAGGCTGAGCTTACGTCAACGACAATGTAATCTATTTTGAGTGTTCTTGACTGACTTCCTTTTCCAAAAGTTGTGTGGAGCAGGATGTATCCCATTGGTTGAACCAGGGTATCACCTAACCCGAACAGGCTGTCCGGATATGCTTTGAGTTATTTTTCTTCCAAGCCGAGTTTGTCGAAGACAGTTTTGAATAAGATATCGGCAGAGCTCCCCTTGTCTATCAGTGTGCGATGAAGATTTGCATTTTCCAGTATAATAGTGATGACCATGGGATCGTCATGCCCTGTCGCGATGCCGGATGTGTCTTCCTTGGTAAAAGTGATTGCCGGGATGTCGGGTGCTTCCTTTTTTTCTGCGACGTTATATACGTCTTTGAGATGTCTTTTGCGGAATGATTTGGAGATTCCTCCCCCGGCAAATCCGCCATGTATCATGTGGACGTGTCTTTCTGGCGTCCGGGATGATTGCGTAGTTGGTCCGACATCTTCTGCTCTTCTTCTTTTCCTTTGTTCATCCTCATGGGTGGCCAGGTATCGATCTAGCTTTCCTTCTCGTACGAGCTTTTCTATGACGTTTTTTAAGTCAAAACACTCATTGGTGGAGTGCCCGCGGATCTGATGATATTCACAATATTCAGCCCGGTTTCCTCCTCCTTTTTTGCCTTTGAGTGGTCGAGCTAGTGGTATTTTTCTTGTGTTGCAAACCTCTCTGTAGACATCTACGAGAGACACCCGAAGAGGGGTGTAATTGTGATATTTCTTTATTTTCTCTCCATGTCGATCTTCCTTTTTTCTGGAATCTTTATCTTTATCCCGAGGGGTGAACCCTGCTTTTGAGGTCTCTCCTAATCAGGAGTTTTCCTCCATGTTGATGTATTTTTCCACTCGCTCCTGTACCTCATTCAGGGATGTGGGGTACTTCTTTGATATGGATTAACTAAAAGGCCCTTCTTGCAGGCCATTAATGAGACCCATGATGGCAGCTTCTGTTGGAGGGTTTTGTATATCCATGCATATTTTGTTGAATCTCTCCATGTAGTTACGCAGGGTTTCCCGCTCTCCTTGTTTGATTCCCAGTAAGCTTGGCGCATGTTTTGCTTTGTCTTTTTGGATGAAGAATCTAGCCAGGAAATTTTTGGCCATGTCGTCGAAACTCGAGATAGATCTTGGAGGGAGGTTATCGAACTATTTAATTGTCATTTTTGTTATAGTAGTTAGAAAGGCTTTGCAATGAACTGCATCTGAGGCATCGGTGAGGTACATTCTGCTTCTGAAGTTGCTGAGATGATGGCTGGGATCCGTAGTGCCGTCGTACAAGGTCATGTCTGGGAGTTTAAAGTCTTTTGGGATTCTTGTCTTCATGATCTCCTTGGTGAATGGATCTTGGTCCTCGCGGGTGCTATCTTCGGGAGTAGATCGGCTGGCTTTACTCTTGACATCAGCTTCAAATTTTAGGAGTTTGTTCTCCAATTCCCAGCATCGTCTTATTTCTCTTTGTAGATCCTTCTCAGCCTCTCGTTGACGTAGGGCGTCTTCCTAAAGTTGTTTTAACCGGTCTTGAAATGCCTCCAGGGCTCCCTCGTTTGGGGAGTCCTTACTGTTGATTTGAGGAGTGTCTTTTGGTGTAGTATCCGCATTTTTTTGCGGCGTTCTATCCTCTAGATCTGAGCTGTGGTTGTTGTCATGGTCGTCTGCCATGGTGCTGGGATGACTTCCAGGTTCTCCGGCAACGGTGCCAATGTTCCGAGGGTTACCTGAAACTATAGGTCGATCTCGGACGAGATCTTTTGTGCGGGTTGGAGCTGTTGTGTCCGACTTGTTGGACTTGGTGGTGGTACTGATCTTTCATCCCCAGAGGGGAGGTACCTGCAAGGGACTCCGATGCTCAAGTTAGCAAGGGTATTAAGCAGGTATTGAGTAGAATCAGAATATGAGTTATACCTGGGTGCTCCAGTGTATTTATAATAGTGTAGGGTGACCTTCAAAGATAAGATAAGTTAGTTATCTTATGTTATCTTTATCTTATCTTCGAGTGAGGTCATCTTATCTTCAAGGGAACCGCCCTTCTCTCTGTAGGCTTGGGCTACCCTTGGGTTCGGGTTGTGTTCCTCTGTTTGGGCCCTTTATTGGGCTTTCCTAGTAGTTTGGCTGAGCTCTTTAGGAAGAGGTCGGATTGTCTGACGTGAAGAGGCCGGTCGCTTTGTCGGTAGAATATCCCGGGTCAGACAGCTCGACCCAGGGTATGAATAGAGACTACTGCTCTGACTCAGAGTATATGTGAAATGACCAACCTACAGAAGAAACAATAAGTTCAACAAGCTCAACCTCCCCTACCACAACAAGGCCAATAGTTGGTTCCATAAAGAGTATGCGGGATCTGTGCTAATTATAGTCATTATACTAATGAATGTCCACAGCTCCAGCAGGAAGACAACACTGTGGCAGCCACTCATAACTATAGGCGTCTCAACCAAGCCACTCGCAAGGATCATTACCCCTTGCCATTCATTAATCAAATGCTTGATCTCCTGTCAGGTAAATCCCATTATTGTTTTTTAGATGGTTATACAGGCTACTTTTAAATTCATATAGCCCCTGAAGATCAGGAAAAGACTACTTTTACATGTCCTTTTGGAACTTATGCTTATAAGAGACCTTTGGCTTATGCAATGCACCAGTTACTTTTCAATGGTGTATGATGAGTCTTTTCTCTGATCTCATTGAGACCTGTATGGAAGTTTTTATGGATGACTTTAGCGTATATGGTGATTCATTTAGTCTTTGCTTGGATAGTTTATCTAGAGTATTGGACAGGTGTGTTAGTTCAAACCTTGTTTTAAATTTTGAAAAATGTCATTTTGTGGTGAAACAAGGAATTGTTCTAGGACATGTTATTTCTGATACTGGTATTTTTGTAGACCCAGCAAAGGTGGATGTTATTTCTAGTTTACCTTACACCTCTTCCGTGAGGGAAGTCCGTTCGTTCCTTGGCCATGTAGGTTTTTACAGGAGATTCATTAAGGACTTCAGTATGGTAGCATTACCTTTATCCAGATTGCTGCAGAAAGATATCGAGTTCGAGTTCCGTGAAGATTGTAAGCAAGCTTTTGATAAGCTGAAGACCGCCCTGACTCAAGCTCCAATTGTGAGAGGACCAGACTGGAGTCAGCCATTTGAAATCATGTGCGATGCTTCTAATTATACAGTAGGAGCAGCGCTGGCTCAGCGTGAAGGTAAGGATCCTTTCGTAATTGCTTATGCGTCTAAGACTTTAGACGGTGCTCAGTCTAATTACACCACTACTGAAAAAGAGCTCTTAGCTATTGTGTTCGCTCTGGATAAATTCCGAGCCTATTTACTTGGTACTAAAGTAGTAGTGTACTCAGACCACGCAGCTCTAAAGTATTTATTAGCTAAAAAGGAGTCCAAACCAAGGCTTATACGTTGGATACTACTACTACAAGAATTTGATTTAGAAATCAAGGATAGGAGTGGTAACCAGAATCTAGTGGCAGACCACTTGAGTCGCCTCGAGCACATCACGGATGCCTCCACTCCTATAAATGATCATTTCCCATTCGATAACTTACAAGTAGTATCTGAAGTAGTCCCTTGATATGCGCCTGTAGCTAATTATCTAGTCAGCCGCACTTTCCCTCCAAACTTTTCTAAGCATCAAAGAGACAAGCTGAAAAGCGAGTCAAAATATTATATATGGGATGATCCGTATTTATGGAGGTGTGGTGCTGACCAGGTAACTAGACGGTGTGTGCCTCAATCAGAATTCCAGTCCATTTTAGAGGCCTGCCACTCATCTGAGAGTGGAGGATATTTTGGCCCTCAAAGAATAGCTAGAAAAATTCTAGACTGTGGATTCTGGTAGCCCACATTTTTTAAAGACACTGCTGAATTTTGTAAATCTTGATCCCCATGCCAAAGGTTTGGTAATATATCCAAGAAGGATGAGATACCTCAACAGATTATGCTTTTCTATGAAATTTTTGACGTTTGGGGCATTGACTTCATGGGTCCATTTCCAAATTCTAATGGTTACTTTTATATATTGTTAGCTATGGATTACATTTCTAAATGGGTGGAAGCAATTCCTATCCGCACTGATGATGCTAAAACCGTTGTTTTCTTTGTTAGAAACCATATCATTTGTCGCTTTAGATCACCACGAGTAATCGTGAGTGATCAAGGCACCCATTTTTGTAACAAGAGACTAACAGGATTACTGAAAAAGCATGGGAAAATTCATAAAGTGGCAACAGCCTACCATCCCCAGACTAATGGGCAAGCCGAGGTGTCTAACAGAGAGATAAAACGTATATTGCAGAAGATAGTCAAACCTCATCGAAGAGACTGGAGCACCAGACTACAAGATGCACTCTGGGCATATAGAACGGGATACAAGACACCTATTGGGACGAGCCCGTTCCGCTTAGTTTACGGAAAGGCTTGTCACCTCCCAGTTGAGGTCAAGCACAAAGCCTTTTGGGCAGTGAAGGAATGCAACATGGGATTTGAGAAAGCCGGAGCTGAAAGGAAGTTGCAACTGCAGGAATCAGAAAGCCTTCGCCTAGAAGCTTATGAGAACTCCAAACTTTACAAGAAAAAGATGAAGGTTGTGCATGATAAGTACATCAAGAGGAGAGAGTTCCAACCTGGGGACTTAGTCCTCCTTTACAAATCCAGATTGAGTTTCATGCCAGGCAAGTTGAGATTAAGATGGGACAGTCCTTATAGAGTAGAGAAGGCTGAGCCACATGGAGTTTTCCACCTGAGTCATCCTTCAAGCTCTGAATTCATCAAAGTCAATGGACATCGCTTAAAGCTATATCATGGTGAGAAGATGAAGAAAAAGAAGGAGCTAGAGATTTTCCTCTTGGAAGATCCACCCACAGTAGAAGACTGAGCTAGTGGAGCATCCAACTTAAAGACGTTAAAACAAAGTGCTGGGTGGGAGACAACCCACTATAGTAGGATCGTTCCTTTCTCTCTTCTTAGTTTTCTTTTTCAATAACTCTTCTCAGTATTAGTGCATATAGTTTGCATTTGCATATTGCATATATAAAAAAGGTGGGGGGGAACGCATGCGACCCAACAGCGTCGCCGACGCATCCGCGTCATATGTGCGTTGGGAAGAAAATAAGATTGAATAGAGAGTTATGCGAAAGTGTGGCTGGAAGCGTGCCTTTGGCAAAAATATAACCACGCGACCGCATGCCTGACGCGTCCGTGTCCTGTGAGGAAAATGTCTCCCATGTCTCCGCGTCAACCATGCGAACGCGTGCCCTATAAATCGACGTAAACAAGGGTGTATGGCAGAATGTTAGGCTGGAACGGGGCTGGAATGGTGCTAGACGCACAAGCCCTACCGCGCGAACGCGTGCCCCACGCGTCCGTGTCGTTTTTCGAAGTTTGGCCATTCACGCAATCGCGTCTACCACGCGAACGCGTCACCCTAAAATTTGGCAACAATGAGTTGGAACAGAAAGTTGTGCGAACGCGAGGCTGCTCTCGCGCCACTATCACAACTCATGTCACTCGTCCGCGTGACCGACGCATCCACGTCACTCCATATAAGCACTATTCACGCGAACGCGTAACCCACGCGTCCGCGTCGCCCGCACTGCACAACTTATCCAGATCAGCCAAAATATCTTATCTTTTCTTCCCAAATCCTAATTCTTTCTTCCCTCTTCCTCCTTCTTCCTTCTTTCTCACTTCCTACCTCCTCTTTCTCACCACCATCATCAAGGTCTTTTCTTTTCTTCTTCCCTCTTTACTTTTCTATTCTTATTATTCTTTTTATGTTTTCTTCTTCTTTTTCTTTTTACTTTTATTATCTATGCTTCCTTTTTCTTTCTTTTTCTTTTAATTGGAGTTGGAAATTTATTTGGGTCATTATTCTCTATATTTTGCTTGTGGATTATTAGGAGTTATTTGACAATTATATATTATTTTTATAGGATTGCTTGTATGTTCAATTTAATACTTTTCACAACTTATTTTCCATGCATGCTGTGTGTTTGTGAAAATGCCCGTATAGCATTGTGCACTATTTTTAGATTTCTTTTATTCTACTACTTTAAATGCTTGCTTTTCACAAAACCTTTTTTATATTTTATTAATTAAATATAATTTTTATTACAAACATATTGTTAGTTTGAAAGACTTGGTAATCTAACTTGGACATTGAATGCTTGATCTATGCTACTCATGCCTTTGCCGGCATGCCAATAAATACCTTGCATTTAACTGCCATCACATGCACTTGCTTTATTTCCATTGATGACTTTCCACATGTAGTCATGACCATGTGTTAACGTCATTCTTTTTTTACCGTGCATTGATTACCGCCTTTCCCGTTCTCTTCCTTGCTCTAACCCTTGAAGTTTTAACGTCCTTACTCTTTCCCTTTCAGGATGGCTACCAAGAAAGGAAAGGAGAAAGCTACTCCCAAACCACGAGCAAGGAGAGGAACAAAAAGAGCATTAGTGGCAGAGCCATCTTCAACTACAGTTAAGCCTTCCCAGCAAAGGACACTGCGCGATTTCCCAGCAATCTTTCATGGTGGTTTTCATCAACCTTTTTCATCAACCTTTGCTGGGAAGGCTTTCTCTTTTTCATTAGCCACGGCAGGTCAATCTTTCATGCGTAGTTGAATTCTACTCCAATTTTCACTTGCCAACCTTGCAGTCTGTCTATGTCCGTCAGAAGCAAGTCCCCATTACAGAAGAGGCCATTCAACGAGCTCTAGATTTTCCCTTTGCTCTAGAAGGACTGTACGCATTCCAAGAAGCCTCACTCAAGCGCCAGACATACCAATTTGACTGGGACGCTGTTCTCAACGTTATCACATAACCTGGCAGCAGATGGATTTATGGTTACCATCATTCCTAACCTAGGGGAATATCGTCTTCGACACTTACTTTGGAGGCTCGCGTATGGGCACATATTATGTCCCATTACATCTTTCTGAGCACTCATGAGTCCTCCTTCACTGCAGACATGGTCGTTCTACTATGGTGCATCCTTACAGACCAGCCTCTAAACCTACTAAGACACATCCGGAATGCCATGGGACACGTATAAATTGCGGGCAACTTACCTTTTCCCGCCTTGGTCTCAGATCTTGTCTCAGCAGTTGGAGTCTCCTACAGAGCTAGGGACACCAAAACCATGCTTCCACGGGATGATCAGTACGTCCCTGACGGAAAATATCTCAGGCCACCAACAGCCACTACCAGCTAGTCCACAGAACAAGCTGCAGACATCCCCTCTTCCATACCACAAGCACTTTCAACAAGTCAGCTGCTCCATCAAATACTGGAAAGGTTGGACCGGCAAGACCAGAAAGCGAAGCTTTGAGAGCACCACAACCAGCGCCGATTCAAATACCTCAAGGAGCTACTCACCGGAAACCACAGACCTGACAAAGACCCAGACACTCCGGACTCCACTTCCTTTACCAGCACAGGGAGCCATGACGGTTTCGACGGTGGAGATACTGCTACCAGCCCACTTTTGTTCCTGACAGATGGCACCGAGGACGGTGCAACGCCTTAAGTGTGGGAGGTCGGTCAGTACCTGACTTTCGGAGGTAATTTCTCTTCCTTAACACCAATAAAATAGAATATTTAGTTAGTTTTTCTTTTTTTAAAATAGGACAGATTGCATAGTAATAGGTTAATTGCATGCATGTGCTACTTGATTGAAAAGATAATAAGTTCCCTCTAAGACCCAAAATTTTTTGTTCTTTCACTAATTTAAATCAAAACCTTTATGTTAAATTTGTTTGAAGTTGTAATTGGAACATGGTTTTCGAGCTAAAGAACACACAACCTGTGAGACTTTGAGCCTAAATACATGGTTACAATATTTAACCATAAATATTTTATTCTTGTGTGTTTACTTCTTTATGATTGTAATTTGAATTTTGTTTTATCCTATATGTCCAATGTGAATTTGTTATATGCATGCATATGATTGAGGCCATTATTTGTTTAGTTTACTTACCCCAAATAAGCCTACCCTTTAAATTACCTTTGTTAGCCACTTGAGCCGTTTTAATCCCATTTGTTCTACATTTTACCACATTACTAGCCTTAAGCAGAAAAATAATTAAATATCCTAATTGAATCTTTGGTTAGCTTAAGATAGAAAGGGTGTGTTAATTGAGTATGGGAAGATTGTAGGAACAAGGGTTAATAAAGGAATGTGTCACGATAAAATAATGAGAATTTGGGTACCTACTCATGTGAAACTATAAAAGAAAATTAAAAATCTATGTGCATTGATAAGCTATGTTTATTTTCATGTTTAAAAAAAATAAATAATATATATAAATTTAGTATATAATGGGACAAAATTACCCCGATGCTAAGTTGAAGTTCAACAATCAATGCACATATGATGAAATTAAAATAAAGGTTGATGCATGAGTATGGAATGTGAAAAGGAAACTCTGGGTAGCTAGGTATGAAATTTGAAGTTATAGAGAATATACATATATGATTAGGTGAAGGCTTGGGTTAATTAAAGATTCAATTTATAAGCTAACTTAGCAATATATACCCTTACCCTTACCTTAGCCCCGTTACAACCTTGAAAAGACCTCATGATGTTTGCATTGGTACATTAAATGTTGTTGATTGGTTAGGTGAAGAAAAAAAATTAGAAAGCATGATTAGAGAAGGATAGAGTGATTACCCTAGACACTAGAGAGATTAGAGTGCACACACACCATCAGTGAGGGTTCAATGCTTGATTTTATGTTCCCTGCTTTCACGAGATGTCTTCTTACAAATTTACTTGCTTTTACTGTATGATTTGAATTAGTGGGTTTTGATCTATGTTTTGTCTTAGAGAACTTATTTATTTTTAATCATGTAGACAAAAATCTTATAGTTGCATTCATATATAGGTTGCATTGCATTGCATGAGTCTTACATGTCCCTATTCATTCATATTTATCTCCTTCAACTAAGCATGAGGACATGCTAATGTTTAAGTGTGGGGAGGTTGATAAACCATTATTTTATAATTTATCTTGTGTTTCATTGTGTAGTTTTATCAAGTCTTCACCCACTTATTCATATGATTTGCATGTATTTATAATTCCTTCCTAAATTTATGCTATGTTTGAAAACTTGCTTCTTAGAGATCTTTTAATTATGTATTTTAATTCTCCTATATACCATTCATTTCCGTGATTCATGTGTTAAGTGTTTCAGGCTTCATAGGGCAGGAATGGCTTGGAGAATGGAGAGGAAGCTTGCAAAAATGGAAGGAACACAAGAAATTGAGAAGATGACCAGCGAGAAGCGACGCGGACGCATGGCTCACGCGATCGCGCGAAATGGAGGAAATCGTAGTGATGCGCTCACGTGCCTAACGCGAACGCGTGGATTGGAAGCTGTACGAGTGACGCGGATGTGTGGACGACGCGCACGCATGGCATGGAAAAACGCTGGATGACACAATCGCGTGGACGACGCGGTCGCGTGACGTGCGCGATCTACAGAATTTGCAGAAATCATTGGCGTGGATTTTGGGCCACATTTTAACCCAGCTTTCGGCCCATAAACACAGATTAGAGCTAGGGAACATGCAGAGACACAGGACAATTCTCATTGCGCATAATTTTTAGTTTTAGATCTGATTTTTCCTCCTCCTCTAGGTTTTCTTTCTACACATTCATAGTTCTTAGGATTTTGTTTTTATTGCTTTTTGGATTGGGATATTGAGAAGAGTTATTACCTCCGCAAGACTTCATCGCTATAGTTTGTTTTCTCTACTTTTTACTTACTCTTTCATATCCTTAATTTGTTCAGAGTTACAATTGGATTATTTTTAGAATTTATTAATACAAGAACTATTTTTGTTTTTAATTGATCTTTTTTATTATTGTTTACCATGTCTTTCTTTATTCCCCTTTTTTATTTTGTGAAGTTTACATTTATAATAATGGAGTAGTTCTCTAACTTGATTGGGAGTTGATTGAAAGGAGAACCTTGAGTTGGAGTGCTCAAGAGTAAATTGTAATTGGGTTTATTGTTGGATGGCTCTCTAATCACTGACACTAATCCTTCCCAAGGTAGAGGTTTAGAACTTGTGAATAGAAGTAGACTTCCAACTTACTTGACTTTCCTCTACCTAGTAAAGGATAACTAAGTAGAAACAACCTTCAATTATCAATTGATTTTGGGAGAACCCCAACAAGGATAGAACTTTCGATTAATCTACTCCCGGTCAAGATTTTTATTTAAATTACATAATTTTTCTGATTTAATTTCCTTTTTATCTAACTCAAAACCATTTTTGGAAAACCTCTGGTTAATAAAATAGCACATCTTTCTGCAACTTGTTGGGTGACGACCTGGGATTCATACTCCCAGTATTTTAATTCTAATTTTGTGACAACCCTTCTAAATTGACAAGTGGATTTTTGTTGGTTAAGAACTGTACTTGCAACGTATCTCTCACAATAATTTCTTAATCTGCCAATTTCTGCCACGTCACACAGCCTCAGAATAGTGCTTGGGTGACCAAGTCTACTTGATTTACCAGTGTCCTCAGCTATATCTTGAATGCTATCTGCTATGAGCTGAGGCACATTGACTTCTCCTCCCATAAGTATGCAATAGGTCAAAATTGCTCTCTTGATTGTGAACTCAGATGTATTTGCAGCAGGGAGGATGGATCTTCTCACTATCTCATACCAACCTTTGGCTTCTGGTGTGAGATCCACTCTCTTCAAGTGGCTTGGATTTTCTTCTGAGTCCCTTTCCCAATCTTTGCCTTCAAAGCATATACCACTTAATATCTCATCAGGATCACTTTCACCCTACATTCTGTCATCAAAGCTAGGTTCTCCATAGGTTATCACCTTTATCTGCAGTACTCTCATAATGGACGATGGGCTAAAATCTACCTCAAACCCCCTAACATAACTCTTATAGGGAGGGTTGTCTTTGTTTGTCCTCATAGCATTTGCATAAAAATTCCCTTATCATGACTGCACTGATGTCTGTGAGAGGTTCACACAAAAGCTCCCATCTCCTCTCTGCCTCTATTCTTCTCATGATGGGATATTCTCCATTTTTTAGCTTGAGCCCAGTCTCTGGAATGACTTTCTTTGATTCCATTAGCCTATAATACCTTGATTCATGAAATTGAGACTTAAATTTCTTAGTATCATAGGTTAGTGGTTCGGCTACCATTGGTTCTTTTCCTTTCCTTCTTCTAGAACTCGAGAAAGCCATATATTAAGAAGGAAAGAAAGAAAAAGAGAAGATATGTTTTGGTTAATGCATGGTTGTGTGGGAAGGAATGGGAGGTAAGGTATTGTGTGGTGTCTTTGGGTGAGAGAAGAACAATGTAGGTCTTGTGGAGGGTTTACACGAAGAAAGCAAGGTGTGTGGCTTAAGGAATGTTACTGCCAATTTATAGAAGGGGAGGTATTGTTGGAGGGAAGCATTGGCTCGGTTATTTGGCAATGAAGGGTGAGGATTGAGCAAAATTTTGTTGAGGATCCATGAAGTGAATGGTGTGCATGTGGAGATGGTTGAAGACAAGGATTGCTTCTCCATTGAGTGCATGTGGTTCGGCCTCCAAAGTGCTAAACCATGCAGATGTTGTTCTTAAGAGAGCACACTTCCCTAGGCGCATGTGACTCCCTTTTTCATCTTGTGATGACCGTGCATGCCCCCTTTTGTCCTTTCCATCAAATTTCATCATTCCTACAATGTGAACTAAATAGTGAGCCTGAACTTTCAAATGTCATATGGTGGTAGTGTATTATATATATATATAAAAAGAAAGTGTTGGTATGTGTTCCTTATGTGTGAATAACCAACCATGCCTCTTAGAGATTAAACAAAATTTTGGTGAACACCAAACTTGTTTTCTTCTAAATGACTTATATGAAATCTAATGAATATCTATCATAATTAGTATATTCATTATAAGGAACACTTTATTTGTTACCATGCTATCATAAACTCATAAAATAATGTAATATATGGTTTATCTATTCATGAATTTGAGCCTTTAAGTGAAAAAAATTGACTCTCTTGGAATTCATAGCATATACAGACACCAAACTTAAGGTTTGGCTATATACTTAAACAGAAAGAAGGAGTATATATCCTAGAATGGTTCTATGATCAATCATGCTTGAAAAGCTAATTTAAGGTACCTTTAGGCACACCAAACTTAGGAGTTAAACATGTGCTCTAAAATAACATGTGGAATTATTAAACCCACTCATGAGAGCTTAACTTCATGCTAGAAAAACCATTAGTTATTGAAATTAAAATAACAGCAAGAACATTAAATCATGGGCTGCCTCCCATGGAGCGCTCTTTTATTGTCACTAGCTTGACATTGGTCCCTTATTAGGGTGGTCGATGATTGTGGTGCCTCAATTTGTCTCCTCTCACTGTGGGCTTCCTTCCAGTGCCTTGATGTTCAATCTCTGTATGCTCCAGTGAGAGTATCCTATTGATAGTGTAGTAATCATCAGCTTGTTGATCTGTCCCCAACTGTTGGTAAATTAGATGTACTTTATCTCCCTTTGAGAATCCTTCAGTTGGTATCTTCTTATTATTCCACCCTTTTGGAACTCTTTTCTTACTCCTCTTTCCTTTCTTCACTTGTCTTGCTTCTTCTGCAGCAGGTTTTATGTTAGGGACCTCCTTCTCAATAATCACCTCTTCAATCCCTTCCTACCTTTTCTTTTCGACCTTCACATGTTCCTTACCCTCTTTTTCTTCTCCACTCTTCATCTCTTGCTCTACAGGTAAGCTGATGATCTCCTTGTTGGGTTTTCCTTTCCATTATAAATCTTCTTCTTCAATCTTCATGCAGATTTTCTCTTTATCAGTATGCTGTGCTTCTTGAAAGACATTCAAAGTGATTCTCTCATCATGTACCCTTAAGGTCAGTTCTCCTTGTTCAACATCGATGATGGCCCTTACTGTGGCCAGGAAGGGTCTTCCCAATATGATGGAGTCACCTCCTTCCTCATCTAGATCCAAGATCACAAAATCTGCAAGGAATATGAATGTATCCACCTTGATCAAGAGGTTTTCAATCACTCCTTTGAGAAGTACTAGTGATTTATCCACAAGCTCCAACGACATCTGTGTAAGCTTTACTTCCTCTATACATAGCCTTCTCATCATAGAATAGGGCATTAAATTGATTCTGGCTCCTAAATCGCACAGGGCCTTATCAATGGATATGTTTTCCATGGTACAAGGCAGAAAGAAACTCCTAGGATCTTTGAGCTTTAGTGGGAGGCCTTTTAGGATTACTGCACTGTATTCTTGTGTCATAAGCATTGTTTCCTTCTCATGCCAGTTTCTCTTTTTGTTGATGAGCTCTTTTAGGAATTTAGCATATAGAGGCATTTGTTCTAGAGCTTCAACAAGTGGGATATTGATCTCTAGCTTCTTGAATACCTCTAAGAACTTAGGGAATTGTTGGTCTTTGATCTCCTTGTTAAACCTTTGAGGGTATGGAATGGCAGGAGTGTATGTTTTCACCATTGTCCTCTGTTCTTGTGATGGCTCTTCCATGATTTGCTTCCCCTTCTTTAAAGCTTGAGGTTCCTTTTTCTCCTTGAGCTTCTCTTGGTTCTTTTCTTCAATTATCCCTTGCTCTTTACTGCTGGTCTTGTCATCCTTTGTTGGCTTCTTGGTGGCTTCTTTGTCATCACCAAAGTTCTTCCACTCCTCAATTGGATAGCCTTGCATTTTTTTTCGGATTAGGAATGGTATCACTTGGGAGTGAACTGGTTGGTCTTTCAATTACTGCTTGCTTGTATAGTTGTCCAATCTGCCTTTCTAATTTTCTCATTAAGGCTTCATGGTTCTTACTGGTTATCTCCTGATACTTCATCATCTTTTCCATTAGTATCTCCAAGTTAGAGATCCTTTGAGACTCTGGGGGTGGTTGTGGTTGGTTGTAGGATGTGGTTGAGGGTGGATGATAGTTATTTTGGTTAGTGATGAATTGTTGGGTGGATAGTTGTTAGGTTGAGGTTGGTTATTTTATGGTATTCTGTACCAGTTTTGGTTAGTGTTTTGATGGTTTTGGTGGTTTATGTTTTTGGAGTTATTTTGGTTTGAGTTTCTTTGCCATGGTTGCTAGTTTTGGTTGTCTCCCCACCTCAGGTTTGGATGGTTTCTCTAGGAAGGATTGTAGGTATCTCCATGAAAGTCCTTTGATCCAGAACCTTGGTTGTGCACATATTGAACTTGTTCCTACTGCTGATCTTTTTGGTTTTCTTCATTTTTCCACCATGTGGGTGATGGTTGACTTGTATTCACTGCTGCAACTTGGAGGCCATCAATCTTCTTGGCCATCATCTTGCTGCTGGATTTGTTGGTGCATCACATTGTTTTGAGCTAAAATAGTGTCCACACCTTCAAGCTCCAATACACCTTTCCTTTGAGCTGGTTGGCGTTGCCTCTGATGACCATAGAAGTATTGGTTGTTTGTTACAGTGTCAATGAGATTTTGAGCCTCCTCAGCTGTCTTCGTGAGTTGTACTGAGCATCCAGCAGAGTAATCAAGTGCTTCTTGAGCTCTCACTGTCAATCCTTCATAGAAGTTTTGGAGTCTATCGCATTTACTGAACATTTCTGGTGGGCATTTCCTGATTAGAGCTTTGTATCTCTCCCATGCCTCATACAATGACTCTCCATCCATCTGAGTGAATGTTTGGACCTCTGTTTTGAGTCTGATGATCATTTGGGGAGGATAAAACTTGGCTAAGAACTTGTTCACTAGATCTTCCCAATTATTGATGCTTTCTCTTGGAAATGACTCCAACCATTGAGTAGCTTTGTCTCTCAGGGAAAATGGAAACAGCAATAATTTGTAAATGTCAGGATGCACACCATTGCTTTTTACTGTGTCACAAATCCTCAGAAAGGTGGATAAGTGTTGGTTTGGATATTCAACTGGACCTCCTCCATAGGAACAATTGTTCTGCACGAGAGTGATGAGTTGAGGCTTCAATTCAAAGTTATTTGCATTGACATTGGGAGTAAGAATGCTACTCCCATAGTACCTTGGATTTGGAAAAGTGTAGGAGGCTAGAACCCTCCTTTGAGGCTGGCCATTGTTGTTAACCACTTCCTCTGGTGGATTAGGAGCATTTCCTTCCATTTCCTGGTTCTCTTCCTCTGATTCCTCTCCACCAATAACTCCCTTTCCTCTGGCTTCTCTTCTTATTCTTCGAAGAGTTCTCTCTTCAATCTCACTAGAGGTGGAGACATCTCTCCTTGCTTCTATCATACACACGAAACCAGAAACCAAGAAATACAATTCACTCTATTGCTAGAGTTATGTTAAGGTTAGTTTAAGCAAAAATTCAAACAGCTAATGTGTTTGTTAAAAATAAAAAGAAAATGCTTAATCTAGATTATCACCCTACTTAATCATTGTCAATCTAAATCAATCCCCGACAACGGCGCCAAAAACATGATGAGGGAAAAATGATTCCACACAAAACACACCAGCAAGTGTACCAGGTCGCATCAAGTAGTAATTACTCATGAGAGTGAGGTCGATCCCACAGAGATTGATGGATTGAGCAATTTTAGTTAGGTGATGAATTTAGTTAAGCAAATAGTTGATAATTTGAGTGAATTTTGATTAACAGAAGTTAAATTGCATGTAAATAAAAGGGAGAGGGGAAATTGACAAAATCTAAAGTGCAGAAAGCATAAATTGCATGAAACTTAGAGTTCAAGAAAGTAAATGAGATGAAACTTAAATTGCAAGAAATGTAAATTGCAGAAACTTAAAGTGCAAGAAACTTAAATTTACTGAATCTAAATTTCTTAGAAATGTAAATTTCTTGAAGAGTGAAAGGGCTTTGGGTGCTAGGATTTAGAATTTAACAAGAAAATGTAAATTAAAGCAACTCAGAAAGCTATTAGATGAAGGGATTCAGTTCAGTAGCAAAACAGAAAGGAAAATTTCTTGAAGAAACAAACAGCAAGAAAACTAGATTCACTTATGAAATCCTAATGAGAAATTGAAGATCAAAGAATAGAAATGAGATTAGAAAGCAGATCTAGATCTCAATTTCTCTCTTGATCAAACAAAAAAGTAATTGCAGAAGAAATGAGAAGGAGAACAGTAAATGAAACTTAGATCCAATTCTTAGAACAATTGAGAAGAAGACTGAAAGATGATTCCCAGATTAAGAATAAATGGAGCTCTTCAATCACAATTCAAAATCCAAGAAGAGACAATAGAAGTTGCATAAGAAAAGAAAAATGAAAACAGAAAGCTAAATCCAACTCCTAAATCCCAAATTCAACGACAAATGAAATTTAAAAGCGAAAACTAAAAATGAGCAAAAAGGTCCTTTACAAGTTGAATTAACTCCTATTTATACACTTTCTATTTTTGGGTCTTCAAAGCTTGGAGTGGGTGATGAGCGGATAATTTATACGCTTTTTGGCATTCTTTTTAGGAAGTTTTTAGTAAGATCAAGCTACTTTTAGGGATGTTTTCATTAGTTTTTATGTTAAATTCACATTTCTGGACTTTACTATGAGTTTGTGTGTTTTTCTGTGATTTCAGATAATTTCTGGCTGAAATTGAGGGACTTGAGCAAAACTCTGAAAAAGGCTGACAAAAGGACTGCTGATGCTGTTGGAATCTGACCTCCCTGCACTCGAAATGGATTTTCTAGAGCTGCAAAACTCCAATTGGCACGCTCTCAACGGCGTTGGAAAGTAGACATCCAGAGCTTTTCAGCAATATATAATAGTTCATACTTTATTCGGAAATTGACGACGTAACTTGGCGTTGAACGCCAAGTACATGCTGCTGTCTAGAGTTAAACGCCAGAAAAACGTCATGATCCGGAGTTGAACGCCCAAAACACGTTATAACTTGGAGTTCAACTCCAAGAAAAGCCTCAGCTCGTGGATAGATCAAGCTCAGCCCAAGCATACACCAAGTGGGCCCCGGAAGTAGATTTATGCATCAATTACTTACTCATGTAAATCCTAGTAGCTAGTCTAGTATAAATAGGATAAGTTACTATTGTATTAGACATCTTTTGACAGTTTAATCTTTTGACTATTCGGTCTCTTGATCATGGAGAAGGCTGGCCATTCGGCCATGCCTGAACCTTTTACTTATGTATTTTCAACAGTGGAGTTTCTGCACACCATAGATTAAGGGTGTGGAGCTCTGCTGTACCTCAAGTTTCAATACAATTATTATTACTTTCTATTCAATTCTCTTCTATCCTTATTCCAAGATATACGTTATACTTAACTTTGATGAATGTGATGATCCGTGACACTCATCATCATTCTCACCTATGAACGTACGTGACTGACAACCACTTCCGTTCTACTTTAGGCCGGGCGCATATCTCTTAGATTCCCCAACAAAATCTTCGTGGTATAAGCTAGATAGATGGCGGCATTCATGAGGATCCGGAAAGTCTAAACCTTGTCTATGGTATTCCGAGTAGGATTATGGGATTGAATGACTGTGACGAGCTTCAAACTCCTGAAGGCTGGGCGTGATGACAAGCGCAAAAGAATCAAGGGATTCTACTCCAACCTGATTGAGAACCGACAGATGATTAGCCGTGGTGTGACAGAGCATAGGAACGTTTTCACTGAGAGGATGGGATGTAGCCATTGACAACGGTGATGCCCTACAAACAGCTTGCCATGGAAAGGAGTAGGAAGGATTGGATGAATGTAATAAGAAAATAGAGATACGAGAGGAGCACAGCATCTTCACACACTTATCTGAAATTCCCACTATTGATTTACATAAGTATTTCTTTCCCTGTTATTTTCTTTTTATTAATTAATTTTCGAACTCATCATAAACTATTTAATCTGCCTAACTGAGATTTACAACATGACCATAGCTTGCTTCATACCAACAATCTCTGTGGGATCGACCTTTACTCACGTAAGGTATTACTTGGATGACCCAGTACACTTGCTGGTTAAGTTGAACGTAGTTGTGATCACACATGCCAAAGAGCCATTAAATAAATCTCATGCAAATACAAAGAGGGCAATCACAATTTCGTCCACCAAGTTTTTGGCGCCGTTGCCGGGGATTGTTCGAGTATGGACAACTGACGGTTCATCTTGTTGCTCAGATTAGGTAATTTTATTTTCAAATATGTTTTTCAAAATTTTTCTTTTCTTTTTTGTTTTTCTAACCATGTTTTTCGAAAAAATTAAAATAAAAATACAAAAAATTAGAAAATCATAAAAATCAAAAATATTTTGTGTTTCTTGTTTGAGTCTTGTGTTAATTTTTAAGTTTGGTGTCAATTGCATGCTTTTAAAATTTTTCTTGCCTTTTTTTGAAAATCTCATGCATTCATAGTGTTCTTCATGATCTTCATGTTGTTCTTGACAAGTCTTCTTGTTTGATCTTGATGATTTCTTGTTTTGTGTTGTTTGTTGTTTTTCATGTGCACTTTTGCATTCATATTTTCCATGCATTAAAGATTTCTAAGTTTGGTGTCTTGCATGTTTTCCTTGCATCAAAATTTTTTTTTTTTAAAAATATGTTCTTGATGTTCATCATGATCTTCAAAGTGTTCTTGGTGTTCATCTTGACATTCATAGTGTTCTTGCATGCATTAAGTGTTTTGATCCAAAATTTTCATGTTTTGGGTCATGTTTGTGTTTTTCTCTCTCATAATTAAAAATTCAAAAAATCAAAAAATATCTTTTCCTTATTTCTCTCCAAATTTTCAAAAATTTGAGTTGACTTAGTCAAAAATTTTCAAAATTAGTTGTTTCTTACAAGTCAAGTCAAATTTTCAATTTTAAAAATCTTATCTTTTCAAAATCTTTTTCAAAAATTATATCTTTTTCATTTTTTTCCTTTTTTCGAAAATTTCAAAAATCTTTTTTAAAATATTTTCAAAACCTTTTTCTTATCTTTACATCTAATTTTTGAAAATTAGCTAACAATTAATGTGATTGGTTCAAAAATTTGAAGTTTGTTACTTTCTTGTTAAGAAAGGTTCAATCTTTAAGTTCTAGAATTTTATCTTGTAGTTTCTTGTTAGTTAAGTCATTTTAAAAATTAGATCTTTTTATCTTTTATCTTATCTTTTTCAAAAATTTTATCTTTTTCAAAATTTGATTTCAAAATATCTTATCTAACCTCTTATCTTCTTATCTTTTCAAATTTGATTTTAATATCTTTTCCAACTAACTCTTTGACTTTTTGTTTGTTTCTTATCTTTTTCAAAACCACCTAACTACTCTTCCCTCTCTAATTTTCGAAAATATCTCATCCCTTTTTCAAAATATCTTTTTAATTAATTAATTGTTTTAAATTTTAATTTTAATCTTATCTTATCTTTAATTTTCGAAAATTACTAACCCCTTTTTCAAAATTGTTTTCGAAATTCTCCCTCTCTTTTCTTATTCTATTTATTTATTTAATTACTAACACTTCTCTTCACCCCTCTTCACCTAATATCCGAATCCCCTCTTCTACTTTCTTCTCCCCTTTCTTCTTCTACTAACATAAAGGAATCTCTATACTGTGACATAGAGGATTCCTCTTTCTTGTTTTCTTCTCTTTCATATGAGCAGGAACAAGGATAAAGGCACTCTTGTTGAAATTGATCCAGAACCTGAAAGGACTCTGAAGAGAAAATTAAGAGAAGCTAAATTACAATAATCCAGAAGTAACCTTTCAGAAAATTTCGAACAAGAGAAGGAGATGGCAGCCGAAAATAATAATAATGTAAGGAGAATGCTTGGTGACTTCACAAAGCCAACGTCCAAGTTTGATGGAAGAAGCATCTCCATTCCTGCCATTGGAGCCAATAATTTTGAGCTTAAACCTCAGCTAGTTGCCTTAATGCAACAAAACTGCAAGTTTTATGGACTTCCATCTGAAGATCCTTATCAGTTTCTAACTGAGTTCTTGCAGATCTGTGAGACTGTAAAGACAAATGGAGTTGATCCTAAAGTCTACAGACTCATGCTTTTCCCTTTTGCTGTAAGAGACAGAGCTAGAATATGGTTGGATTCACAACCCAAGGATAGCCTGGACTCCTGGGATAAGCTGGTCACTGCCTTCTTGGATAAATTCTTTCCTCCTCAAAAGCTGAGCAAGCTAAGAGTGGATGTTCAAACCTTCAAACAAAAAGATGGTGAATCCCTCTATGAAGCTTGGGAAAGATACAAGCAGCTGACCAAAAGATGTCCATCTGACATGTTTTCAGAATGGACCATATTAGATATATTCTATTCTGGTCTATCTGAATTTTCAAAAATGTCATTGGACCATTCTGCAGGTGGATCTATTCACCTAAAGAAAATGCCTGAAGAGGCTCAAGAACTCATTGACATGGTTGCAAACAACCAATTCATGTACACTTCTGAGAGGAATTCCGTGAATAATGGGACACCTCAGAAGAAAGGAGCTTTTGAAATTGATGCTCTGAATGCCATATTGGCTCAGAACAAAGTGTTGACCCAGCAAGTCAACATGATCTCTCAAAGTCTGAATGGATGGCAAAATACATCCAGCAGTACTAAAGAGGCAACTTCTAAAGAAGCTTATGATCCTGAGAACCCTGCCATGGCAGAGGTTAATTACATGGGTGAACCTTATGGAAACACCTATAACTCATCATGGAGAAATCATCTAAATTTCTCATGGAAGGATCAACAAAAGCCTCAACAAGGCTTTAACAATGGTGGACGCAATAGGCTGAGCAATAGCAAGCCATATCCATCATCTTCTCAGCAACAGACAGAGAATTCTGAACAAAACACTTCTAATTTAGCCAATATAGTCTCTGATCTGTCAAAGGCCACTTTCAGTTTCATGAATGAAACAAGATCCTCCATCAGAAATCTGGAGGCACAAGTGGGCCAGCTGAGTAAGAAAGTTATTGAAACTCCTCCCAGTATTCTCCCAAGCAATACAGAAGAGAATCCAAAAGGAGAGTGCAAGGCCATTGATGTGATCAATGTGGCCGAATGCACAAGGGAGGAGGAGGACGAAAATCCTAGTGAGGAAGACCTCCTGGGACGTCCTTCAAGCAAGAAGGAGTTTCTTATTAAGGATCCAAAGGAATCTGAGGCTCATACAGAGACCATAGAGATTCCATTAAATCTCCTTCTGCCATTCATGAGCTCTGAAGACTATTCTTCCTCTGAAGAGGATGAAGATGTGACTGGAGAGCAAGTTGCTCAATATTTAGGAGCTATCATGAAGCTGAATGCCAAGTTGTTTGGTAATGAGACTTGGGAAAGTGAACCTCCCTTGCTCATTAGTGAACTAGATACCTGGATTCAGAAAACTCTACCTCAAAAGAAACAAGATCCTGGCAAGTTCTTAATACCTTGTACCATAGGCACCATGACCTTTGAAAAGGCTCTGTGTGATCTGGGGTCAGGGATAAATCTCATGCCACTCTCTGTAATGGAGAAGCTGGGGATCATTGAGGTACAACCTGCCTTGTTCTCATTACAATTGGCAGACAAGTCATTGAGACAAGCTTATGGAATAGTGGAGGACGTGTTAGTAAAAGTTGAAGGCCTTTGCATCCCTGCTGATTTCATAACTTTAGACACTAGGAAGGAAGAGGATGAATGCATCATCCTTGGAAGACCTTTCCTAGCCACAGCAGGAGCTGTGATAGATGTCAATAGAGGTGAATTAGTCCTTCAATTGAATGGGGACTACCTTGTGTTTAAGGCACATGGCCATCCCTCTGTGACAAAAGAGAGTAAGCATGAAGAGCTTCTCTCAGTTCAGAGTCAAGAAGAGCCCCCACAGTCAAACTCTAAGTTTGGTGTTGGGAGGCCACAACCAAACTCTAAGTTTGGTGTTAAGATCCCATATCCAAACTCTAAGTTTGGTGTTGGGACTATACAACATTGACATGATCACCTTTGTGGCTCCATGAGGGCCACTGTCAAGCTATTGACATTAAAGAAGCGCTTGTTGGGAGGCAACCCAATTTTATTTATCTAATTTTTATTTTATTGTTATTTTATGTTTTATTAGGTACATGATCATGACGAGTCACGAAAAAATCATAAAAATTAAAAACAGAATCAAAAACAGTAGAAGAAAAAATTCACACCCTGGAGGACGCACAGGCTGGAGTTCAACGCCAGTAAGATGCATCTGGCCGGCGTTCAACGCCAGAACAGAGCATCATTCTGGTGCTGAATGCCAGAAACAAGCAACATTCTGGCGCTGAACACCAAGAATGTGCCTAGAGAAGAAAAGCTGGCGCTGAACGCCTGTAACAAGCATGAAATTGGCGTTCAACGCCAGAAACATGCTTTACATGGGCGTTGAACGCCCAGAATGTGCACCAATGGGCGTTTAAATGCCAGAATGGTGTGCAAAGGCATTTTACATGCCTATTTGGTGCAGGGATGGAATTCCTTGACACGTCAGGATCTGTGGACCCCCACAGGATCACCTCAGGATCTGTGAACCCCACAGGATCCCCACCTACTATATTCCCACCTTACCTCCTAATCCTATTTTTGTGACTACTCTTCCCCATGTCACACTTCCCAACACTCTTCACCAATCACCTCAATTCCTCTTCCCAATCACCCCCTTCACCACTCAAATCCATCCACTCTTCCCCATAAACCCCACCTACTTTCAAAAATTCAAAAACATTTTCCCACCCATTCCCACCCTAAATGGCCGAATACACACTACCCCCTCTCCTTATATATACCCTTCCATTCTACTTCATTTTCACACATCACAACCCCTTCTTCTTCACCTTGACCGAACCTACATCTCTCCCTCTCCTCCATATTTTCTTCTTCTTCTTCTTCTCTTCTTTCTTCTCTTGCTCGAGGACGAGAAATATTTTAAGTTTGGTGTGGTAAAAGCATAAGCTTTTTATTTTTTTCCATCACCATCAATGGCACCCAAGGCCGGAAAAGGAAAAGGGAAGACAAAAGCTTCCACCTCCGAGTCATAGGAGATGGAAAGATTCATCTCCAAGAGCCATCAAGACCACTTCTATAATGTTGTGGCAAAGAAGAAGGTGATCCCTGAGGTCCCTTTCAAGCTCAAGAAAAATGAGTATCCGGAGATCCGACATGAGATCCGAAGAAGAGGTTGGGAAGTCATAACCAACCCCATGCAACAAGTCGGAATCTTAATGGTTCAAGAGTTCTATGCCAATGCATGGATCACTAGGAACCATGATCAAAGTATGAACCCGAATCCAAAGAATTATCTCACAATGGTTCGGGGGAAATACTTAGATTTTAGTCGGGAAAATGTGAGGTTGGCATTTCACTTGCCTATGATGCAAGGAGATGAACGCCCCTACACTTGAAGGGTCAACTTTAATCAAAGGTTGGACCAAGTCCTAATGGACATATGTGTGGAAGGAGCTCGATGAAGAATAGACTCCAAAGGCAAGCCAGTTCAACTAAGAAGACTGGACCTCAAGCCTGTGGCTAGAGGATGGTTAGAGTTCATTCAACGCTCCATCATTCCTACTAGCAACCGATCTGAAGTTATTGTGGATCGGGCCATCATGATTCATAGCATCATGATTGGAGAGGAAGTAGAAGTTCATGAGGTCATCTCCAATGAAATCTACAAAATAGCCGACAAGTCCTCCACAATGGCACAGCTAGCTTTTCCTCACCTTATTTGCCATCTATGTTACTCAGCTGGAGTTATCATAGAAGGAGACATCCCCATTGAAAAGGATAAGCCCATCACCAAGAAGAGGATGGAGCAAGCAAGAGAGATCCTTCACGGTCCTCAAGAGATGCATGAGGAAGCTCATCATCAACAAATTCCTGAGATGCCTCAAGGGATGCACTTTCCTCATAACAACTATTGGGAGCAACTCAACACCTCTTTAGAAGATTTGAGCCACAATGTGGAACAATTAAGGGTGGAACATCATGAGCACTCCATCATTCTCCAAGAAATAAGAGAAGATCAAAGAGCAATGAGGGAGGAGCAACAAAGGCAAGGAAGGGACATAGAAGAGCTTAAGGACATTGTTGGTCCTTCAAGAAGAAGACGCCACTAAAGGTGGATTCATTCCTTGTTCTTTATTTCTTTCTGTTTTCAGTTTTTAAATGTTGTGTTTATCTATGTTTTGTGTCTCTACTTCATGATCATTAGTATGTAGTAACCATGTCTTAAAGCTATGAATAAATTCCATTAATGCTTCACCTCTCTTAAATGAAAAATATTTTAATTCAAAAGAACAAGAAGTACATGAATTTTGAATTTATCATTGAATTTAATTTAATTATATTGATGTGGTGACAATACTTTTTGTTTTCTGAATGAATGCTTGAACAGTGCATATTTTTGATCTTGTTGTTTATGAATGTTAAAACTGTTGGCTCTTGAAAGAATGATGAACAAAGAGAAATGTTATTGATGATCTGAAAAATCATGAAATTGATTCTTGAAGCAAGAAAAAGCAGTGAAAAGTAAAAAGCTTGTGAAAAAAAAAAGAAAAATAAAATAGGCGAAAAAAAATATAGAAAGAAAAAGAAAAAGCAAGCAGAAAAAGCCAATAGCCCTTAAAACCAAAAGGCAAGGGTAAAAAGGATCCAAGGCTTTGAGCATCAATGGATAGGAGGGCCCAAGGAAATAAAATCCAGGCCTAAGCGGCTAAATCAAGCTGTCCCTAACCATGTGCTTGTGTCATGAAGGTCCAAGTGAAAAGCTTGAGATTGAGTGGTTAAAGTTGTGATCCAAAGCAAGAGTGTGCTTAAGAGCTCTGGACACTACTAACTGGGGACTCTAGCAAAGCTGAGTCACAGTCTGAAAAGGTTCACCCAGTCATGTGTCTGTGGCATTTGTGTATCCGGTGGTAATACTGGAAAACAAAATGCTTAGGGCCACGGCCAAGACTCATAAGTAGCTGTGTTCAAGAATCAACATGCTTAACTAGGAAAGTCAATAACACTATCCGAAATTCTAAGTTCCTAGAGAAGCCAATCATTCTAAACTTCAAAGGAAAAAGTGAGATGCCAAAACTGTTCAGAAGCAAAAAGCTACAAGTCCCGCTCATCTAATTAGAATTAATATTCATTGATATTTTGAAATTTATAGTATATTCTCTTCTTTTTATCCTAATTGATTTTCAGTTGCTTGGGGACAAGCAACAATTTAAGTTTGTTGTTGTGATGAGCGGATAATTTATACGCGTTTTTGCATTATTTTTAGGTAGTTTTTAGTAAGATCAAGCTACTTTTAGTGATGTTTTCATTATTTTTTATGTTAAATTCACATTTCTGGACTTTACTATGAGTTTGTGTGTTTTTCTGTAATTTCAGGTAATTTCTGGCTGAAATTGAGGGACTTGAGCAAAACTCTGAAAAAGGCTGACAAAAGGACTGCTGATGCTGTTGGAATCTGACGTCCCTGCACTAGAAATAGACTTTCTGGAGCTACAGAACTCCAATTGGTGCGCTCTCAACGGTGTTGGAAAGTAGACATCCAGAGCGTTCCAGCAACATATAATAGTCTATACTTTATTTGGAAATTGATGACGTAACTTGGTGTTGAACGCCAAGTACATGCTGCTGTCTAGAGTTAAACGCCAGAAAAACGTCATGATCCGGAGTTGAACGCCCAAAACACGTTATAACTTGGAGTTCAACTCCAAGAAAAGCCTCAGCTCGTGAATAGATCAAGCTCAGTCCAAGCATACACCAAGTGGGCCCCGGAAGTGGATTTATGCATCAATTACTTACTCATGTAAACCCTAGTAGCTAGTCTAGTATAAATAGGATAAGTTACTATTGTATTAGACATCTTTTGACAGTTTAATCTTTTGACTATTCGGTCTCTTGATCATGGAGAAGGCTGGCCATTCGGCCATGCCTGAACCTTTTACTTATGTATTTTCAACAGTGGAGTTTCTGCACACCATAGATTAAGGTGTGGAGCTCTGCTGTACCTCAAGTTTCAATACAATTATTATTACTTTCTATTCAATTCTCTTCTATCCTTATTCCAAGATATACGTTATACTTAACTTTGATGAATGTGATGATCCGTGACACTCATCATCATTCTCACCTATGAACGTACGTGACTGACAACCACTTCCGTTCTACTTTAGGCCGGGCGCATATCTCTTAGATTCCCCAACAGAATCTTCGTGGTATAAGCTAGATAGATGGCGGCATTCATGAGGATCCGGAAAGTCTAAACCTTGTCTATGGTATTCCGAGTAAGATTCTGGGATTGAATGACTGTGATGAACTTCAAACTCCTGAAGGCTGGGCGTCATGACAAGCGCAAAAGAATCAAGGGATTCTACTCCAACCTGATTGAGAACCGACAGATGATTAGCCGTGCTGTGACAGAGCATAGGAACGTTTTCACTGAGAGGATGGGATGTAGCCATTGACAACGGTGATGCCCTACATACAGCTTGCCATGGAAAGGAGTAGGAAGGATTGGATGAATGTAATAAGAAAATAGAGATACGAGAGGAGCACAGCATCTTCACACACTTATCTGAAATTCCCACTATTGATTTACATAAGTATTTCTATCCCTGTTATTTTCTTTTTATTAATTAATTTTCGAACTCATCATAAACTATTTAATCTGCCTAACTGAGATTTACAACGTGACCATAGCTTGCTTCATACCAACAATCTCTGTGGGATCGACCCTTACTCACGTAAGGTATTACATGGATGACCCAGTACACTTGCTGGTTAAGTTGAACGTAGTTGTGATCACACATGCCAAAGAGCCATTAAATAAATCTCATGCAAATACAAAGAGGGCAATCACAATTTCGTCCACCAGTGGGCCTTTTAGTTTTTGGATTTGAAGTGAGATGAGTCCGGTTGGTCTTGGTTCAATTGAGTTGGAGGCATGGGTCAGCTCCTAGGGGAGCGCTCCGTTTGGTCTTGTGAACGCTACGTTCACTTAGCCTTGTCATGTGCCAAGCCTCCTTTCCCATAGCTCCTTATGAATAGCGTTAACTAAGTGAACGCTGCCTTGGTTTGCTTTGAACTCAGATTTCCTTGGTTCCAAGAGCACGAGAAAGGTAGCAAAAGGGAGTGCTACGTTGCCTTTTTCAAACGCTGCCCTTGTGTTTTGCTTTGTGCATGCTTGGCTTCCCTTGGTTCCAAGCTCAAAAAAGTGAGCAAAAGGGAGTGCTACACTCGAATTTTTTAGCACTACTTCTCCTTGTGTTGATGCGCCCAACCTTGCTTGGTTCCCCTCTTCGAGCGCTACGTTGGACCCTTTTAGCGCTGGCCTTGCTCCCTTGTTTCCTTGCCAAGTATGTCACGAAAAAGATGAAGAGAATGAGCGCTACCATTTGGTGCTTCCTCTTGGGTTCTCCGCGTGAGCTTTGATGTGCCACACTTTATTTTTACGGGCCACACTTTTTAAAGCGTGGCCTAAGGTCCAAAGTGTGCTCAAACTTCAAAAGTGTGCCAAAAATTCCTCTTTCCACCATTTCTTCACCTACAAGCAACCAAACAACAAATCAAAGTCTCACCAAAATCATTAGATCTTTGCATCATTAATAAAATCAATTAATTCTAGCATAAAACCTATGATTTTGTGTAAAATGAATGATGTTTGATTGATTCAAGATAATCATGAAAATCCACTCTAATTACTTACTTATGGTGTAAGAAAATGCACAAAACCTAATGAAAATAATGAAAAATGCTTGTAAAACTAGCATAAGATGACTTGTCATCAATAAACCTCCATTAGTTTTTTGATATGGTCTGCAAAAACTTTGTTCATTAGTCTTTGGTAGTTAGCTCCTGCATTCTAGAGTCCGAAGGGCATAACTATATAGCAATAGTTTGCCTTTGGGGTTAGGAGCGAGGTATTCTCTTGATCGGGTGGATACATTGGGATTTGGTTGTATCCTGAATAGGCATCCATGAAGGAGAGGTACTTTTATCCGGAAGAGGCATCCACTAGATTATCTATGTTCGGGAGCGGGTTGGGATCTTTTGGGCATGCCTTATTGAGGTTGGTGTAGTCGGTACACATTATCCACTTGCCATTTGACTTCTTTACCAAGACAACGTTGGCTAGCCATAATGGGTATTTGACCTCCTGATGGGGAAAAGCGATTCCACACAAACTCCCCGGCAAGTATATCGGGTCGCATCAAGTAGTAAAACTCACGTGAGTGAGGTCGATCCCGCGAGGATTGATGGATCAAGTAACTTTAGTTAGGTGATAAATTTAGTTAAGCAGACGGTGATGAATTGAGTGAGTTTGAACTAACAGAATGTAAATTACAGGAATGTAAAGTGCAGAATGTAAATTGAATCAAATGTAGAGGGATTGGGTGCTGGAAAATTAAATGAAACAGAAATAACAAAAAGAAAAGATTCACTAGGGATTAGAGATATCATAATCCACAATGAATCAAATAGGTCTCAACTCCTTTCTCAATCATATGAGTAGATCTATGGCGGATTGAAATTGAGTAGATCCCAATTCCTTGGCAATCCAATCTCTCTAATCACAATCAATCTTGCCAATTCCATGATCTAATTGTCATGGGAAGAGATTAAGTACATGTCTCTCATCCATAAGCCACATTAACTCTCAGGATCTCAATTCCTCCCGAATGGTGTTGATCAAGAGAGTAGTAAAGGATAGAGCCTCAGTTCTAATGCCCATCATTCCCCTTTCGAGGCTCACACGAGCATTCATAGATTCAATCCCCCTTCCGGAGTGAATGAATCATCAATCAAAATAGAGGATATCCAATAGCTATTCAATTGAATTGAGAAGAAGAAGAAATTTACTAAATTATGTGAATCATAACAGAGCTCCTCCCCCTAATGATTAGGGTTCAATGGATCATAGCTCTAAGAACATTAGCAAAAAATGGAAATTGCATGGATATAAATTAACAGAAACATAAATTTGCATTAAAGAAGAATTGCAGGAAAATAAAATTGAATTCAATACAAACTAAGAAAAAGATGCGTAAATGGTTAGAAGAGAAATTCTACACTATGATCTCTGGAGTCTCTAATCCTCCAAGAGAGCTCTGGAGTCTCTCTTCCTCAAGCCTTGCATGGTACTTTTCTTCTGAAATTGAGACCTATATATAAGCTAGCCTAAATTACAAAGTGAAATGAAATTCAAAACAAATTACAATCAAATGAAAATTAACTATTCTAGATGAATCTTGTGGCCTTGATTGAGTGATAACTGTGGGCTGCTTGCTTGAAGTTTAAATGGACTCAGAGTGGTGTAAATTGGGTCAAAGGAGCTGCTTCCAGGAGAACGTAGCATTCTGAGAACAACGTAGCATTCGGGCACCCACGCGTATGCGTGCTATACGCTTGCGCGTCCCTGGTGTTTAGGCTCATCAACGCATACGCATCACCCACATGTACGCGTCCCTTGCAGCGTTCACTTTGACAACGTAGCGCTCGCGAAATGAATGCTCCTTCCACGCATACGCATCACCCACGCGTGCGCGTGGATTGCAAAATGTCGCATCCATGCTTCGCTTCATCCATGCAAACGCGTCTTTCTTCACTATTGTCACATCGACGCGCACGCGTCCCTTGCCAATTTTCTGATCCCAAACTTTGAAGGTATCGTAGGTCTTCATTCAGAGTGAACGTAGCATTTCTGGCCTGAGAACGCTTCTTCCTTAATTAATCATGGGCCACGCTCTTAAAAGCATGGCCTAAGGCTCCAAAGCATGCTCAAATTCTAAAGTGTGTCCAAAATTTTTCTTTTGAGCTTATTTTGTGCTTGTTTTGCTTCTTTTTCTACTTATTTCCTACAACATTTGTGAAATCAAAAGATCAAACAAATATATTATTTAAGCACAAAAACACTCAACAATTAAACATTAATCATTAATTTCTTATGTGAAAAAGCATAGAAAAACATGACATGATAACATGTCATCACCTCCCTTATGAACCCTGCCTCTCGTAAGGCTTGTACTTCCACAGCTTGAGAACTTTCTGGCCCGAGCTTCCTGCGTTTCTGTTGCATGGGCATATCCAGGATATACTGCCAGCTTATGGCATATTATCCTTTAGGAATTGTATCAGCGGATCCTTTAAGTCTCCTTTCAAGGTTGCTCCTATGTTTGTTGTTTTATCGCAAGCATCCCCGACTTGGACTTTTTCAGTCTCACCTTCGGGTTGTGGACGAAGTTCTTCGCGAGCTCGAACTCCCCCGAGTTTGATAGTGTTGATTTCCTTCCCATCGGGATTGCCTCTAAGGTTTAGGCTTTCATTGTAATAGTGTCGCGCAAGTTTTTGATCTCCTTTTATCTTGGCAATCCCTTTTGGAGTTGGAAACTTCATTTATAGATGTGGAGTGGAGACCACAGAGGCGAGCTGGTTCAACGTTGTCTGACCTATTAGGGCGTTATAAGCTAAGCTCACATCAACTACAAGGTTCCTTTTCCAAAAGTTGTATGCAGCGAGATGTATCCTAGTGGTTGAATTGGGGTGTCCCCTAGTCCGAACAAGCTATTTGGGTACGTTCTGAGTTCTTTCTCTTGTAGGCCAGCTTGTCGAAGATGGCTTTGAATAAGATATCTGCAGAGCTTCCTTGGTCTACCAATGTTCGGTGGAGATTAGCATTGGGCAGTATGATGGTGATGACCATAGGATCGTCATGCCCCGGGATGATGCTTGTTGCGTCCTCTTGTGTAAAGGTAATAGTGGGGAGGTTGAGCGACCTATCCCCTTCTCCGACATGATATATCTCTTTAAGGTGTCTTTTGCGGGATGATTTATTGATGCCAGGGCATTTTGGCCAGTTTTACTGACCTTTTCTTTACTGTTTTTAGGTAATTTCATGCATTTTCTTAGGAAAAAAGTTAGTTTTGGGCAAATATTCACTCAGATCTTGATTCAAGCATACATTGTGCATTTTACATTATTTCATGAGGATTTTGCATGATTTTAATGACAAAATTGTATATTGCATTACCCATGACTTGGACTAGAACTTTGATGCACTCTATTGCTTGATTTCAGGACCAAAAGGAAGCAAGGAATGGGAGGTAACTTGCAAAGTTAAGGAGAAAAGTGATTGCCAAAAACACTCTCAAAAGCCATCAATGCCCACGTTAAAGAGTCACGTTAACCAAGTTAACGTGAACTCTAACGTAGAGAAGAGAAGTTGAGCCAACGTTAGTGACACTTAACATTGTCACTAACGTTGGCAATTGCTCATAAATGGCCACGTTAGAAGCCACGTTAACCAAGTTAACGTGGCCTCTAACGTTAAAGGGGGAAGAGAAGCCAACGTTAGTGACACTCAACATTGTCACTAACGTTGGCCTAAGGTGCAAATAGCCACGTTAACTCCCACGTTAACTTGGTTAACGTGGGAGCTAACGTAAGAGATAGAGAGTTGTCGACAACGTTAGTGACACTCAACATTGTCACTAACGTTGGAGCAACCACACAACCCCCAAGAGCCACGTTAACCTTCACGTTAACTTGGTTAACGTGGAAGCTAACGATGACGAATGAAGAATGAGCCAACGTTAGTGACACTCAACATTGTCACTAACGTTGGGATGGCTAAGAATGGCCACGTTAGAAGCCACGTTAACCTAGTTAACATGGACTATAACGTGAAACCTAGGGGCACACTTGAACGTTAGTGACAATGTTGAGTGTCACTAACGTTCTCGAAGGATGGCAGAAGCCATGTTAGAAGCCACGTTAACCTAGTTAACGTGAGCTTTAACGTGAAACAAGAAGGACACACTTGAACGTTAGTGACAATGTTGAGTGTCACTAACGTTCTCGAAGGCTAACAAGGCAACGTTAAAAGCCATGTTAACCCAGTTAACGTGGGCTTTAACGGGAGACAAAGGGGAGCATGGCAACGTTAGTGACAATGTTAAGTGTCACTAACGTTCTCGAACTTGTATTTTCACTAACTATTAAACACCCCTAACGTCTTGAGCTAAAGCTCTCTGCCCACTTCACTCTTTCTCTCTGCAAGTAAGCCAAGCCCAATTGAAGAAAGGAACTGCTTCAAAGATCCAGAAGCCCAAGACTTGGAGAGCTAACTAGAAGCTGAGAAGAGTAGTATATATAGGAGTAGTTTTGAAAGAGAAGGGAGCTTTTTGGCGAGGAGAGAGAACTACTCTTGTATTTTTACTTTCTCTGCACTTCTAGTTTTATCATGTATTCTCCATCTTTGATTTTGATTTCTAGAGCTATGAACAACTAAACCCCTTTCATTGGGTTAGGGAGCTCTGTTGTAATTTGATGGATCAACACTAATTTTCTTCTTCTTCTTCTATCTTTCCTTTTGATTTTACTTGAAAGCTTTCGATCTTCATCAAATTGGATAGTGATCTTGGAAAAGAAGCTATTCAAACATGGATCTCTTCGGATCCTTGAAAGAGGAATGAAGAGATTAGCTAGAAATGCTTTCTCATGCTGGACCAAATTGAGTGTGGATGGGTATGTGGCTATAACCCTCTAAGCATTTGATTTGGGAAGTGCATGTGGTATAATCAGTGACCACACTTCATCTCTTCTCATGAGCAATTGACCAAGGAATTGGCTATTGATCAAGATTTGAGAGATTGAATTGCAAGAAATTATGATTCAATCACTTAAGATTGCCAAGGAGATCAATGAGTGCATTGATTGAGGAAGAGATGAAAATGAAATTGATCCGGAGAATGCAACATCTCCTAAGCCCAATGAACTCCCCATTTCTGATCTTACCCATTCTCTTTATTTTATACAATTTACTTTTATGAGCAATTCCCCCATTCCCATTTACAATTCTGCCATTTACTTTCAGTCATTTACTTTCTTGCCATTTTAATTTCTGCAATTATCAACTCTATTCATGGATTCGCTCAACTAGATCATTCCTCTAATTAAAGTTGCTTGATCAATCAATCCCTGTGGGATTCGACCTCACTCTATTGTGAGTTTTTACTTGACGACGAATTCGGTACACTTGCCGAATGGGAATTTATTGAGAGACAAGTTTTTCCCCGATCAAGTTTATGGCGCCGTTGCCGGGGATTGATTGTGCATCGACAATGATTACATTAGGGGATCACTAGATTGAGCATTTGTATTTTGTTTGATTTAATTTTTTGTTTGGTTAATTTGCTTTCCGTCTTAGTTTAATTCTTCCCCTCCCCTGTTTCTTAGTTTTTCTTTGCTATTTATAATTCAGTTCACTAACCCACTAACTGTTTGATATATTGCATCACTGACACTAACAAGTAATTCTAACAAGATACTTTCTGCATTGCTTTTCTTGCTTGTACTCTGTTGGTTGTATGACAGGGAGAAGAAGCGGAGCTTCAACTTCCTTTGATTCTGAACCTGAAAGAACCTTCTTAAGATTAAGAACGGAGGCAAAAGAAAAACGTGTAGTGGGTGCTGAAGAAGAAGAGGAACACTTGGAAGAATACTTTGAAAAAACCATGGAAGACCATCGTGAGGAAGAGGTGCACAACCATGATGGAAGAGGTAGAGCAAATCCTGGTGGGGAAGATAGAAGAGTCTTGGGCTCTTACATTAACCTAAACCCAGGGAACTGCGGAAGTAGCATCCAAAAACCAACCATCCATGCCAACAACTTTGAACTAAAGCCACAGGTCATCACCCTTGTTCAGAACAATTGTTCGATCGGAGGAGGTGTTCATGAAGACCCCAACCAACACTTAAACACATTCCTGAGAATATGTGACACAGTGAAGTCCAATGGCGTTCAACCTGACGCCTATAGACTGTTGTTGTTCCCATTCTCTCTCAGAGACAAGGCAACCAAGTGTTTGGAGTCTTTTCCAAAGGAGAGATTGACAACTTGGGATGATGTTATGAACAAATTCTTAGCAAGATTTTACCCCCCTCAACGAGTCAATCGGCTGAGAGCTGAGGTCCAAACTTTCAGGCAACAAGATGGTGAGACTCTATATGAAGCATGGGAGAGGTTTAAAGACCTAACAAGGAGATGTCCATCTGATATGTTCAATGAATGGGTACAGTTGCACATCTTCTATGAAGGACTGTCAAATGAATCTAAGAAGGCCGTAGACCATTCATCCGGAGGTTCTTTGAACAAGAAGAAGACCATTGAGGAAGCCATAGATGTCATTGAAACTGTAGCTGAGAATGACTACTTCTATGCTTCCGAAAGAGGGAACACTAGAGGAGTAATAGAGCTGAACAATGTAGATGCTCTGCTTGCTCAAAACAAGCTAATCACCAAGCAGCTAGCTGACCTCACCAAGAAGATGGAGAGAAGTCAAGTGACAGCAATCACCACTTTAACTCAAGAGGGAGCAAGTGAAGAGGAAGAAGGCACTCAGGAGCAAGCCAACTACATTGGGAATTCACCTAGATACAACCATGATCCATACTCCAAGACCTACAACCCTGGATGGAGGAATCACCCAAACTTTGGGTGGGGTAATCAACAAGACCAAGGCCAAGATCAGAGACGCCACAACTCCAACAACAACACAGCCCCCCAACAATTCACACAGAGGACATACCCACAAAACCACATCAATACATCTCACCCTTCTACCTCTACCCCCAACATACCATCATTTGATGACAGAATCTCTAAGATTGAAACCTTACTTGAGAGCATATGCAAAGACATTCAAGACAATAAGGTGTTCAAAGAGGAGGTGAGAGCCAGTATGAAGAATTGGGGGGAAGCAATCAAGAAGCTGGAATTCCAAGTGGGATATCTGTCTGAGAAGATTCCCAGACCCACTGATAGCTTCCCAAGTGACACGGAGAAGAATCCGAGAGGTGAAGCAAAGAAAGTAAGATGGGAAGACTGCAATATGGTCACTACAAATGACAAGGAGACCGAAGACAAGCCAAGCAAGCTGTCAGAACAACCTGAAAATACCTTAGTAGAGAGGGAGAAGAAAGACCAACAAGAACCAGAAATCTGACAACAGGAGCTGCTGAGACTATACACACCATTTCCTCAACTACTAAAGGGTGCTGTGGGAAAAAGAATATACTCAAAGTTCTTAGACTCGTTTGCATCTTTGAATGTGAACATACCATTCATCAAGGTCATTCAGCAAATGCCAGCATTCATCAAGTATATGAAGGAACTACTTCTTAGGAAGAGCTCACTCAAGGGGGGCCAGACTATAGTGATGAACAAGGATTGCAGCACCCTCATTCAAACACAATTGCCTGTGAAAAGAAAAGACCCAGGAAGTTTTCATGTCCCTTGTGCTATATGGGAAACAAATTTTGATAGAGCACTTTGCGATTTGGGAGAAAGCATCAACTTAATACCCCTATCACTGGTAAAAAGGCTGCAGATCAATGAGATACTACCTACAGATGTAGTCATAAGGCTGGCCGACAAGACTCAAAAGCAAGCAGTAGGAGTGGTGGAAAACGTGTTGCTCAAATTTGGAAAATACTTTCTCCCAACAGACTTTGTCATCCTGGACATGGAAGAGAGTCACCTGCACCCAATCATATTGGGGAGACCATTTCTAGCTACTGCTAGAGCACTCATAGATGTGGAGAAAGGATAGTTAATATTAAGGATCCATGATGAACAACTGAGCTTCAGTGTTTTCGAACTCTCACTAGAAAAAGATGAAGAGGACAAAGAACCGGGCAAAGATCATCATGAGATACTAAAGGAAGAAGCAAGCACTGAAGCACAACCAGCTCATCCTGAGATTCACTGGGCTGATGGACAAGGCCAGCAGCAAGTGCCACAGGTCAAGGAAAAATTGGAGGAACCTAAGCCACCAGAAGTTTGTGAGGACATTAACAAAAGCTCATCAAAGAAGGAGGCCACCAGGAGTAAGAAAACAGCACCAGGGGCAAAGAAAAAGGTACCAAGGGGGTGGCGGAACAAGAAGATTCCTACGGAAGATTTCTCTCCAGGGGATAAAGTAATCTCAGCCTACTTCACAGATATCCCTCCTAATCTCCCCACTGTACCATCTCAGCTACCTGAGGTCTTCACCATCAACAGAGTTCTCTCCTTGGAGCATGTAGAGATCATTGATACAACCAATGGATACAAGTGCACTGCCAGAGGAGAAAACTTCAAGCATTACCAACCACCATAATAAGGGGGTAACGTCAAGCTAGTGACGCTAAAGAAGTGCTTCATGGGAGGCAACCCATGTTTTACATGCTTTCAGAAGTTAGTGAATAAATCAATATTCATGAATGCCAACCATAACATGACAAACACGTGTGAAATTTTTATATGCATAATATAGTGAAGAACAAGTTTGGTGTTCAAAGCATTCTTCTTAAAGCTTTGAACACAAATTTTCATCACAGTGCTCCAAACTAAGTTTGGTGTCACCCTATGGTGCCACCAATCTGCATTTGAAGATACACAGTTAGTCAGTTGGTGGAATTCAGGAATAAACAAATTCTTTTATTATTCAAGCTGTAGATGTTAAAGCATTTTTGTTTCTTTTATAAAAGTAGTTCTTACTTTTCTTATTTCATCTTTATAGGGATGAACTAGCACGAGAAGAGAGACAAAGGGTGGAAGAGAGCCATGAATCAGTGAGGAAGGCAATTGCGGATTGGAAGCAAGCAAGATTGGCTCGGCTGCAAGGAAGTGCAAGAGGACACAAGGAGGACCAGCAAGGAAAAGAGCAAGGATGGCCAGAAAAGTAAAAGATGGTGGAGTTCCTTCGTTACTCCAGTTCTTTTTCTATGCTTTAAATAAGGAAGATCTTGTATGGAATAGAACATGCTTCCATGTTAGTTTGAACATTTTCAATTCTGCATCTTAATGATCTTATTGCTCAGGACCATGAACTCTGGCTTAAGTGTCACTGCTTCTTTCCCTTATTAACTTGCAAGCTTGTCTATTTGTATGAAGAAGAGAATATCTATGTTTACAAAAGACTAGAAAGGAGTTCATAATGTGGAAGTGCATTCATGAATCTTTGGGGGTAGTCATAAGTTAGCTAAGTTGGTTTAACCACAAGGTTAGGATGACAACTATCTATCCTGAATGCTTTACTTTTGATATACCTATGAGACTAAGATAACAACAAGATCCTAATAAGAAGGGAAAGAACAAGGGAAGTGAAAAACAAAAGAAAAAGAGTAAGCAATAAGGCTAGGCACCAATGGTTTGCCTTAAGACATGTGTCTGTAGTGCTTCTGTGTGGGGGATATACTTGGATGAATAAGCTCATTGGGGTGCTTCATCACCTGGTAACTTGGGTTAACTAACCCAGGATTATCAGCTGAAAATCCACTATCAAGAGTAACCCTCACCACAGAGCATTTAGTAACCTAAAGAGGTGCTGGACACCAAGGTCTCAAGGAAAGAAAATAAATAAACTATATGCCTGTAGTGTGTATGTATAGGGGAAAGACTTGAGTAAGTAAGTCCTTAGGGGTGCTTCAACACCTAGCACCTTGAACCAACTGGTTCGGGAGTGTTGGCTGAAAGCTTATCCTAAAGAGTTGCCCCCTTACAAAACACTTAGCCTAAAAACACAAATAAGCTCTTGAAATAACAACAAAAGGATCAATAAATAAAGGTCTCATGGGATATAACAAAGTGAGTAATTTAGGAGATGATAAAGGTCTGAAAGCCAGTAGTGGAATGAACCTAAGTTGCTATGCATGAAACCACCATAAAATCAGTAATATGACTTCCACAAGAATGACTCATTTCTCTGGAGATTTCATTCATCACTCTCTTGTTCCAGTACTTGCTTAGGGACAAGCAAGCTTTAAATTTGGTGTTGTGATGCCAGGGCATTTTGGCCAGTTTCACTGACCTTTTCTTTACTGTTTTTAGGTAATTTCATGCATTTTCTTAGGAAATAAGTTAGTTTTGGGCAAATATTCACTCAGATCTTGATTCAAGCATACATTGTGCATTTTACATTATTTCATGAGGATTTTGCATGATTTTAATGACAAAATTGTATATTGCATTACCCATGACTTGGACTAGAACTTTGATGCACTCTATTGCTTGATTTCAGGACCAAAAGGAAGCAAGGAATGGGAGGTAACTTGCAAAGTTAAGAAAAAAAAGTGATTGCCAAAAACACTCTCAAAAGCCATCAATGCCCACGTTAAAGAGTCACGTTAACCAAGTTAACGTGAACTCTAACGTAGAGAAGAGAAGTTGAGCCAACGTTAGTGACACTTAACATTGTCACTAACGTTGGCAATTGCTCATAAATGGCCACGTTAGAAGCCACATTAACCTAGTTAATGTGGCCTCTAACGTTAAAGGGGGAAGAGAAGTCAACGTTAGTGACACTCAACATTGTCATTAACGTTGGCCTAAGGTGCAAATAGCCACGTTAACTCCCATGTTAACTTGGTTAACGTGGGAGCTAACGTAAGAGATAGAGAGTTGTCGACAACGTTAGTGACACTCAACATTGTCACTAACGTTGGAGCAACCACACAACCCCCAAGAGCCACGTTAACCTTCACGTTAACTTGGTTAACGTGGAAGCTAACGATGAGGAATGAAGAATGAGCCAACGTTAGTGACACTCAACATTGTCACTAACGTTGGGATGGCTAAGAATGGCCATGTTAACCTAGTTAACGTGGACTCTAACGTGAAACCTAGGGGCACACTTGAACGTTAGTGACAATGTTGAGTGTCACTAATGTTCTCGAAGGATGGCAGAAGCCACGTTAGAAGCCACGTTAACCTAGTTAATGTGAGCTTTAACGTGAAACAAGAAGGGGCACACTTGAACGTTAGTGACAATGTTGAGTGTCGCTAACGTTCTCGAAGGCTAACAAGGCAACGTTAAAAGCCACGTTAACCCAGTTAACGTGGGCTTTAACGGGAGACAAAGGGGAGCATGGCAACGTTAGTGACAATGTTAAGTGTCACTAACGTTCTCGAACTTGTTTTTTCACTAACTATTAAACACCTCTAACGTCTTGAGCTAAAGCTCTCTGCCCACTTCACACTTTCTCTCTACAAGTAAGCCAAGCCCAATTGAAGAAAGGAACTGCTTCAAAGATCCAGAAGCCCAAGACTTGGAGAGCTAACTAGAAGCTGAGAAGAGTAGTATATATAGGAGTAGTTTTGAAATAGAAGGGAGCTTTTTGGCGAGGAGAGAGAACTACTCTTGTATTTTTACTTTCTCTGCACTTCTAGTTTTATCATGTATTCTCCATCTTTGATTTTGATTTCTAGAGCTATGAACAACTAAACCCCTTTCATTGGGTTAGGGAGCTCTGTTGTAATTTGATGGATCAACACTAATTTTCTTCTTCTTCTTCTATCTTTCCTTTTGATTTTACTTGAAAGCTTTCGATCTTCATCAAATTGGATAGTGATCTTGGAAAAGAAGCTATTCAAACATGGATCTCTTCGGATCCTTGAAAGAGGAATGAAGAGATTAGCTAGAAATGCTTTCTCATACTGGACCAAATTGAGTGTGGATGGGTATGTGGTTATAACCCTCTAAGCATTTGATTTGGGAAGTGCATGTGGTATAATCAGTGACCACACTTCATCTCTTCTCATGAGCAATTGACCAAGGAATTGGCTATTGATCAAGATTTGAGAGATTGAATTGCAAGAAATTGTGATTCAATCACTTAAGATTGCCAAGGAGATCAATGAGTGCATTGATTGAGGAAGAGATGAAAATGAAATTGATCCGGAGAATGCAACATCTCCTAAGCCCAATGAACTCCCCATTTCTGATCTTACCCATTCTCTTTATTTTCTGCAATTTACTTTTATGAGCAATTCCCCTATTCCCATTTACAATTCTGCCATTTACTTTCAGTCATTTACTTTCTTGCCATTTTAATTTCTGCAATTGTCAACTCTATTCATGGATTCGCTCAACTAGATCATTCCTCTAATTAAAGTTGCTTGATCAATCAATCCATGTGGGATTCGACCTCACTCTATTGTGAGTTTTTACTTGACGACAAATTTGGTACACTTGCCGAATGGGAATTTGTTGAGAGACAAGTTTTCCCCGATCATTTATAAATCCCTCCTCCTACGTATCCCCCATTTATCATATGCACATGTCTCTCAAGGGTGTGAGGTGAGCATTCAGTTTGTCCGACCTCTTCGTCCTTTCTTCTTTTTCTTGGCTCATCTATTTTATTGGCTAAATACCGATCTAGTCGCCCTTCTCTTGCCAATTTCTCTATGACATTCTTTAGGTCGAAGCACTCGTTGGTAGAATGTACGTAGATTCGGTGGTATCCGCAGTACTCTGCCCGATTTCCCCCTCCTCTTTTGTGTTTGATTGGGCAAGGTGGGGGGGATTTTCTCAGTGTTGCATATCTCCCTGTATACATCCACAAGGGACACTCTTAGTGGAGTGTAGTTGTGGTATTTTCTAGGTTTTTCAGTAGGCTGGTCTTCTTTTTTCCCGGACTCTTTACCCTTGTCCCGAGGAGGGTAGGAGAATCCGGATTTTGAATTTCTCCTAGTCAAGAGTTCTCCTCCATGTTAATATACTTTTCTGCCGTTCTTGTACCTCATTTAGAGTTGTTGGATGCTTTTTTTATATGGAGTGGCTAAAGGGTCCTTCTCAAAGACCATTGATGAGACCCATGATGGCTACTTCTGTTGGCAGACTTTGTATGTCTAGACACGCCTTGTTGAATCTTTCTATGTAGTTATGGAGGCTCTTCCGATCTCCTTGCTTAATCCTAATAGCCTTGGGGCGTGTTTGGCTTTGTCTTTTTGGATGGAAAATCTGGCTAGGAACTTCTTGGCGAGGTCATTGAAGCTTGCTATTGACCTTGGTGCAAGCTGTCGAACCACTTTATTGCGATTTTGGTTAAGGTGGTCGGGAAAGCTTTATTGATCTGAGGCATCCGTGAGATAGATCCTACTTCTAAAATTGCTAAGATGATGGCTCGGATCCGATGTACCATCGTATGGGGTCATGTCAGGAGCTTCGAAATCCTTTGGGACTTTAGCTTTCATGATCTCTTTGGTGAATGGATCTTGGTCCTTGTGCGAGCTATCTTCCTGACTGGATCAAATGGTTTTAGATTTGAGATCAGCCTCAAGCTTTAGGAGCTTGTCCTCTAGCTCTCGGCGTCGTCTTGTTTCCCTCCGAAGGTCTCTTTTGGCTTCGCGCTGGTGTTCGACTTCTTGTTCGAGCTGCTTGACACGGTCTTGCTATTCTTGGAGGGCATGTAGAATTTCTGTGTTTGGAGAATGCTTGTCTCTGTTTAGTTGAGATGTATCTTTCAGTGTGAAGTCCGTGTTCTTATGTGGCGTCCTTTCTTCTAAATCGGAGTTGTGATCGTTGTCAAGGTTGTCCGCCATAATGATGGAATGACTTTCAGGGTCCCTGACAACGGCGCTAATGTTACGAGGGTTACTTGAAACTGAAGGTCGATCTCGGATGAGATTTGCTGTTGTGGCCGGAGCTGTCGTGTCTGACTTGCTGGCTCTGGTAGAGCTACTGATCCTTGATCATCATAGGGTGGTGGTATCTGCAAGAGACTCCGATGCCTAAGTTAGCACGGGCTTTAAGCAGGTTTTTTGTGTAGAATGAGAGTATGAGTTATACCTGGGTGCTCCAGTGTATTTATAGTAGTATTGAGTGGCTTTCATTGAGATAAGATAGTTATCTTATCTTATCTTTTTAGGAGAGCTACCTTATCTTTCTTGGCTTTGCCACCTTTAGAATGGGCTGCGTTCCTTTGTTTGGGCCTGCTTGGGCCTCTATGGTGATTTGGCCAAACTCTTTTAGAAGAGGTCGGTGGCGACCGAACCTGAAGAGGTCGGTCACTTATGTCTTTGGTCAGCCCGGGTCGCACAGCTCGACCCAGGGTATGAACACTTTCAATTCAAGTTTGGGTGCTTCATTTTCTTCTTTCTATTCCTCTGATGTACTTGGAATGAATGCCTCAGTTGATTAAACTGTTGCAACCTCACTATTTGATGGGGGATCTTCTTTTGGTCACCTACTCAAGTTCTTCTTCTTCAAAGGTTTCTTGTACTAATATCTCCACTGCATCCAACCTCATGCATTCTCCTAGTGATTCCTGTGGGTAACTCATGGCCTTGAACACATTGAATACCATTTTCTCATCACGTAGTCTAAGAATGAGTTTTCCTTTTTGGACATCGATGATGGCTCTAGTTGTTGCTAGAAACGGCCATCCCATAATGATTGAACCTTTGGTCTCTTCCTCTATATCCAACACCACAAAGTCTGCTAGGAAGAAGATGTCTCCCAGCTTCACCAACAAGTCTTCTACTATTCCATGGGGAAATCTGAATGATCGATCTGCTAATTGAAGTGCCATTCTTATTGGTTTGGCTTCCTCAATCTTCATTCTTTTCATCATTGCTAAGGACATTAGATTTATGCTGGCTCCCAAATTACATAGAGCTTTCTCCACTGTGATTTCTCCTATGACACAAAGGATTTGGAAGCTCCCAGGGTCCTTCAACTTCTGTGGTAGTTTATGTTGAATGATAGCATTACATTCCTCGGTTAACACCACAATTTTCATCATTTCTCCAGCTCTTTTTCTTGGTCATTAGCTCCTTCAAAATCTTGGCATAGAGTGGCATTTGCTCTAGTGCTTCAGCAAAGGGGATGTTGATTTGGAGTCTCTTGAAAATGTAACACCCTAATTAGCCTAAGCTTTACCTCGCATCGTAAAACAAAGATTAATCAGAGATTACGACAACTCTAATCTCATATATATATATATATATATATATATATATATATATATATATAAAGAATAGTATAGTCTAGAAGCCCGATGAAAGATATAGCTCAAAAACAGGATTTCAAAAGCGCAAATGTACTATCGAAGCTACTAACATAACGCACAATATACAAAGGTAATATAACAAAAAGTAAGTGTATAATATGATAAGAAACTAGCCACAGCTCGCAGAGTTTAAGCCGGCTAGCCATATACAGACCATACAGAAACCTGACAGTTTGAAAACAGCTTATACAAGTTTTGTTCTCTTATATACAAGCCTCTAGGCAAAAAAAATACAAAAGTGAGAGATGTATAAACAAAATAAACAAAAGACTCCAAAAGAATCCAAGATCCTCCACTCCTGTCACCATCCAAAACAACTCACCAAAGTGGGTTGCGACCTGCATCTGAAAAACACAACAGAAATACGGTATGAGAATCGGAGGTTCTCATTATGGTAACAGTGCCCAGTGATGTAGGATATAAGACCCCGGGACACCAAAGGCAATCCTAAGCTCCATATTCTTCACAAGATTCAAGCTTAAAGTATTCTAAAACAGATAAGCAAAACATACAAACCTTAACATAAATAAACCGGGTAATCTATCTTAGGGGATTTCTATTCTAACTGAATACCGCTGACCCACAACCTTCACCAACCGATCCTCCATGCGATCCTATCGCCACCGCCTTCCAAACCTCCTCAATCCCAGTAGAAAGCATAGGTAATATACAATGCAAGTAAGGCACAAGTAGAAGCATATAAGGCAAATAATTCAAATAGCAAGTAAGCATGTTATTCAATTAGGCAAGCCATTACAAGTAAACAAAGCATACAAACAGATAGAAAATGCACATGATGAATGCCTGCCCTACTGGCTGTGATATCACATTGTCGGTTCAACTGCCAACCCGACACATCTCCATATAGACGTCGCCCTTCGGATTTCTCATATGGGAACCCCTGAGATATAGTGCCCCGATCACTGTCCAGGTACCGGCGCCAGCACGCCCTATAGATCCGAATGGTTGCGAGCGGGATACTCTTGCCTCAAACCTCGCATCTCAACGTAAGCGGGATTAACCACCGTCCTTATGCCGCCACAGCTACCTCGACAGGCGGGATTAACCATTGTCCCTGTCGGGCGCATAGCGTCTCATAATCTCAGTAAAAATATTATTTCAGTGGTTTTCAAAAAGCATTTTCAATATACATGGATCCATCATCTCAAATCGGAGTCCTCGACTCTTTTCAACCACTGTCCATTCATAACTCAGTTTCCAAATATCAACAGTTCATCATCCCTTATCTCATATATCAATCATCCGCCAAACCCTTCCCAGCACACCAGAAACCTAAGCCTCCGTTTTCTAATTTATCTTAAAATCAAGTACTTGAACCCTTAAGTTATATCCTATGTTCTAAGACTCAAAACTAGGCCCAAAAGTCTTAAAATAGTGTTATAGAAGCTTACAACCTTGGTGGGAAGGTAAAATAGTCGAAAAACAAGTAAATTTGAGAAACAGGACGTGTGCGGCCACACAGGGGTCTGTGCGTGCGCACCCCTAGAAAATTTCAAAATGTGTGCGTACGCACAGGGGCGTAAAAACTTACAGAATCTGTTCGCTCGCACAACCTGTGCCAGCGCCCCTAACAGATTGGCTTTCCCAACATGTGCGTCCGCACAGGCCTGTGTGGACATGTGCGGACGCACAAGTTGAAATCCTTCCTTAGATATGTGCGTGCACAAGCTGTGCTAGCGCTGCAAACAGAATGTACTTCCCTGCCTGTGCGTGCGCACAGGTCAAAATTTTCGCAGGGTGTGCGCTCGCACATATCAAAAAACATGAAATTCTGCAACTTTGCAAAATTTCAGCTTTTTAACACCAACTTTGTCGGATCATAACTTCCTCTACAAAATCCCAATTTTCACATACATTATACCGATTTAAAGAGTTTTCAATGATCTTTAATTCTAAATAAATTTCACTCAGTTTAAAAAAATGAGACGGAAGTTATGTTCGTACAAAGTTCATCAAAAACCCAATTTTTATCAAACTTCACAATTCCCAAAATTTATTACCATACCCATACCAAATCACATCAAACCATCCCAAAACTCCACTTTTCATCAAAATGTACTAGTTGTACCATAATACACCAACCTTACCACATTCTCCTTCTCATTACATTACTCTCAATTCCAACATCAACTATATAACACTTATGACCAAATCACCATCAAATTCACCATTTCATAAATCATAACACTACAATTATCATAAAGAACCAACTTCCAATTCATACAATAATTCAACATCATTGTATTATTATAATTCATCACAATCAACCCAACATTCATCAATTCATCAACATTTAACACACCAACCATCATTTTAGTTCAACCTATCCTATTGGTCACTGGCCTATGTGTCCATGAATATTATATACTACATAGAAGAAACCGAAACCATACCTTGGCTGATTCCCTTTATGCACCAAATTTCAACTTAGCACAAACAAGCTTCCAACCACCGTCCAAACTTTCAATTCCACTCCAATAAGCACAAATACGTTCCAAGAGCTCCCAAAGCCACAAAAATCAAACTATATACATACAAATCACCTCAAATCAACCTAGGGTTTTCAATTAAACATAAACTCACAAGGGTTTAATGGCTCTTATCTTTTCCAATAGATTTGGATGTCAAAACCCAAGGCTAAGCAAGAATTAGAGCAAACCTAAACATCCAAAATCACAAAACTCATTTAACCCAAAGCCCTAGTAAGCCCGAAATTTTGAAGAGAAGAACTGGGAGAATTTCGTGATTACCTCTAGAGTTTCTTAGATGGGATTTGTAGAGCTCTTCACAAGGAACACGTAGCCACAAACGGTGCGACGATCGGAGCTCTCGAGCTCAAGATATGAGATTCGGAAGGTTGAGGTGAATAGTGCTCAATCTCTTCTCCTCTCCCTCTCTCAATTCTGCTGTGTGTGTGTTTAATGAAGGAGAAAAAGGTTCACTTAATGTTTATATATATTGGGCTTCGGCCTAACTTGGGCTCGGCCCAACCTGTTAGCGTCTTTAACCCGTTCGGCCCAACTCGGGGCCAAACCTTTAAAATTAACGCCCGGTTTTTAACTTCTAATATTTTTCTAAGGTTTTCGACTGTTCCAACTTTTTCTTGTGCAGAACTGAGCAGACTTGAACCAGTTCAATCGTTTCAACTGCCAATTTGTGGTTTCTCATGGTTTTTCGCAGAAAGCACATTTTCTGACTCAGAAAGACCCACTGAGTCCAAAAATCACCATTTTCATCCTCAAATTCTCTCTCTAACTTTTTCGGAATCTAATTTGGGCAATTAATCACTTAATTAACCAGTTGATTAGTTGCGTTTCTTACATTCTCCCCACCAAATAAGAAATTTCACCCTCAAAATTTGAATTACCTGAGAATAGCTCGGGATAATCCTTTCGCATCTCGGACTCCAATTCCCAAGTGTGCTCTTCTACTCCTGCTCATTCCGAAGCAAATTTAACCAATGAAACATCCTTTCCTCGCAGCTTCTTCACACTAGTGTCATCGATCCTCACTGGCGTTACTTGGAAAGTTAAATTCTCCTTCAACTTAACTGACTCTGGCTCCAACACATGAGAAGCATCCGGTGTGTACTTACAAAGTTGTGACACATGGAATATGTCATGTAAGTTAGATAGATGAGGTGGTAAAGCTACTTGATACGCCACCGGCCCGAATCTCTTCAAAATCTCAAATGGTCCTATATATCTTGGGTTCAACTTCTTGGTCTTGATTGCTTTTCCAATCCCAATTGTCGGTGTAACCCTAAGGAATACGTGATCTCCCACTTCAAACTCTAACGGTTTCCATCTCTGATTTGCATAACTCTTCTGTCGACTTAGGGCAGTTAGAATCCTTGCACGAATCTTCTTAGGGTTCTCAGTAGTCTCTGCTATCAAATATGGACCCAAAGCACTTGCTCCACCTGATTCATACCAACAGAGTCGAGACTGGCACTTCCGTCCATACAATGCTTCATACAAAGTCATCCCAATGCTCGCATAAAAGCTATTGTTGTACGCAAACTCCACCAATGGCATGTAACGATCCAAACTTCCAAGTTGATCCAAAACACATGCTCTCATCATATCTTCCAACGTCTGAATAGTCCTCTCCGACTGTCTATCAGTTTGCGGATGATATGCAGTACTGAGACATAGCTTCAAACTGAAAGCCCTTTGAAAAGCTCCCCAAAACCTTATAGTGAATCGGGGATCACGGTCCAATAATACGCTCGACGGCACACCATGCAACCTTACTATCTCCTTAATGTACAATCTCGCCAACTCCTTCATAGAACAGTTTACTCGGATAGGCAGAAAGTGAGCGAATTTGGTTAAGTGATCCATGATCACCCAAATCGCATCAAATCCCGACCTAGTCTTCGGTAAACCTATCACAAAATCCATTGTAATTCCTTCCCACTTCCACTGAGGAATCTCAACTGGTTGTAGCATTCCTGACGATTTCTGATGCTCTATCTTCACCTTCTGGCAAGTTAAACACTTGGATACCACTATTGCTACATCACCCTTTATCCTAGGCCACCAGAACATCTTCTTCAAGTCATAATACAACTTCATACTCCCGGGATGAATAGAAAACCCGTTGTAATGAGCTTCCAACAATAAGTCCTACCTTAAACTCCCAACATCCGGCATACAAATCCTTCCCTTGTACCTCCATAACCCCTCATCATCCTTAGTGAATTCTTCATGCCTCTTATCACCAACTGGTTGAAACAATTGGTGATGGTTTTGCTCATCTTGCTGAGCCCTTTGTATTTCTGATTTAAACGTGCTTGAGATCTATAACTGGTTCAAACAAGCCCTTCCGACCACTTCACCAATATCTAGCTTAAGATTCACAAACTTATCTACTAGCTCCTCTTACTTAATCCTCATCCAAGCTATTGTCAAGGACATCCGACTCAAAGCATCTGCTACCACGTTCGCCTTTCTAGGGTGATAACTCAACTGAAAATCATAATCTTTAATCAACTCCATCTACCTTCTCTGGTGCATATTTAACTCTTTCTTATCAAAGATGTACTTGAGACTCTTATGATCAGAAAAGACGCTAAACCTAACTCTATACAAGTGGTGTCTCCAAACCTTCAGTGCAAACACAATCGCCGCTAATTCCAAGTCATGAGTTGGGTAGTTCACCTCATACAGTCTCAATTGACGCGATGCATAAGCCACCACGTTCCGGTGTTGCATCAACAAGCAACCCAAACCTTTCGAAGAAGCATCACAATATACTTCAAATGGTTCATGCGGTTTCGGTAAAATTAAAACAGTTGCTGAAGTTAACTTCTGCTTCAAAGTCTGAAAACTCTCTTTGGACTCCGACATCCACACGAATGGCACTTCTCTTTTTGTCAACTTAGTCATCGGTAGTGCAATCCGGGAAAATCCTTCAATGAATCTCTGGTAATGTCCGACTAAACCCAAAGTGCTTCTGATTTTCGTCACCGTTTCCACCTGAGAAGGAACTATGGATATTCCTCCTTACTCACCACGTGACTTAAGAACTTCACTTCCTCCTTCCAGAACTCACACTCCGACAACTTAGCATACAATTTCCATTCCTTTAAGATTTACAGCACAATCCTCAAATGTTCCTCATGCTCCTTTGCCGTCTTAGAGTAAACTAAGATGTCATCTATGAAAACCACCACGAATTTGTCTAAAAAGGGACGAAACACTCTGTTCATATAATCCATGAAAATAGCAGGTGCATTCGTTAATCTAAAGGACATTACCGCAAACTCGTAGTGTCCATAGCGTGACCTAAACGCCGTCTTAGGGATATCATCCTCCTTCACCCCTATCTGATGGTAACCGGATCTCAAATCAATCTTGGAAAACACTCCAGATCCTTACAGTTGATCCATCAAGTCATCTATCCTTGGCAGTGGGTACTTGTTTTTCACTGTCACTTTGTTTAACTGTCGGTAATCCACACACAAACGCATTCCTCAATCTTTCTTATTTACCAATAAAACTGGTAATCCCCAAGGTGATACACTCGGTCGAATGAACCTCTTATTCAGAAGCTCTTCCAACCGAGTCTTTAATTCTGCCAGCTCTATCAGAGCCATTCTATACGGTACAATTAACACTGGTCTGGCTCCTGGCACCAATTCAATTGCAAATTCGATTTCCCTTTGAGGTGGGAATTCAGGGATATCTTCCGAGAACACTTCTGGAAAATCTCTAACCACCGAAATCTGATCTAAGTTCTGGGCAACACCCAACGCATTAGTAGTCAACAGAATATAACCCTGACACTCCTCCCTGATGGCAAGTCATCATATACCCATTTTTCAAGCTAATTTCACTTGTTTTATTAGTCTTTATACACTTTCTTGCTTCTTAAGTAAGTGATTTGGAGTGAAAATGCACAACTTCTTTAAATCAAGCAACCACCATGAAATTGATGTTAACTCATGAGGTTTAAGCTAATTTTAATTGAATTTTAATTGATGTATAAGCCTTATGAATTTAGTGATACTTGGAGTGGTTGTTTTGGTTTATTTTAGGTGAAGAAAAGAATAAAAGAGAAAAGCGTGGCCTAAGAAAGCGTGACCCAAGGAGAAGGAAGCGTGGTCAAAGGAAGGAAAAGTGTGCCGCATACAATGGGGGAGGCAAGCATTGCCCTCCACAAGGGCACACTGCCCTCTAGGAGGGCAACATAAGGGAACCAAGCAAAGAAGGCAACTCTGCCCTGCCCACTACAAGGGCAGAGCACAAATTGGTGCCTTGGAATCAAGAGGAATAAAATGTTGCCCTGCCCTCCACAAGGGCAGTATCGGGCTCACCAAGGAAGAAAATCAAAGGAAAATGTCTCCAAAAGCTTGCCACAAGAGTTGAACACCGGACCATAAAGAAGCAAACAACTAAGTCCCATTACCGTGCCAAGAAACCAAGGAAAATGACTGAGCGTGTGTTTCTGCCCGGATTCGAACGCGGGACTTCATTTTGGAAACACTGCCCTGCCCTCCGCGAGGGCAGGGCAGCATTTTGTTGGTGCACAACTCTGGCGCACCAAGAAGTGAGTCTGGCGCACCAAATCACTACCCTGGCAGCACCAGCGCGCACCACACACGATCCTGGCAGCACCATGTTTTTCTGCCCTGCCCTCCGCGAGGGCAGGGCAGCATTCTGCGCACCAAGGCACGATCCTGGCAGCACCAGCACGCATCACAGCTTGAATCTGGCAGCACCAAGCACGCACCGTGGCACATTTCTGGCGCACCAATTTTTCCTGCCCTGCCCTCCGCGCGTGCAGGGCAGCGTTCTGCGCACCAGGCTGCACCAAGCCGCACCAAGCCGCACCAAGCAAGCACCAACACGCACCAAATCCTGCCCTGCAAGGGCAGGGCAGCCTCCTGGAAGCTATTTTTTGGGCCGAAAATTTAATTCAAAATCCATTTTAATTCATTTCTTCACCAAATCAAAAGCCCATCCAAATCCCAAAATCCAAGAATAGAAAGTGTATAAATAGGAGCTAGTTTGATGTAATTAGGACCTTTGGCTTAGCTTTTGAATTTTGCACTTTCTTTTGAGCTTTGAATTTTACTTTTGCACTTTGGAACTTCTCTTGGTGTCTTCACTGAGATTTCAGAGAATTGGGGAGGGGAATTGATCTCTCTTCTTCCTCATTCTTGCTTGGGTCTTTTTAATTTCCTTGTTTTGAGTTTTGGGTGTGAAGAATTGAGGAAATTCTGTCTCAATCTCCATTCAAAGTCTCTTTAATTTCTTTTCTGCACAATTGAATCCATTCACATTCTCTTTACTGTTTCTTCTTCAATTTCTTGTCAATTGCTTTGAGAACTTGGATCTAGGAAGGTAATTGAGATCTAGGCTCTGCTACCTAGTCTCTTGAACCCTGAGATCCCAATTTACTTTTGGTTCTTCTGTGAACCTTGCTGCACTTTAATTTCAATTTCTGTTTGAGTCTTCATTGCTTCCAATTCAATTTCTGCTTTATTAATTGTTGCAATTTACTTTCTCTTCGTTTAGATTCTGCAATCCCAGTCCTCAAATCCCTTTTACATTCAAGCAATTTACATTCCTTGCCATTTAAGTTACTGCAATTTACATTTCTTGTATTTTAAGTTTCAGTCATTTAATTTCTTGTTCTTTAAGATTCAGTCTATTTTACTTTCCTGTTCTTTAATTAACTGCAATTTCCCTTCTCCATTTACATTTCAAGCAATTTATCTTCTGTTAAATAGAACCCACTCAACCAAAACCTGATTCGCTTGACTAAATCAACCACTAAACTAAAATTGCTCAATCCTTCAATCCCTGTGGGATCGACCTCACTCATGTGAGTTATTATTACTTGATGCGACCCGGTACACTTGTCGGTGAGTTTTGTGTTGGATCGCTTTCCACACGTCAAGTTTTTGGCACCGTTGCCGGGGATTGAAATAGATTTACAATGATTAAGTGAAGTGGAGGTCTAGATCAAGCACTTTTTCTTTTCTGTTATTTTAATTTTGACTAACATACTAACTGTTTGAGAAATTGCCTCTATTAACTCGCTAACAAGTTATCTCAATTAACTGCACTCAATTTTCAAGCGTGCTGTTGTTTGGTCATTTTGATTGTTTGCGTACGAGTTGCTACAGACCAAGGATATCATGACATGAAGCCACCACTTATTACACTCATCAAGAACAATTGTTCTTATGACGGAAATCCATTGGAAGATCCTCAACAGCACATATCTACTTTTCTGAGAACTTGTAATGCGGTCAAAACCGATGGTCTAGATCATGACACTTACAAGATCCTGTTATTCCCTTTCTCATTAAAGGGTGAAGCGGCACAATGGTTTGAAACTTTTCTCCAAGGAAGTATCACTAGTTGGGATGATTTGGTCACCAAATTTCTGGCCAAATTCACCTCATGCAGACAGATCATCCAGTTGAAAGAGAAGGAACATCTATTCACACAAGGGGAGGAAGAACTTTTCAAAGCCTGGGAAAGATACAAGAAAGCAACTGATAAAGTGGGCTTCCGAGCTTTCTATGAAGGATTGACCCCAGAAACAAGAAGAGCAGTGGACTACTTCTCAGATGGTCTACTCAAAGCAATAACAACTACCCAAGGAAATGCAAACTTCAATGACAAAGGAATCAACAACCAACATTCATTTGAGGAACCACAGAATGCAATCTCAGAAAAAGAAGTGATGAATATTGAAGGGGTGAATGCGTTCAAGGACCTAAACAGACAAATGCACCATCAACCACAGCAAAATATGGAGCTGTCTGCTGCAGTGAATGCCAAATTTCCACCATGGAGACCTCATTCTTATCTGAGAATGAGGGAGTCTCAACATCAAGAACAAGGACGTTTCCACCAGGGCAACTCCATGACCACAAACAATCAACATCCCCCACCCACTAATACCACTCAAAGCCAATACTCACAACACAGACACTCCCAGACTCATCTCAACTGGAGAAGGAACGAGTACCAAAATCACAAACCAAGGGATTTCAATTATAACAACCCCAACTTCACAAACCAACAAAAACACCATTACAGCAATAACAACCATTACATGCCACCATCACACCCGCTCTTCCAACCTTTAACACCTCATAACCAACCAATTTCACAAGACTCTCAGAGAATCACATATTTGGAGATCCTAATAGAGAGAATGATGAAATACCAAGAGGAAACAACAAGGAACCAAACAATGTTAATCAAAGGAATTGAGGAGCAGATAGCTCAACTGGTGAAGTACTTTGCAGAAATGGGTGAGAAGAAACCAAGTACTTTCCTCAAAACCATTGAAGACAAACCAACCAACAACGAAGATGCTACAAAAAAGGAAGGATGGAAAAGGATCATAGAGGACAATGAGAAAATACTGGGCAATGGAAGTACCAGCCAAGAAAAACACAACAAGGAATTCTTTCAAGGAGAGACAGAGGATAGAACTAAAAAAAAAGCAGAAAATCCTCATTGGAAAGTTTTCACTAGGGGATCGAGTGATGATCAATATTCAAACCATGAAGGTATCCCCACAGTTGTCTGATCACTACATTGTGACTAAGATCCTTCCACAAGAATTTATAGAGGTCATCAAAGAGGAAACCGGAAGGAAGTTCACAGTGAAGAAAGACAAGCTAAGGCACTGTGATCTTCAACCTCCATGATCAGCAAAAATAGAAGATGTCAAGCTAGTGACAATAAAAGAGCGCTTGTTGGGAGGCAACCCAACCGGAGGTAGTTTTCTTTCATAGCTTTTTCAATAAAAATGTTGAATAATTGGTCTGGATTGCAAGGAGCTAAGTTTGGTGTTGCACACCAAAACAATTTAAGGGAGAATGAAAGATTCTAAGTTTGGTGTTCCACCAAAAATATCATTTAAAAAAACACATTCTCACCTCTTGCATGATGCTAGCTCCAAGCAACCAAACACATTATTCAACTGTTTAATTGCTTTCTAGTTTTAATTTCATTAACCTTTAGCAAGGACACAAAGTTTCACATATGGTTAAAATGGTTGCATAAGAGGCAGTGGCAAACAATTAAGTTTGGTGTTCCCACACCAAAATCAATCCAGGAACCACACTCAGTTTGTGCATACTAACCATATAATTAAGGGCTTGAGAAGCAAGCAACTTTGAGAATTATGCAGGACATGAGGCAACAATTGAAGACATTATGCATCTTAACTCAAAGAGAACACAACAGAAGGAAGAATCAAAGGGCTGCAACCTCAAAGGTTGTATCTAAACTTGATCCTTGCTGCTGTGAAATGTTTTGAATCTGGAAACCATTGTATGTCTTGCTAAAGTGTTTATCTAGTTGCAAGTGAAATTGTTTGTTAAAAATGCTAAATCTGCATAATGCTTGTTATCCACCACTTAGCTTGAAATTTGTTTTGTTTCCCGTATGCTTCAATAAAAGAGATTTGTTTGAATTGAAAAGTGAAATATCCAATGTTGCATAAGTAAGAATGGAAGTTAGTGGTGGTATATGTGTTTGATTAAATGCATAACTCATGAAATAATTGTTGCGTAATATCATTCTCATTCAAGTGTGAGTTAGCTTGCTGTTACAAAGACTCTTATCAATAATGAAAAAGCCCTTGGTAACAAAAACAGAAAGAAAAGGAAGAAGAAAAAGCCAAAATGGCAAGAAAAACAAAGAATAAAGGTTGGACACCAATAGCTTGGACCCTAGGACATATGCCTGTGGTGTTCTTGTACTAAGATATGCTTGGATGAGTAAATTCTAAGGGGTATTTTAAAACCCGGTCACTTAGATCAACTGATTTGGGATGGCCAATTGAAAGTCCACAATAAAGAGCAACTTAGATACAGAACATTTAGTTATCCAAAGAGATGCTGGGCATCAATGATCCTAGGAAGAATTAGTGAGCCATGTGTCTGTCGTGGAAAGATGTTGAGTAAAAGAAAAAGAAAATAAAGCCAAAGGCTAACACTGCAACATTTGACACCAAACCTCCAAAAGAATAATAAGCTTGTTAAGCATTATAAGCCAAGAAAAGTTAGCAAGGGAGTAATTAAAAAGTGAGTCTTCCAACAGCAAGTTTAGCAAGCCTTTGAGGAAAGATGTATATTATGTAACAGCAACAATAATTGAGTTATCATTGTCTGCATAAAGACTCCATAAATCAAGTTCTGCTATATGCCTAATAAGGATATGTGTTCTTTTCTTATTCATGTCATTTACTCTTAGTTTTGATGCTTGCTTGGGGACAAGCAAGATTTAAGTTTGGTGTTGTGATGACAAGTCATCATATACCCATTTTTCAAGCTAATTTCACTTGTTTTATTAGTCTTTATACACTTTCTTACTTCTTAAGTAAGTGATTTGGAGTGAAAATGCACAACTTCTTTAAATCAAGCAACCACCATGAAATTGATGTTAACTCATGAGGTTTAAGCTAATTTTAATTGAATTTTAATTGATGTATAAGCCTTATGAATTTAGTGATACTTGGAGTGGTTGTTTTGGTTTATTTTAGGTGAAGAAAAGAATAAAAGAGAAAAGCGTGGCCTAAGAAAGCGTGACCCAAGGAGAAGGAAGCGTGGTCAAAGGAAGGAAAAGTGTGCCGCATACAATGGGGGAGGCAAGCATTGCCCTCCACAAGGGCACACTGCCCTCTAGGAGGGCAACATAAGGGAACCAAGCAAAGAAGGCAACTCTGCCCTGCCCACTACAAGGGCAGAGCACAAATTGGTGCCTTGGAATCAAGAGGAATAAAATGTTGCCCTGCCCTCCACAAGGGCAGTATCGGGCTCACCAAGGAAGAAAATCAAAGGAAAATGTCTCCAAATGCTTGCCACAAGAGTTGAACACGGGACCATGAAGAAGCAAACAACTAAGTCCCATTACCGTGCCAAGAAACCAAGGAAAATGACTGAGCGTGTGTTTCTGCCCGGATTCGAACGCGGGACTTCATTTTGTTGGTGCACAACTCTGGCGCACCAAATCACTACCCTGGCAGCACCAGCGCGCACCACACACGATCCTGGCAGCACCATGTTTTTCTGCCCTGCCCTCCGCGAGGGCAGGGCAGCATTCTGCGCACCAAGGCACGATCCTGGCAGCAGCAGCGCGCATCACAGCTTGAATCTGGCAGCACCAAGCACGCACCGTGGCACATTTCTGGCGCACCAATTTTTCCTGCCCTGCCCTCCGCGCGGGCAGGGCAGCGTTCTGTGCACCAGGCTGCACCAAGCCGCACCAAGCCGCACCAAGCAAGCACCAACACGCACCAAATCCTACCCTGCCCTCCACAAGGGCAGGGCAGCCTCCTGGAAGCTATTTTTTGGGCCGAAAATTTAATTCAAAATCCATTTTAATTCATTTCTTCACCAAATAAAAAGCCCATCCAAATCCCAAAATCCAAGAATAGAAAGTGTATAAATAGGAGCTAGTTTGATGTAATTAGGACCTTTGGCTTAGCTTTTGAATTTTGCACTTTCTTTTGAGCTTTGAATTTTACTTTTGCACTTTGGAACTTCTCTTGGTGTCTTCACTGAGATTTCAGAGAATTGGGGAGGGGAATTGTTATCTCTTCTTCCTCATTCTTGCTTGGGTCTTTTTAATTTCCTTGTTTTGAGTTTTGGGTGTGAAGAATTGAGGAAATTCTGTCTCAATCTCCATTCAAAGTCTCTTTAATTTCTTTTCTGCACAATTGAATCCATTCACATTCTCTTTACTGTTTCTTCTTCAATTTCTTGTCAATTGCTTTGAGAACTTGGATCTAGGAAGGTAATTGAGATCTAGGCTCTGCTACCTAGTCTCTTGAACCCTGAGATCCCAATTTACTTTTGGTTCTTCTGTGAACCTTGCTGCACTTTAATTTCAATTTCTGTTTGAGTCTTCATTGCTTCCAATTCAATTTCTGCTTTATTAATTGTTGCAATTTACTTTCTCTTCGTTTAGATTCTGCAATCCCAGTCCTCAAATCCCTTTTACATTCAAGCAATTTACATTCCTTGCCATTTAAGTTACTGCAATTTACATTTCTTGTATTTTAAGTTTCAGTCATTTAATTTCTTGTTCTTTAAGATTCAGTCTATTTTACTTTCCTGTTCTTTAATTAACTGCAATTTCCCTTCTCCATTTACATTTCAAGCAATTTATCTTCTGTTAAATACAACCCACTCAACCAAAACTTGATTCGCTTGACTAAATCAACCACTAAACTAAAATTGCTCAATCCTTCAATCCATGTGGGATCGACCTCACTCATGTGAGTTATTATTACTTGATGCGACCCGGTACACTTGCCGGTGAGTTTTGTGTTGGATCGCTTTCCACACATCACTCCCCACTACAATTCACCATTACAGAGCTCAGGTAATATCCTGTAGCTATCACTGCTCCATTGTCTTCTCCTGGCATAAACCGAATAGTCCATTCAGAGCAATCCAAAAAAACCCGATTCTTCGATAACCAATCAAACCCCAAAATCATTTCTAGCCCCACCATTGGTAAACAAATCAAATCGTGCACAAAGTCTCTACCCTCAAGCTTGAAACCTACTTGTCTACAACCTGACCTAGTCATAACTGTTTGATGTGGAGTATGTACATGCAGATCAAAAGGTAACTCTGACACTTTCAAGCCTAATTGCTCAACATTAGTTAACGAAATAAACGAATGCGAAGCTCCAGTATCATATAATGCAACTAAGGATTTATTACCAATTAGACATATACCTCTCATCAATGGATCCTCCTTGGAAGCATACTTGGCATTCACAGCAAAGACTCGACTTAGATGCTAACTTTGGCCTGCATTCTGATTCCTCCTATGAGGGCAATTCTCACAATGTGGTCAGGCAACCCACAATCACCTAAACCAATTTTGCATGAGTCATAAGGATGGAAACGCCCACAACATACACAAGTCAAATTCGAAGAATTCTTACTCTAATTTCCTCTTCCCTTAGCATACTGAAATTGGTTCTGATTGTTCTTTCTGAAGCCCCCTTGGCCTTGAGGCGCATATCCTCCTCTCTTGAAACTTTGTCTTCTCAGATGAAAATACTTGCCACTCCCCCGACTAGAGCTCCCTCCATGAGTGTCTTCAGATGCCGCCACGGTCTTGGCATAGTCTTCCACTACTCTAGCCTTGTTCACTAAGTCAAAGAAGACACGAATCTCCAAAGGAGACACAACAGTCATAATATTATCCTTTAAACCCCTCTGGTACTTAATACACCTCCAGCTCTCGAAAGTCTCCGGGTCACCCTGACAGACTCGAGAAAACCTACAGAGCTCCTCAAACTTGTTGGTGTATTCAGCCACAGACATGGAACCTTGCTTCAGCTGCATTAGCTCCATCTCCTTCACTTTCCTTGCAGACTCAGGAAAGTACTTCTTATAAAAGGCCGTTCAGAACACATCCCACAGAATGTTGGGGTTCTAAAGTTGTAGCAAACGGCACTCAGCTTGCCACCAGGGCTGGGCCTCTCCCGCTACCTGATAAGCGGCAAACTCGACATATTGATCGTGGGGAACATGTTACGCCTGTAAAGCATGCTCCATGGCTTGGAACCAGTGGCCGCTTCAATAAGATTTGTGGATCTGCAGAAAGTTGGCAGATGAACCTTGAGGAATATCGCCAAGGTCATCAAAACTCCTCCCGTGTTATCGCCGTTACCCTCAGCATTATCGTTGGCGTTCCCTTCACCATTCTTATTGCCATGTCCATTCCTGGCCGGTTGGCCTAACCTCTGCACAGCTTGCAGAGTTGCAGCAGCATTAGCTTCCATGGTATTAGCAAGATTCGCCATTGCCGCCATAAATTTAGCATGATTGTCAGCTGGTTGCTCGTTCTTACTTTCTCGTGTTCGTGTTCAACCTCATCCACAAGTGGCCATGTAGGGTTCCTGTCTACACCAAACAATCGATATCAAGGTGATCAGTCTCAATATCAAAAGTCTAGTGCTTTAATTATCCCAAACAGGCACTCGCAAACAAGCATGCTATGAAATATCAAGTAGATAACCTAAATAGCATAAAAGAAAAGACACACAGAGTATGCAATAAAGCACAATCAGTCCATCCCTTGGGCTCATGAGGATGAACCACTTTGATACCACTAAATGTAACACCCTAAGTAGCCTAAGCGTTAACTCGCTTCGTAATGAAAAGATTAATCAACGATTATGACAATTATAAGCTCATACATATCAAAGCTACTAACTTAACACACAAGATACAAAGGTAATATAACAAAAAGTAAGTGTATAATATGATAAGAAACTAGCCATGGCTCACGGAGTTTAAGCCGGCTAGCCATATACAGACCATATAGAAACCTGACAGTTTGAAAACAGCTTATACAAGTTTTGTTCTCTCATATACAAGCCTCTAGGAAAAAAAATACAAAAGTGAGAGATGTATAAACAAAATAAACAAAAGACTCCAAAAGAATCCAATATCCTCCACTCCTGTCACCATCCAAAACGACTCACTGAGGTGGGTTGCGACCTGCATCTGAAAAACATAATAGAAATATGGTATGAGAATTGGAGGTTCTCGGTATGGTAACAGTGCCCAGTGATGTAGGATATAAGACCCTGGGATGCCAAAGGCAACGATAAACCCATATTTTGTGATATATTTTGTGCTTAGTTTGAGTGATTTATTCAATCCTTCACCCACATATTCATATTAATTGCATGGTTTTACTTTCCCTTCCTTATTATGTGATGTATGTGAAAAACATGTTTTCTATGCATTAAAATTAATTATTTTAATTACCTTTATTTCCATTCGATGCCATGATTAGTGTGTTGAGTAGTTTCAGATCTTCTAAGGCAGGAATGACTTAAAGGATGGAAAAGAAAACATACAAAAATGGAAGGAAAGCATAAAATGGAGTTTGTGAAGGAACTGGCAGCGACGCGACCGCATGGACGACGCGACCGCATGCCAAGCGCGAAGAAGTAGCGACGTAGCCGCATGACTGACGCGACCGCGCGCCTAAAGAAGAACACCTATGATGCGGCCGCATGACTGACGTGACCGCGCGACAATGAAGACTCTAATTGACGCGACCGCGTGACCCACGCGGACGCGTGACAGAGGCTACGCACCAAAAATTGCAGAAAACGCTCATAGCGGATTCTGAAGCCCTTTTTGGCCCAAATCCAAGTCCAGAAGGCATAAACCAGAGGTTATGAAGTGTGGGAATGCATCCATTCAGGGAATCTCCAATTTTTAGTTACTTTCCATGATTTAGGTTTAGTTGGAGAGAGGTTCTCTCCTCTCTCTTTAGGATTAGGATTTAGGACTTCTCTTAGTTTTAGGAGTGACTCTCAATCCCAGGTTCACTGTTCTTTTACTTTATATTTATCTCTTATTCTCAGATACTTTAATGCTTATATTAGTTATGTTGCCTATTTGGCTTATGCCACATTCATGATGATTTTCTTATTTAATGTTATTTGAGGTATTTCAGTTTAATATTGCCTTCTTTTATTTATGCCATTGATTATTCCCAATCTGAAGACATTTTCATTCCAGTAGAATTAATTTACTTTTTCCTTTTTGGTCTTTGTTAAGAAATCAGTAACTCAGGAGTTATCTTAGCTCAACATAATTGATAACTGTTATCTTCGCTAATTGAATTTAACTTCAATAATCCCAACCTTTTCTTAGGAAATAAATAGGATTTGAAGGTCAAACTAATTAGTCCCTTGACTTTCCTCTGCTTTAGCAAAGGTTAACTAAGTGGAATTAAGATTCAACTTTCATTATTATTGATAAGAATAACTGAGTCTAGACTTCCAATTTCTCATACCGTGCCAAAAGGTTTGTTTTACAGTATTTATTCATTTTAATTGTCATTTAAATTAATTGCCATATTCATTCCTCGTTCTCAAAACCCTAATTTACAACCTTCATAACCAATAATAAAAACATACTTTCCTGTAATTCCTTGAGAAGACGACCCGAGGTTTAAATACTTCGGTTATCAATTTATTTAGGGGTTTGTTACTTGTGACAACCAAAACGTTTGTACGAAGGGATTCTTGTTGGTTTAGAATCTATACTTACAACGTAATTTTATAAAATTCTTTACTAGCAAAAATCCTAACGTCAAAATGGCGCCGTTGCGGGGGAATTGCAAACGTGTGGCTTATTATTGGTTATTGTAAATATTTTTTTTCAAAAAAATATATATATATATTTTTTCCTTTACTTGTTTATTTTTTTCTCCTTTTTCCCCTTATTTCTGATAACTACTATGAATTCTCACCCCTCTCGCTTTGAGTTTGGTTCTAACTTTGTTGAAGGAAATAGAAACCACAGTAGGAATATGCATCAAGGTCAGACCAATCAAGGATGGATGGAGCCAAGAGGATCTAATCAACCCTTTAGGCAACAACACCCTCCAAGATATCATGGACAACGACCATTCTACAATGCATACCCAGTTGAAAAATTTGGTGGACCGCCTAGTAGCTACCAACAAGCCCCACCCTGTGCTCAGAGACCATCCTCTCGACATAACTTCGAACCACCACACTCACAAGCTTCTTTTCATCATTCACTACCACAGGATCCTTATCCACCCCAACGCCAATCTAATTACTCCCAAGAACCACCACTCCCTTATGCACCATGTCCATATCCACCAAACCAAGAATCACAGGTTCGCTTTGAGGAATCAGTAAACCAGTTCAATGCAACCCTTCATCAACTGGAGCAAGCAATAAATCAATTATCTTCTAGACGTTCGGACACTCGACAGACTCCCATGGCTTCATGTGGAGAATTTAATGAAGAACGCAGCACGAAGAAGACACTAGAGACTCCAGTGGATAGCATAGAGCTTAACTTCGTATTGGAACAAGTAGAGGGCGCTGTCATTGCAGAAGAAGAAGAATTGGTTGAAGATTTAGGAGATGCCGAACCACCACCTGAATCCAGAGTTGTGGAGAACTCCGTCAAGGATGTTACAATTGATGCTAAAGAGGATGTTGCGCAGCCCTCAATGCAGATATCTTATGATGAACTAGATGGAATTACCCAAGACACATGTTTCCTTGAAGATGATGATCACCAGTCAAGTCCTCCTAGTGATGAACTTGCATCCGCAAGTGAATTCTTTGAGACAGAAGAATCGTCCCCAAGTGAATACGAAGATGATGCAGAGGTTGACTTTTCTCAACCTCCTAGTTATGACTAAAGTGATGAGGAAGACATGGAAGACTTTGACCAGGACATGGCTGGAATGGAAAAGGTTTGCAAGGAAGTAGAGGAATTCACAGAAGACTACAAGGGAGTAGAGCTTGCAGAACCACTGGAAACACTGACCCCAAGGCCACTACCACTCAACACAAACTTCAAGTGGGTAAAATCCTTGACATTTATCTTCAATTTTCCACTTGAATATGGTTTGCTTGAGACAGATGGCCAGCTTAGAGCTCTCTGCGACTTTAAGAGAAAAAGGGAAATGATTTGCACTTAGCGATGGTATGCAAGATTCAATGAGGTTTCGCACTTCAATTTGAGGTGCAGGAATTGGTGTCAAGCTCAATCTAAGGGATCTCAGAAGCTGTTTTGTCACTGTAGTGAGAATTCGGATTACTCCTCACCTGACTGAAACAATGTAGATCAAGACAAAGATGGGTATAGAAGAAAAGTTTGGGATCCTGTAGTCTATTCTGACATTCAACACTCCGGGAGCCTACAAGCCTGTTTGAACTCACACAAGAGCTTTGCGTACTTTGTTTGGGACCCCAGAGGATGCTGGCATTCCAAACACTAGTGGAGATTTCTGGACGAATTCAAGCACAAGCCACCATAACAGGAAGCTCATCAAATGTCCAACTTAAGGACTTTAACTAAAAGTGCTAGGTGGGAGACAACCCACCATGGTATGATCGTTCCTTCCTCATTTTCATTTGTTTTCAAGTTTTATTTTATTTTATTGTATTGAACCTGGAGTTTTGCATAACATTCATATTGGCATTGCATTTTGCATTCAGTAAAAAAAAATGGGCGTGGGACGCGACCGCATCACTCATGCGATCGCGTCCATTGCGATAAAACACCCCCCACGCGTCCGCGTCAATCACGCGGTCGCGTGACCTGGAAATCGGCGTAAAGATCCAACGCCCAGAAAGCTAGGTTGGAATCGTGTGGCCATTGTACGTTTCGCACAAAATGAACCACGCGGTCACGTCCCTGACACGATCGCGTCACATGCACAAACATTAATCCCACGCGACAGCGTGAGCGACGCGATCGCGTCGCGAGGATTGCACACCACCCCAAAGGAGACAGAGAGTTGCGCTGACACGACGTTGGAATCGTGCATTTAGCACAATTTCCAGCCACGCGATCGCATGCCTCAGGCGATCGCGTCATTCCCTCTTTTACCCATTCCACGCGATCGCGCAACCCACGCGATCGCGTCACCCCTACTACACCCCAGCCACGCGACCGCGTGCTCCACGCGATCGCCTCGATTCAAATTTATAACCCCCCAAGTCACGCGAACCCTATCTGTCGCGCCCCACCCCAAAACCCTCTCCTCCCTTTCTTCTTCTCCAACCACCCAGCCACCACCATCGGCCACCCCCGCCCCTGTCGACCACCCAGAACCAACCACCACGCCAACCCCCTTCCTTCCCCCATCTCTCTTCTTCTTCCTCTCCTCTTCTCCCTCCACCGCCGCTGCCCCCTCCGCGATCGCCGCCCACCGCGTTGCCAATAGCCGCGCCACCTCCAACCACCACCACCCTCAACCCCCTGTCCCAACCTTTCCCCCCATCCCATGTTACCTTACCGAACCCCCTGCCTCGAACAGCAGCCACAACAGCCGCGCCAGCGTCCTCCGCCGCGCCGGACACCACTGCCACTATCCCCCCAGTCACTTCTCTGCCCCACTCTCCTTCATTCGCCTACCAGGTTCCGCAGAACGCCCCCTTCTATCATTCTTAGTTCATCCCATATTTTTTTGTATTTACATTTATCATTAGGCTAGTTCGATATGCATGTTGTAGTGGATTCTAGGTTGTTAGGTAGCCTAGGATGTGGTTAGTGGATTTAGGCCTGATAATTGCGCTGTTCATGTTTCTTGCTTTATAATTTTTGCAATTCTGATATTTCTGTGATGTTGCTATTGTTCATATGTTGTACTTTCTTGTTTCATGCTGCTTTTTACATTGCATTTTTCATGTTCATACTCCTTATATGTAATTGCAGCTTTATTTTTTATTCATATGAACTATCTTGTTGCTTTTTATTTCCGGGACAGTCCAATTTTAGCCGAAATGCTGCCCAATTTTCTGTAAAATGTTTCCATTCATGTCTTGGTTTTGGCATTTTCAACCGTGCTTTCCTTAGATTTCACCAAACTAATTCATGAATGCCAGGGCACGCATTTTTGTTTTCTTTGATCTCCTGGTTCATAAATTGCATTTTTGATTTTTGATTCCAATTTTTGCTATTTCTATTTCTATCTGAATCATCATCAACTTATTTGCCTATTTGCTTTCCTATTTTTATTATATCCTGGTTTTCTGTTTTTCAGGATGTCAGATTCCCAGAGAAAGGGAAAAGGAAAGGCTACCACTGGCAAACGTAAAAGAGGAGATTCATCTATGTCTATCAAAGATCTTATGCATGATGCCTCCTAACGGGAGAAACACTGTACCGCGCAGGAGAAGGCTGACCAGCTACTCCCTGCTACTGATCCCATAAGGTTTGCAAACCGATACTGCGAGTTGAAATATCCGGCGTTTGCAACCTCCAGAAACCTGTACTTAGAGCGGACTCTGGAAATCCCAAATGAACTCCAGCAATACACCTCTGATTAGATCAAAGAAAGAGGCTGGTTCTTCCTGGAGAGAAACCTTACAGAGGTCAATGCATCTTGGGTAAAGGAATTTTACTGCAATTACTTCATCACTTCCCTGGATGCAGTGAACCTAAGAGGCAAGCAGATATTGGTCACTGAAGAGGCCATTGAGGACATTCTGCAGCTCCCACCAAAGTCCAATCAGCCAGATGGTTACAAAAGGGCTGAGGAGGACATGCGCTTTATGCGATTTGATTGGGATGCAATCAAGGCGAGAATTGCCCTTGACCCGACTGTTCCATGGGAATTGGGTCAGGACACCACCATGCCTAAGGGAATCAAGCGGATTTACTTAAATGATGAGGCTCGGCTATGACACCAGCTCTTGAGCAACTATGTTATGCCGAGTACCCATGAGACCGTGATACCGGCCGCTATAATCACCCTCCTTTGGTGTGTGATGGAGGGTAAGGACCTGTACCTGCCATGCTTTATCCAGTCCTACATAGCCAGGGTCCACGTCCGAGGCACTCTTCCCTTTCCCTATTTGGTTACACAGCTGGCCGTCGAGTTGACGTGCCTTGGGAGGATGCCGATGAGAAGCCACCGGCTGCAAACTGTAGGAAGATTATTCCTCACAGTAGGAACTTTCTAGCTTTGGGCTACAGACCCCACCCTTCACTACTATTGATGAGACAGCCACACCTTCCGCTGGTCCTTCTTCCTCCACAGCTACCCCTGCTACCACTACTGTACCTCCACCTGCCTCAGAGCCAGTTTATCACCTAGTGCACCGCTTGTTTCAGCAACTAGACAGGATGGAGCGCCGCAACCGGCGCCGGTATGAAAGATCTGAGCGTCGCAGCCGGCGACGTTAAGAGCACCTGAAGCTGTTGATACGATCTGGCAGTGACATCCCCTCCGAGCCTGACACACCATCGGAGCCATCTGAGGAGGAGGCGGATGAGCATGAGGAGGAGACCCATCCACAGAGAGAGACAGAGCAGGCAGGCACAGAGCAGGCTGCACCACAGCATGAGGTCCCACATCAGATCCAGGCTGCAGATCCCGAGATCCCTATACAGTCAGCACCTCCTCTGCAGTAGCCAGATCCTCAGACCACCACCACATAGACTCCAGCTACCCATCCTTCTAGAGATGACACTCCTTCACACCCAGCTTCAGTGAGCATCGAGGACGATGCTATTGTTTAAGTGTGGGGAGGTTGCCATCTCTGGCGTATCTTTATTTTGGTGAACCACTACAAACTCTCTCTTATTTTGTTCATTTTCTGTATTTTTGCATATTTTTCTCTTTTTGCTTTTTATTGTACCTTTTGCATTTTGCACTTTGAGCTATATGTATACTACTTTGGATATTTTAGCTTGATTTGCACATTAGTTTACTAGTTTTATTTTAAGTGGATTAATTAGTATAGTTTATCCTTTTTAGTATATGATAGTTGACTTGATTGAAAAATAAAAAGGAAGTAAGCTAGAGACTTTAACAGAATAGAAACAATCTACACCTTGTATATATAGCATTACATGTTAGTTAGTTAACAACATTTCATCAAGGAGAAACACTAAAACCTTAAAGGCCACCCAAAACAATTTTTTATGAGAATAATAGGAAATTTTAACTAAACCTGCATGACATATATGAATGATATATGATTTATGAGTTTGAGAACATACAGCCTGTGAGTTTTGAGCTTAATTTTATGGTTACATTTAAACCATAATATTTTATTCCTGTGTGTTCCATCCTTCTTTGGTGTTCTTTGCTTTGTTTTAATCTATATGTCCGATTATAGAATATAGATACATACCAAGAGAGTGATTGAGGCCATGTTTGATTATTAACTCACTTATCCCAAATAAAGCTTACCTTTTATGTCATCCTTGTTAGCCCCCTTGAGCTTTAATCCCCCTTGTCTTATAACTACATTACTAGCCTTAAGCAGAAAAGCAAATTAAAAAAATCCCAAGTTGAATCCTTGGTTAGCTTAAGATAGAAATTGTGTAATTGTTTAAGTGTGGGGAAAACTTTATGGGAACATGGATGTTAGAAACAAAGGTAGAAGAGTTGAAAAGAATAAATATGTTTTGGGAAGCATGCTCATGTAAAATTAAAATAATTAATTACCATGTGCATTTAAAAAAATGAAAATTAAAGCAAGTGCACATGGAGCAAAAATTAAAACTAATGCATGAGCATGTAATATCAAAAGTGGGAAAAACATGGGAAAACAGGTAAAGAAGCTTTGCTCTAGAAATTATGTATGTTAGGTGATATCTTAGACCAATTAAGGATTCACTTATTAGCTCACTTAGCCTTATACATATACCCTTACCTTTACCTTGGCCCCATTACAACCTTAATTAAAGACCTCATGATTTTTGGTATGTTTATATTTTATAATTGTTGATTGGTTAGATGAAGAACAAAGTTATAGAAAGTAAGGATAAAAAGAAGAATAGAGTGATTAACCCAATAAACACTGAGTGATTAGAGAGTAAACACAAAATCCAATGAGGGTTCAATAACTCATCAACATATATCTATGCTTAATTTGTTAATTGTCTTGCAAGTTTATAAAATATTTTTCTTCCCATCTCAAGTGTAAAAGTGCTTTAACATGATTCAAGGTTGGCTATGTACATATGATTCCTTGAGAATGTGAACTGATTTAATACATGTAAGCTTTATATATGAGTGAATAAAATTAGGATTGCATGACTCATTTAGGTAGTTGCATTTAGATTAGATTGCATTACATGGCATTCCACCACTTCAACCTTACTTTTTACCTTGGATATAGCATGAGGACATGCTATTGTTTAGGCAATCCTAAGCTCCATGTCCATCACAAGATTCAAGCTTAAAGTATTCTAAAACAGATAAGCATAACATATAAACCTTAACATAAATAAACCAGGTAATCTATCTTAGGAGATATCTATTCTAACACCGCTGTCCCACAGCCTTCACCAACCGATCCTCCATGCAATCCCATCGCCACCGCCTTCCGAACCTGCTCAATCCCAATAGAAAGTGGTGCACAAAATTGCAATCACACTTTTGCAACTCCGCACAACTAACCAGCAAGTTCACTGGGTCGTCCAAGTAATACCTTACGTAAGTGAGGGTCGATCCCATAGAGATTGCCGGCTTGAAGCAATCTATGGTTATCATGTAACACTTAGTCAGGAGTTTAATAATAAAAAGAGTTTTGTTTGCAAAAAGTAAAAGAACATGAAATAAATGATACTTGTTATTCAGTAATGGAGAATAGGTTGGGGTTTTGGAGATGCTCTGCCCTCTGAATTTCTGCTTTCCTACTATCTTCTTCTCCAAACACGCATGGTTCATTCTATGGCAAGCTATGTGTTGTTGGATCACCGTTGTCAATGGCTACCATCCGTCCTCTCAATGAAAATAGTCAAGCTACGATTTCTGTAGGACTAATCATCTGTCGGTTCTCACTTGTGTCGGAATAGGATATGTTTATCCTTTTGCACACTATCACTGCACCCAACATTAGCGAGTTTGAAGCCCGTCACAGTCATCCCTTCCCAGATTCTACTCAGAATACCACAAACAAGGTTTAGACTTTCCAGATCTCAAGAATGCTACTAATTATTTCCAGCCTTTACCACGAAGGTTATGATCTCACGGATTCATATGCTTTATTTTCAGGAGAAGCAGTCAAACTCGTGGATCAGGAGCCCAAGAGATACGCACTCAAGCTGTCGCCCAATGACTACGTTGAGCTCAGATAGAACAGAAGTGGTTGTCAAGCACGTGTTCATGGATTTGAGAATGATGATGAGTGTCACGATTCATCACATTCATCACATTGAAGTACGAGTGAATATCTTAGAATAGAAGCAAACGTAATTAGATAGAAAATAGTAGTAATTGCATTAATCCATCGAAACACAACAGAGCTCCTCACCCCCACCTATGGGGTTTAGAGACTCATGCCATCAAAGATACAATATGAAATGTAAAAATGTCATAAGTTCGTAAATGAATCTCTAAAAGTAGTTTTTATCCTAAGCTAGTAACCTAGGTTTACAGAAAATGAGTAACTAAGTGCAGATAGTGTAGAAATCCACTTCTGGGGTCTACTTGATGAGTGTTTGGACTGAGCTTTGAAGCTTTTACGTGCATAGGCCATTCTTGAAGTTAAACGCCAGCTTTGGTGCCAGTTTGGGCGTTTAACTCCAGTTTTGGTGCCAGTTCTGGCGTTTTATGTCAGAAAAGGGTTTCTAGCTGGCGTTTAACGCCATTTTGGGCCATCAAATCTCAAAAAAAGTGTGAACTATTATACATTTCTGGAAAGCCCAAGATGTCTACTTTCCAACGCAATTGAGAGCGCTCCAACTGGGCTTCTGTAGCTCAAGAAAATCCATTTTGAGTGTCGGAGGGTCAGAATCCAACAGCATCTGCAGTCCTTTCTCGGCCTCTGAATCAGATTTTTGCTCAAGTCCCTCAATTTCAGCCAAAAAATACCTGAAATTATAGAAAAACACACAAACCCATAGTGAAGTCCAGAAATGTGATTTTTTGAATAAAAATTAATAAAAACATATCAAAAAGTGAATAAAACATGCTAAAACTATATGAAAACACTACCAAAAAGCGTATAAAATATTCGCTCATCACAACACCAAACTTAAACTGTTGCTTGCCCCCAAGCAACTAGATAAATAAAATAGGATTAAAAGAAGATTATGGTCCAATAATATCTCATAGTCTTTAATGAAGCTCAAATTCAAATTAGATGACCGGGGCTTAGAGCTTTTTGCTTCTGAAGTTTTGGCATCTTATTTTATCCTTTGAAGTTCAGAATGATTGGCATCCATAGGAACTCAGAATTCAGATAGTGTTATTGATTCTCCTAGTTATGTATGTTGATTCTTGAACACAGCTACTTATGAGTCTTGGCTGTGACCCTAAGCATCTTGTTTTCCAGTATTACCACCAGATACATAAATGCCACAGACACATAACTGAGTGAACCTTTTCGGATTGTGACTCAGCTTTGCTAGAGTCCCCAGTTAGAGGTGTCCAGAGTTTTTAAGAACACTCTTTTGCTTTGGATCATGACTTTAACCACTCAGTCCCAAGCTTTTCACTTGGACCTTCATGACACAAGCACATGGTTAGGGACAGCTTGATTTAGCAGCGTAGGTCAGGATTTTTTTGTTCTAGGTCCTCCTATCCACTGATGCTTAAAGCCTTGGATCCTCTTTACCCTTGCCTTTTAGTTTAAAGGGTTACTGGCTTTTTCTACTTGCTTTTTCTTTTTCTTTTTTTTTGCCTATATTTTTTTCGCAAGCTTTGTATTTTTCACTGCTTTTTCTTGCTTCAAGAATCAATTTTATGATTTTATAGATTATCAATAACATTTCTCTTTTTTCATTATTCTTTCAAGAGCCAACATTTTTAACATTCATAAACTTCACTATAAAAAATATGCACTGTTCAAGCATTCATTCAGAGAGCTAAAGTAATGCCACCACATATAAATAATTTGAATTTTTCTTATTTTGTACTCAAAATATTTGTACCCTTGTTCTTTTAAAAAAAATCTACTATTTTATTCATGTTTGATGATGATAAGAGGAGTAAATTATACCCAAATTGATAAAAATAATACTAATGCTCATACAACTCTAATACTAATACTCATGCAATCCTAAAATAGGTCTCTAATAACAGAAATGATCACAGAGTTAGGACTCAACAACTTTTATTTTGAGAGAGAGGTGCTCCCTGATGTGTGGAAAACGATCCAACACAAAACTCACCAGCAAGTGTACCGGGTCGCATCAAGTAATAATAACTCACATGAGTGAGGTCGATCCCACAGGGATTGAAGGATTGAGCAATTTTAGTTTAGTGGGTGATTTAGTCAAGCGAATCAAGTTTTGGTTGAGTGGGTTGTATTTAACAGAAGATAAATTGCTTGAAATGTAAAAGGAGAGGGGAAATTGCAGGAAATTAAAGAACAGGAAAGTAAAATAGACTGAATCTTAAAGAACAAGAAATTAAATGACTGAAACTTAAAGTGCAAGAAATGTAAATTGCAGTAACTTAAATGACAAGAAATGTAAATTGCTTGAATGTAAAAGGGATTTGAGGACTGGGATTGCAGAATCTAAACAGAGAGAAAGTAAATTGCAACAATTAAGAGAGCAGAAATTGAATCAGAAGCAATGAGCATTCAAACAGAAAGGAAATAAAGTACAGCAGAGGTTCACAAAAGAACCAAAAGTAAATCGTGGTCTCAGGTCTCAAGAGACTAGGTTGCAGAGCCTAGATCTCTATTTGCCTTCCCAGATCCAAGTTCACAAAGCAATTGGCAAGAAATTGAAGAAGAAACAGTAAAGAGAATGTAAATTGATTCAATTTTGCAGAAAAGAAATTAAAGAGACTTTGAATGGAGATTGAGACAGAATTTCCTCAATTCTTCACACCCAAAACTCAAAACAAAGAAATTAAGAAGGCCTAAGCAAGAACGAGGAAGAAGAGAGATCAATTCTCCTCCTCAATTCTCTGAAATCTCAGTGAAGACACCAAGAGAAGCTCCAAAGTGCCAAAATAAAATTCAAAGCTCAAAGAAAGTGCAAAATTTCAAAGCTAAGCAAAAGGTAAGTCAAAAAGTCCCTAATTACATCAAACTAGCTCCTATTTATACACTTTCTATTCTTGGATTTTGGGATTTGGATGGGCTTTTGATTTGGTGAAGAAATGAATTAAAATGAGGTTTTAATTTGAATTTTCGGCCCATGAAAAGTTGCTCACAGGAGGCTGCCCTGCCCTTGTGGAGGGCAGGGCAGGATTTGGTGCATGTTGGTGCGGCCTTGGTGCGGTCTGGTGCGTGTTTGGTGCGCAGAATGCTGCCCTGCCCGCGCCAAGGGCAGGGCAGGAAAAGTTGGTGCGCCAGAAATTGCCTTGGTGCTGCCAGAATCAAGAATTGGTGCGCCAGAATCAAAAATTGGTGCGCCAGAATTTGCCTTGGTGCATAGGACGCTGCCCTGCCCTCGCGGAGGGCAGGGCAGGAAAATTTGGTGCTGCCAGGATCGAACTTGGTGCGTGCTGGTGCTGCCAGGAATGAGCCTTGGTGCGCCAGATTTGAGTTTTGGTGCGCCAGCTCCATGCATCAACAAAATGCTGCCCTGCCCTCGCGGAGGGCAGGGCAGTGTTTCCACTTTGATGTCCCGTGTTCGAAACACGGCTGGGACACACTCTCAACTAATTTCCTTGGTTTCTTGGCACGACACTCAACCTTAGTTCCTTGCTTCTTCCATGGTCCGTGTTCGATTCTTGTGGCATGCATGGGTGACATTTTTCCTTTGATTTTCTTCCTTGGTGAGCCCGATACTACCCTTGTGGAGGGCAGGGTAAGGTTCTCTTCTCCTTGGTTCCAAGGCACACTTTTGTGCTCTGCCCTTGTAGTGGGCAGGGCAGAGTTGCCTTCCTTGTTTGGTTCCCTTATGTTGCCCTCCTAGAGGGCAGTGTGCCCTTGTGGAGGGCAATGTTTGCCTCCCCCTTGCATGCGGCACACTTCCTCTTGCTTTGACCACACTTTCCTTTCCTTGGGCTACACTTCTTAGGCCACGCTTTTCCTTTTCTTTTCTTTTCTTCACCTATAATAAACCAAAACAACCACTCCAAGTATCACTAAATTCAAGAGGCTTATAAATCAATTAAAATTCAATTAAAATTAGCTTAAACCTCATGATTTAACATTAATTTCATGGTGGTTGCTTGATTTAGAGACGTTATGCATTTTCACTCCAAATCATTTACTTAGGATGCAAGAAAGTGCATAAATGCTAACAAAACAAGTGAAATTAGCTTGAAAAATGGGTATATGATGACTTGTCATCACTCCCTCAATCTGTGGGACGGCTAGGTCATCAAAGGACAGCTTCTGGCGCTTTAGCTCCTGTATCTCACTCCCTTGCTTTTTCTATTCTTTGAGCAGTTTACAGAGCATTCTGTTATGATTCTGCTGCTCTTCTTTGAGTTGATCCATAGTTTCTTGCTGCTTGGTGACAGATGCTTCTAAGCGGTCCCAATAGTTAAATTGAGAAATTTCTGGGAGGAGCTCATGCGCCCTCCTCTTGATGAGGTTGTCTTGAACTTGAGGTCCATCCATTACCTTTTTGGTGATTGGGCGTTCAACTGGGATGTACTCATCCACTCCTATCTTCACCCCCGCATCTTTACATAATAGACTGATCAAGCTTGGGTAAGCCAATTTGGCCTCAGTGGATTCCTTGTTTGCAAATATGTAAATCTCACAAGGAATTAGCTGATGAATCTCCACTTCTTTTTCTAGCATAATACAATAAATCATCACTGCCCTTTTGACAGTGACTCCAGACCGGTTACTGATGGGAAGTATAGAACGCCCAATGAAATTCAGCTAGCCCCTAGCGACTGGTTTGAGATCTCCTTTCTTTAGCTAGTTTGGGACACCTTTTGAGTTGGTTATCCACTTAGTTCCAGGGAGGCATATGTCCTCTGGAACTTGATCCAGCTTTTTATCTTTAGCTATTCTCCTAATAAAGAATTCTGGATCACCTTGTAGCTGAGAAAGTTTGAGGACTTCTCTCACTTTATCAAGATGGAAGTAAATAACATTTCCTCTGACCATAGTCTGAAAGGCGTAGAAGGCAGTTCCCTCCATTTTTTGCTTATCTGTCATCCACAGATTTGCATAGAATTCATGGATCATGTTTCTTCCATCATGTATCTCAGGATTAGCCAGGATTTCCCAGCCCCTATTTCGAATCTACTCTTGGATCTCCAGATATTCAACTTCTTTCAGATCGAATTTAACTTCTGGGATCACTGATCTTTGGCACACAATTTTGAAGTAATGGTCTACATGTTCTTTGGTGCAGAACCTCTCTTGTATCCAAGGTTTTGGATTGTTTTCTTTCTTGCCTCTTGGAGTAGTTTGTTTTCCTTTAGGGGCCATGATCTTGGTCTGTTTTGACTCAGTGATCACAGAAAAACACACCAAAATTAGAGGTTTGCTTGTCCTCAAGCAAAACAAAGAAAGAAGAGGAAGAGAGGGAGTAATAGATTTGAATGATGGGTCTAGGAAGGTGGCCGAATGTGTTTTAAAAAGGGAGGGGGAATGGGTTTCAAATTTTTTTGAAAAAGAAAAGATAGAAAGATATGATTTGATAAAAGATAAACATGATGTGAAAAAGATAGAATTTGAAAATTTAAAAGATATGAAAATGATATGAGGAAGTAAAATCTGAATTTTTGTTAATGCATAAAATAAATAAAAGAAAATATGGATGAATGAAAAAGATTTGGGAAGAAATTATAGAGATAAATGAGTTTTAAAAGATGTTTTGAAAAAGAATTGAAAAGGAATTGCAAAGATTTTATAAGATTATTAATTTTTTGAAATGGGGATTGCATGATGAAGATTTGTAATATTTTTATGCAGAAAATTATGAATTAAAATAAAAAAATTTGAAAAAAATTGAATTAGAAACGAAATTCCCTCCCCTTTACTGTTCTGGTGTTAAACGCCCAGAATGATAGCCATTCCGGCATTTAATGCCCATCTGGTGGCCACTTTGGGCGTTTAACGGCCAGCCAGGGTACCCTGGCCGGCGTTAAACTCCAGAAAGCCTTTGTCATTGGGCGTTTTTCTAAACGCCCAGGAGGCTGCTGTTTCTGGCGTTTAATGCCTAGAATGCTGCCCATTCTGGCATTTCACGCCCAGAATGGTACCTTTACTGGCATTAAATTCCTAGAATGATAGCCATTTTGGCGTTTAACACCCAGTTTGCTACCTTTACTGGCGTTTAAACGCCAGTAAGCTTCTTTTCAATTGGCTTCTCTGTTTTTCTATTCTAGACTCTTCTGTTACTCTGTAAACCTCTGCAATTGATCATATACCTTAAAAATAACCTATATTAAACTCGTATAATTATTATTTGAATAACAACACCTTTGCTAATGGCTGGGTTGCCTCCCAGCAAGCGCTTATTTACTGTCTTTAGCTGGACTTTACTGAGCTTTAATCCAGTCTCAGTCTTGAGCATTCTTGCTCAACATTTCCTTCAAGATAATGCTTAACTCTCTGTCCGTTAAAAACGAAAGTTTTTGTTAGAGTCAATATCCTGAAGCTCTACATATCCATATGGTGACACACTTGTAATCACATATGGTCCCTTCCACCGGGATTTTAGTTTCCCAGGGAACAATCTGAGCCTAGAGTAAAATAGCAGAACCTTCTGTCCTGGCTGAAAGACTCTAGATGATAGCTTTTTGTCATGCCATATTTTTGCTTTCTCCTTGTAAATTTTAGCATTTTCGAAAGCATTGAGTCTGAACTCCTCTAGCTCATTCAACTAGAGTAATCTCTTCTCTCCAGCTACCTTGGCATCAAGGTTTAGGAACCTGGTTGCCCAGTAGGCCTTATGTTCCAGTTCCACTGGCAGATGACAGGCTTTTCCATACACAAGCTGGTATGGAGAGGTTCCTATAGGAGTCTTGAATACGGTTCTTGATAAACCACTATTTTATGATATATCTTGTGCTTTAATTGAATGATTTTATCAACTCCTCACCCACTTATTCATGTGAATTTGCATGCTTTTACAATTCCTTCCTTGTTTTATGATATATGAGAAAACATGTTTCCTATGCTCTAAAAATATTAAATTTAATTATCCTTTATTACCATTCGATGCCGTGATTTGTGTGTTGAGTACTTTCAGGTTTTATAGGGCAAGAATGACTCAAAGGATGGAAAGGAAACATACAAAAATGGAAGAAAAGCACAAAATGGAGTTTTTGAAGAAACTGGCTGCGACGCGAACGCGTGGACGACGTGGACACGTGCTTAAGCGCAAAGAGCATCGACATGAGCTCATGGATGACGCGAACGTGTGACTCGCGAAACACAACTGAGACGGACGCGTGACTGACGCGACCATGTGACCCACGCGGACACGTGACGTGCGCGCTCTGTAGAATTTGCAGAAGTCAGCCCCAGCAACTTTTGGACCCTTTTTTGTCCAGATCCAAGCCCAGAGAACACAGATTAAAGGCTATAAATTGGGAGAATCCATTTATTCATCATGAGGAGATCATAATACATAGTTTTAGGTTTAGATGTAGTTTTTAGAGAGAAAGGTTCTCTCCTCTCTCTTAGGATTAGGATTAGGATTTAGGATTTAGAATTTCTCTTAATTTTTGGATTATCTCATCTTTATATCAGGTTCAATATTCCTTTATTTTGACTTCTCTTATTTGTTGATTAATTATGTTGCCAAATTGGCTTATGAACCATTCATGTTATGATTTTCTTTATTTAATATAATTTGAGGTATTTTAGACTCATGATTGTTTTGCTCTATTTATGATTTCTTCTCCCTTTTGGCTTTGGTTAATTAATTGGTAATACTTGAGTTATCAAACTCAGCAGTGGTTGAAATTGGCAATTGCTAATTAATTTGGATCGCTCTAAAAGTTGATTCAAACTCGAGGATCAATTTAATTAGTTTACTTGACTTTCCTTTATTTAATAAGGGATAATTAAGTGGGATTAAAACCCAATTCTCAGCACACCTGATAAGGATAACTAGGATAGAAATTCCAATTTCCATACCTTGCCAAGAGATTTATAGTAATTGATTCATTAATTCCTGCAATCTATTTATTCTCTTGTCCAAACCCTTTTCAAAACCGAAAAACACTGTTTTCCATAACCAATAATAAACACACCTCCCTGCAATTCCTTGAGAAGACGACCCGAGGTTTGAATACTTCGGTTTATAAATTTTATTGGGTTTGTTACTTCTGACAACCAAAACTTTTGTAAGAAAGGAATTCTTGTCGGTCTAGAAGCTATACTTACAACGGAGATTTATTTGTGAAAATTCTAGACCGCGCGAGAGTTTTGTTCTTCAAAATGGCGCCGTTGCTAGGGAATTGCAAACGTGTGCCTTATTATTGGTTATTGTAAATATTTTTCTTTTACTTGTTTAATTGTTACTTTTCTTCACCCCCCTTATTTTTATTAGCTACTATGAGTTCTCACCCCTCTCACTTTGAGTTTGGCTCTAATTTTGTTGAAAGGAATGGAAGTTATAACAGGAATATACATTAAGGTCTAAAAAATCAGAGATGGATGGAGCCAAGAGTATCTGATCAACCCTTTAGGCAACAACACCTTCCAAGATATCATGGACAAAGACCATTCCACAATGCATACCAAGATGATAGATATGGTGGACCCCCTTGTATTTACCAACAAGCCCCACCCTGTGCTCATAGATCATCCTCTCAACATAGATTCGAACCACCACACTCACAAGCTTCCTTTCACCATTCTCCACTGTATGATCCTTATTTACCCCAATGCCAATCCAATTACTCATAAGGACCACCACTTCCCTATGTACCATGTCCACATCCATCAAGCCAAGAATCACAGGCTCGCTTTGAAGAATCAGTAGATCAATTTTATGCAACCCTTCATCAACTGGAGCAAGCAAAAAATCAATTATCTTCCAGACGTTCGGACACTCAAGGAACTCCCATAGCTTCGAGTGGATAATCGAATGAAGAACGTAGCACGAAGGAGACACTAGAAACTCCAGTGGACAGTACAGAGCATGACTTCGTACTAGAACAAGTAGAGGAAGCTGTCATTATAGAAGAAGAAGAGTTGGTTGAAGATTTAGGAGATACTGAATCTCCACGGGAATCTAGAGTTGTGGAGAATTCCGTCAAAAACGTTACAGTTGATGCTAAGGAGGATAATGCACAACCTCCGAAGCAGGTATCTTATGAAGAACTGGACAGAATAACCCAAGACGCAAGTTTCCTTGATGATGATACTCACAAGTCAAATTCTCCTAGTAATGAACCTGCATCCGCAAGTGAATTCTTTGAGATAGAAGAATCTTCCCCAAGTGAGTATGAAGATGATGCAAAGGTAGACTTTTCTCAACCTCCCAATTATGACTCAAGTGATGAGGAAGATATCGAAGACTTTGATCAAGACATGATTGAAATATAAGAAGTTTGCAAAGAAGTGGAGGAATTCACAGAAAAACACAAGGGAGTAGAGCTTGTAGAACCACTGGAAACACCTATCCCAAGGCCATTACCGCCCAATACAAACTTCAAGTGGGTAAAATCCTTAGCTTTTATCTTTACTTTTCCACTTGAATATGGTTTACTTGAAACAGATGGCCAGCTTAGAGCTCTTTACGGCTTTAAGAGTAAACGGGAATTGACTCGCACTCAAAGCTGGTATGCAAGATTCAATGAGGTTTCGCTCTTCAATTTGAGGTGCAAGGATTAGTGTCAAGCTCAATTGTATGGGTCTCGGAAGCTGTTTGGTCACTACAGTGAGAATTCAGATCACTTATCACCCGGCTGGAAAAATGCAGATCAAGACAAAAACGGATGTAAAAGTAAAGTTTGGGATCCTGGAATCTATTCTGACATTCAACACCCCGGGAGCCTTGAAGCCTGTTTGAACTCACCTAAGGGCTTTACGTGCCTTGTTTGGGACCCCAGAGGCTGTTGGCATTCCAAACATTGGCGGATATTTCTGGATGAATTCAAGCACAAGCCACCATAACAGGAGGCTCCTCAGATGTCCAACTTAAGGACTTTAACTAAAAGTGCTAGGTGGGAGACAACCCACCATGGTATGATCGTTCCTTTTCCATTTTAGTCTGTTTTTGAATTTAGATTGAACCTGGAATTTTTTTCATGACATTCATTGCATTTTGCATTTTGCATGCTGCATAAAAAAAAAAAAGAAAAAAAACGAGAAAAAATCACCCCACGCGAGCGCGTAGGCCACGCGTGGGCGTGGAATGAAATCAGCGTAAAGATCTAACGCCCAGAAAGTTAGGCTGGAATCGTGCGGCTGGTGTGCATTTAGCACAAAATGGCCCACGCATTCGTGTCCCTGACGCGAACACGTCACTTGCACCACACTTATCCCACGCGAAAGCGTGAGCGACGCGTTCACGTCGCGTGGATTATATGGCCCCCTAAATAGAAACAGAGAGTTACACCAAAATGACGATGGAACTGTGCGTCTAGCACAAATTCCAGCGACCCGTCCGCGTGATTCACACGTCCGCGTCACCCATATTTCCCCCTAATAATGCGATCGCGTGCTCCACGCGTTTGCGTGGATTTGTGATCACTAACCCCAAATCACGCGAACACTAACCCATCGCGTCCCAAACCCCAGCCACCCCCCTCTCCTTCCTCCTCTGTAACTCTCTCCCCCCAGCCACCAACAACCACCACCCCTAGCTGCCCAAACCACCGCGCCACCTCCTCTCTCTCCCTTCTCTTCTTCTCCCCCTCCCTTCCCTCTCAACCACCTCCTCCACCACTGCCCCTACCAGCGACCACCAACCACCGTGCCGCCACCTCCGCCGCCGAGCACCCCTTCCAGCGCCGCCACCCACAACAGCCCCAAACACTCACCCCTTTCCTCCTCCCTCCCTTCCGATTACCCTAGCCCACCCTTGCTCCACCGCCGCGCCGCCGTGCTCCCTCCCAATGCCGTCGCATCACCATCACCTTCCCTCTGCCCTATCCCTTGTTCATATACATACCAGGTTCCACCGTACACCGATTTCTTTATCATCCCTAGTTAGTTGCGTATTTCTCCAAATTTATTCAATTTAGGATAGTTAGAGATGCATGTTCGTAGTGAATTCTAGGTGGTTAGGTAGCTAGGATATGGTTAGTGGATTTAGGCCTAATAATTTCGTCGTTCTTGTTACGTGTTTATCTATTCCGTAATTTTAATCTGGCTGTAGTGCTCATCCTATTCATATGCTGTTCTTTCATGTTTGTTGCTGTTGTTACACTATTCATTCATGTTCATGCAATTTGTGACTCCCTGCAGCACTTTTTATTCTCATATGAACTGTTTTTCTTACTGTTTATTTCTCGGGAACATCCAATTTTAGCCGGAATGCTGCCCAATTTTTTGCAAATTGTTTTCATATATTGAGTTTGGACGCTTGCTACTTTGCCTTACTTGGCTACCACCACACAAATTCATGACTGCACGGGCCAGCATCCTTATTTCTTTTGATTCCCCGGTCCATAAATTACATTATTGATGATTTTATTTTCATTTGCATCTATTTGAATTATCATCAATTAAACTGAAATCTTTGCTTGAATATGAGTCACTTGTTCTTTAAATTTGTAAAATTTATTGTTAACTAGGAAACCATTATCATGCCAACTTACTCTAACTTTCTTTTCGCTAACTCACTGCTTTCACTTTCTAACCTCCTTTTTACCTACTAACCTCTTAACTTGCTAACTTCTCCTTTTACCTTAGTACTTTAACTTTTTAACTCGGGCAGGATCATTGTTTTTCTTAATTAACTTGAATTCTACTCATTATATATTTTGGATTGTCCTTTTTATATTCAGACCTTTTTATTCAAACACAATCCAAAGTGCACATATGTGTGACTCAATTCATGCTTCTCTTGCTCTATTGTCATTTTGTGCTTATATTGCTATTTGCTTACCTGTTTTCTTACTTTAATTCTTTAATTATATCCTGCTACTTCTACTTTTCAGGATGTCTGACCCTAAAGGCAAAGGAAAGGCTAAAGCCACTACAGGCAAAAAGAAACGAGGCGAAGCCTCTATGACCATCCTCGATATTTTACATGATGATTCCTGGTGGAAGAAGAACTTTACCCCGCAGGAAAAGGCTGATCAATTGATCCCTGCAACAGACCCCATCAATTTTGGTAACAAATACTGTGAGCTCAAATCTCCTGTCTTTGCCATTTCCAAGAACCTCTACTTGGAAGAACTCTCAAAATTCCAGCAGAACTTCAGTAGTACACTTCTGAACAGATTAAACAAAGAGTCTAGTTCTTTCTGGAAAGGAACTTGACAGAGGTAAATGCTTCTTGGGTCAGAGAATTCTACCGTAACTACTTCAAAACTTCCCCAGATGCAGTGCACCTCAGAGGGAAGCACATTCTGATTACTGAGGAAGCCATTAAAGACATCCTCCAGCTCCAACCTAAGACAGATCTGCTTGACGGTTACCACAGGGCTGAAGAGGATATGAGATTTATGAGATTTGACTAGGATGCAGTCAAGCAGAAAGTCACTCTTGATCCCACTACCCCATGGGTCATGGGAAAGAATCCATTGGCACCCAAGGGAATCAAGCTCCAGTATTTGAATGATGAGGCCCGGCTCCGGCAACAAATTCTGAGTAATTACATCATGCCGAGCACTCATGAGACGGAGGTGCCAGCTGCCATGATTACCCTCATCTGGTGTGTGATGGAGGGTAAAGACCTTTATCTGCCCCGCTTCATCCGGTACTACATGGCCAGGGTCTACGTCCGAGGCACCCTCCCTTTCCCCTATCTAATTACTCAACTTGGCCGCCGAGCTGACGTACCCTGGGAGCTCGATGATGAGAAGCCACCTGCTGCAGAGTGCCAAAAGATTATCCCTCACAGCAGGAAGTTCCTCGCCTTGGGTTACCGGCCGACTTTTCTCACTGATTCTACTAATGCGCCCACATCTTCAACTGCCCCTTCCGCTTCAACCGCTCCTTCAGCATCCCCTGCTCCAGCCCCATCCACTGCACCTCCACCTGCTCTTGAGCCTATCTATCATCTGGTGCACCGCCCCTTTGACCACATGGATCAGATGGACCGCCGCCACAGGCGCCGTTATGAGAGGTCTGGGCATCGCCATAAGCGACGCTACGAGCACCTCAAGCTGATGATCCAATCCGGTGGCGACATCCCCTCCGAGCCCGACACACCATCTGAGTCATCTGAGGAGGAGGCGAGCGATCATGAGGAGGCGGTACATACTCAGGCTGAGTAGGCAGCATCTGAGCATACTGCACCACATCATGAGGAGCACCACCAGCTACAGGCCGCTGATCCAGAGATTCCTCTATAGACAGAGCCTTCGCTTCAGCAGATCGCCCCTCCTAAGCCTACTACCGAAACATCAGCAGCCTCTCCTTCCGGAGATGCCACTTCCTCACACCCAGTTTGAGTGAGCATCGAGGACGATGCTATTGTTTAAGTGTGGGGAGGTCGCCATTTCTGGCACATTTTTTTGGTGAACCACTACAGACTCTAATCTTATTTTGTTCATTTTTTGTATTTTATTTGCAAATTTTTCTCTCTTTTTTGATTTTGCTGTATTTTTGCATTTTGCACTTTGGGCTGTACAATATCTTAGATATTTTAGCTTAATTTACACTTTTAGTTTACTAGTTATATATTAAGTGGATTAATTAGTATAGTTTACCCCTTTTAGCATATGATAATTTGGTTTAATTGAAAATAAAAAGAAGTAAACTAGAGACTTTAGCATAACAGAATAAAATAATCCACACACCTTGTATATATATCATTACATGTTAGTTAGTTAACAACATTATTCTTCAAGGAGAAACACTAAGATTTTAAGGGGCACCTTAAGATTTACATTGCGTTGAATAGAAACTCTTAATTTCTACTTACATGACATACATAACTGATATATGATTTATGAGCTTGAGAACACACAGCCCATGAGTTTTGAGCTTTATTGTATGGTTACATCAAACCATAAATTTCATTCCTGTGTGTTTTGCACTTCTTTTCTATGCTTGCAATATTTATTTTGTTTTAATCTATATGTCCAATTATAGAATATAGATGCATACCAAGAGATGATTGAGGCCATTATTTGCATGTGTGCCCACTTGTCCCAAATAGACCTACCTTTTATGCCATCCTTGTTAGCCCCCTTGAGCTTTTTAATCATCTTCTATTTTATAACCACATTACTAGCCTTAAGCAGAAAAACAAAATAAAAATCCCAAGTTGAATCCTTGGTTAGCTTAAGATAGACAGTGTGTAAAATTTAAGAATGGGAAATTTTATGGGAACATGGGATGACAGAAACAAAGTAGGGATTTGTATTAAATAAGATGTTTCAAAAATTTGGGAAACATGCTCATGTGAAATCAAAACAATTAAATTAGCATGTGCATTGAAAAAAAAATTATTAAGGGGATGCAAAAATTACCCCAAATGCAATTACAAAGAATCAATGCACATGGGACAAAAGTCAAAAATAAAATCTGATGCATGAGCATGTAACACAAAAAGTGGAAAGGTTTGGGTAGCTAGGTGAAGAATTATGAAATTATATAAAATATGTATATGTTAGGTGAGATCTTAGAGTATTCAAGGATTCACTTTGTTAACTCACTTAGCCTTATATATACATCCTCACCCTTACCTTAGCCCCATAACAACCTGAGAAAAGACCTCATGATTTTTGTATGTCTATATTCCATATTTGTTGATTGGTTAGATGAAAAACAAAGTTTTAGAAAGCATGACTAGAAAAGAAGATAGTGATTAACCCTAAACACTGAGTGACTAGAGAGTAAACACACAATCCAGTGAGGGTTCAATAGCTCATTCTCACATGTCCATGTTTAATTATTAATTGTCTTGTAAGTTGCGAACTATCTTAACTCAACTCGGTTGTAACTGTGCTTTAATATGATTTGGCCCTAAGTGTACATATATGATCCCTTGAAGATATGAATTGATTTAACTACATGTAAGCTTTATATATAGGTGAATAATAACTAGAACTGCATGACTCATTTAGGTAGTTGCATAGATTGCATTACATAAGATTCCACCATTTTACCTTTACTCTTTTCCCTTGGATTTAGCATGAGGACATGCTATTGTTTAAGTGTGGGAAGGTTGATAAACCACTATTTTATGATATATTTTGTGCTTTAATTAAATGATTTTATCAACTCTTCACCCACTTATTCATGTGAATTTGCATGATTTTACAATTCCTTCCTTGTTTTATGATATATGATAAAACATGTTTCCTATGCTCTAAAAATATTAAATTTAATTATCCTTTATTACCATTCGATGCCGTGATTTGTGTGTTGAGTACTTTCAAGTTTTATAGGGCAAGAATGACTTAAAGGATGGAAAGGAAACATACAAAAATAGAAGGAATGCACAAAATGGAGTTTTTGAAGAAACTGGTAGCGACGCGAACGTGTGGACGACGCGGACGCGTGCTTAAGCGCAAAGAGCATCGACATGAGCTAATGGATGACGCAAACGCATGACTCGCGAAACACAAATGACTCGGACGTGTGACTCACGCGACCGCGTGGAAGAGCAACACTCCAGATGACGCGACCGCGTGACCCACGCAGACGCGTGACGTGCGTCCTCTGCAGAATTTACAGAAGTCGACCCCAGTGACTTTTGGACCCTTTTTTGTCCAGATCCAAGCCCAGAGAACACAGATTAAAGGCTATAAATTGGGAGAATCCATTCATTCATCATGAGGAGATCATAATAGATAGTTTTAGGTTCAGATGTAGTTTTTAGAGAGAGAGGTTCTCTCCTCTCTCCTAAGATTAGGATTAGGATTTAGGATTTAGAATTTCTCTTAATTTTAGGATTATCTCATCTTCATATCAGGTTCAATATTCCTTTATTTTGACTTCTCTTATTTGTTGATTACTTATGTTGCCAAATTGGCTTATGAACCATTCATGTTAGGATTTTCTTTATTTAATATAATTTGAGGTATTTCAGACTCATGATTGTTTTGCTCTATTTATGATTTCTTCTCCCTTTTGTCTTTGGTTAATAAATTGGTAATACTTGAGTTATCAAACTCAGTAGTGGTTGAAATTGGCAATTGCTAATTAATTTTGATCGCTCTAAAAGTTGATTCAAACTCGAGGATCAATTTAATTAGTCTACTTGACTTTCCTTTATTTAATAAGGGATAATTAAGTGGGATTAATACCCAATTCTTAGCACACCTGATAAGGATAACTAGGATAGAAATTTCAATTTCCATACCTTGCCAAGAGATTTATAGTAATTGATTATTAATTCCTACAATCTAATTATTCTCTTGTCCAAACCCTTTTCAAAACCCAAAAACACTATTTTCCATAACCAATAATAAACACACCTCCCTGCAATTTCTTGAGAAGACGACCCGAGGTTTGAATACTTCGGTTTATAAATTTTATTGGGTTTGTTACTTGTGACAACCAAAACTTTGGTAAGAAAGGAATTCTTGTCGGTCTAGAAGCTATACTTACAACGGATATTTATTTGTGAAAATTCTAGACCTCGCGAGAGTTTCGTTCTTCAGTTCTGTATGCCCACAGAGCATCATCCAGACTTCTTGCCCAATCCCTTCTACAGGTATTTACAGTCTGTTCTAGGATTCATTTTAGTTCTCTATTTGAAACTTCAGCCTGCCCATTTGTCTATAGATGATATGGAGTTGCCACTTTGTGGTTAATTCCAAATCAGATCAAAGCAGAGTCAAGCTGTTTATTACAGAAATGTGTGCCTCCATCACTGATCAGTATTCTAAGGACACCAAACCTGCTGAAGATATGCTTCTGGAAGAATTTTAGCACTGTCTTAGTATCATTAGTAGGTGTTGCAATTGCCTCTACCCATTTAGATACATAGTCTACTGCCACCAGAATATAAGTGTTTGAATATGATGGTGGGAAAGGTCCCATGAAGTCAATACCCCATACATCAAACAACTCAATCTCTAAGATCCCTTGTTGAGGCATGGCATAACTGTGAGGCAGGTTACCAGCTCTCTGGTATCTGTCACAGTTACGTACAAATTCTCGGGAGTCTCTATAGAGAGTAGGCCAATAGAAGCCACATTGGAGAACCCTTGTGGCTGTTCGCTCACCTCCTAAATGTCCTCCATATTGTGATCCATGGCAGTGCCATAGGATCGTCTGCACCTCTTCTCTAGGTACACATCTATGGATCATTCCATTTATACACCTCTTAAAAAGATATGGTTCATCCCACAAGTAGTACCATCAGAAACCAATTTTTTGCTTGCTGCCTACTGTACTCTTTGGGTATGATTCTCACAGCTTTATAGTTAGCAATGTCTGCAAACCACAGTGCTTCCTGAATGGCAAACAATTGCTCATCCAGAAAGGTTTCAGAGATCTCAGTAGGAGGGAGGGACGCTCCTGCTACTGGTTCTATCTGGGATAAGTGATCGGCTACTTGGTTCTCTGTCCCTTTTCTGTCTCTTATTTCTACATCAAACTCTTGCAGAAGCAACACCCATCTTATGAGTCTGGGTTTTGAATCCTGCTTTGTGAGGAGATATTTTAGAGCATCTTGGTCAGTGTACACAATCACTTTTGATCCTACTAAATAAGATCTGAACTTGTCAATGGCATAAACCACTGCAAGCAACTCCTTCTCTGTGGTTGTGTAATTCTTCTGTGCATCATTTAAAACATGACTAGCATAATAAATGGCATGCAGAAGCTTGTCATGCCTCTGTCCTAATACTGCACCAATGCCATGGTCACTGGCATCAAACATTAGTTCGAATGGTAAAGTCCAGTCTGGTGCAGAAATGATTAGTGCTGTAACCAGTTTGGCTTTCAGAGTCTCAAAGGCCCGTAGACACTCTGTGTCAAAGACAAATGGTGTGTCAGCAGCTAGCAGATTGCTTAGATGTTTTGCAATTTTCAAAAACTCCTTTATAAACCTCCTATAGAATCCTGCATGCCCCAGGAAGCTTCTGATTGCCTTAACATTGGCATGTGGTTGTAATTTTTCAATTACCTCTACCTTAGCTTGATCCACCTCTATTCCCTTGTTCGAATCTTTGTGCCCAAGGACAATTCCTTCAGTCACCATAAAGTGACATTTCTCCCAGTTTAAAACCAGGTTAGTCTCTTGGCACCTTTTCAGAACAAGTGCTAGATGGTCAAGACAGGAACTGAATGAGTCTCCAAATACTGAGAAGCCATCAATGAAGACTTACAGAAATTTCTCCACCATATTAGAGAAGATAGAGAGTATGCATCTCTGGAAGGTTGCAGATGCATTGCACAGCCCAAATGGCATCCTTCTATAGGCGAATACTCCAAATGGACATGTGAATGCTATTTTCTCTTGGTCCTGGAGATCTACTGTAATTTGGTTGTAGCCTGAATAGCCATCCAAAAAGTAGTAGTATTCATGACCTGCTAGTCTCTCTAGCATCTGGTCTATGAATGGTAAAGGAAAATAATCCTTTCTGGTGGCTGTATTGAGCCTTCTGTAATCAATACACATACGCCACCCTGTAACTGTTCTTGTAGGAACCAGTTCATTCTTTTCATTATGAACCACAGTCATTCCTCCCTTCTTGGGAACAACTTGGATAGGGCTCACCCAAGGGCTATCAGAAATAGGATAAATAATCCCAGTCTCTAGTAACTTAGTGACCTCTTTCTGCACCACCTCCTTCATGGCTGGATTTAGCCGCCTCTGTGGTTGAACCACTGGCTTACCATCATCATCCAATAGGATCTTGTGCATGCATCTGGCTGGGCTAATGCCCTTAAGATCACTTATGGACCACCCAAGAGCTGTCTTGTGTGTCCTTAGCACCTGAATTAGTGCTTTCTCTTCCTGTGGCTCTAAAGCAGAGCTTATGATCACGGGAAAAGTGTCATCCTCTCCCAGAAATACATATTTCAGGGTTGATGGTAGTGGTTTGAGCTCGGGTTTAGGAGGCTTCTCCTCTGCCTGAGGAGTTTTTAGAGGTTTTTTGTTTTCTCTAGTTCCTCCATATCAGGCTGAACATCTTTAAAAATGTCCTCTAGCTCTGATTCGAGACTCTCAGTCATATTGAACTCTTCCACCAGAGAGTCAATAATATCAATGCTCATACAGTCGCTTGGGGTGTCTGGACGTTGCATAGCTTTGACAGCATTCAACTTAAACTCATCCTCATTGACTCTCAGGGTCACCTCCCATTTTTGGACATCAATGAGGGTTCGTCCAGTTGCTAGGAAAGGTCTTTCTAGAATGAGAGTTGCACTCTTGTGCTCCTCCATTTCTAGCACTACAAAGTCAGTGGGAAAGGCAAATAGCCCAACCTTGACAATCATGTCCTCAATTATGCCGGATGACATTTTAATAGAGCCATCAACAAGTTGTAGACATATTCGGGTTGGTTTGACTTCTTCAGTCAAACCCAGCTTTCTGATAGTGGATGCAGGTATCAAGTTGATACTTGCACCAAGATCACACAGAGTCGTCTTGGTACAAGCACCCTCTAATGTGCATGGTATCATAAAGCTTCTGGGATCCTTAAGCTTCTCTGGTAAGCTTTTTTCAAAATGACTGCACTGCATTCTTCAGTGACGAAAACCTTTTCAGTTTCTCTCGAATCCTTCTTATGACTTAAGATCTCTTTCATGAACTTAGCATAAGAGGGTATTTGCTCAAGTGCCTCTGCAAACGGAATCTTTATTTCAAGAGTCCTGAGATAGTCTGCAAAGCGGGCAAATTGTTTATCCTGTACCGCTTGGCAGAGTTTCTTAGGATAAGGCAACTTGGCTTTATATTCTTCAACCTTTGTTGCTGCAGGTTTATTACCTACAGAAGTGGTTGGAAACGCCTGCTTAAGGGGTTTGCTATCAGCACTTGCAGGTTTCTGATCTCTCATGGGCATTTGAACACTAGAAATGGGTTCTTTTTGGGCGTTTAACGCCAAGTTGCTGCCCTATTCTGGCATTTGAACGCCAGAATTGGCTGCTGAATGGGCGTTTAACTCTAGGTTGCTGCCCTTTTTTGGCGTTTGAATGCCAGAATCATTCCTCTCTAGGCTCTTACTGTCCTCAGAGGGATTTTGGGCAGTGAATTTATTATCCTCTGTCAGATGTTCCTTTCTTGGCTTCCTACTGCTTTGAGTTGAGGCATTTAATGTCTTTCCACTCCTTAAATGAATAGCTTGGCATTCTTCTGTTATCTGTTTATATAACTACTATTTTGTCTGATTCAATTATTTTTTTACATTCTAGTTAGCATCTTTGGTCTCTTGTAGCATCTCCTTAAATTCTGCTAACTATTTTGTTATAGAAAATAGTAGCTAACTTAATACAGCAACTTGTTCTGGGGGACTAAGTTCAGTGGATACTTGATAAACCACTATTTATGGTTTATATTGTGTTTAATTGTGTGGTTTTATCATGATCCTTACCCACTTATTCATTAATTTAGGATTACTTAATACAAGGATTACTTTTATTTTTAATTGATTATTTTTTATTTTTATTTACAATGTCTTTCCTTAATTCCTTTTCATATGTTATGAATTTTACATTCACAATGAGCGAGTAGTTCCCTCACTTGATGGGGAGTTGATTGAAAGGAACCCTTGAGTTGGAAGGCTTGAAAGAAAGATTATAATTGGGTTATTGTTGGCTTGCCCTCTAGTCACTAACACCAACCCCTTTTAATTAAGTGGGTTGCAGCTTGTGAACGGAGATAGCATTCTAATTTGTTTGACTTTCCCTTACCTAGTAAGAGATAACTAAACAGGATAACCTTTAATTATCAATTAATCTAGAGAGTAATCCAACAACAGCGGGGCTTCCAACTAATCAACTCCCAGTCAAGGCTTTTATTTACATTATTCAAATTCTCCAGTTTTATTTCCTGTTTATTCAACTCAAACCTTTTTGAAAACATCTGATTAATAAAATAGCACGCTTTTCTGCAACTCGTTGGGAGACGACCTGGGATTCATACTCCCAGTATTTTAATTTTAAATTCTTGTGACACCTTTCTAAATTGATAAGTGGATTTCTGGTGAGTTAAGAACTATACTTGCAACGTATATATTTTAATAATTTTTAACTCACCAATTTCCGCCGCATCAATACTGTTTTAGCCTCTTCTTTCATGGAGGACTCACTACTTAAGTACAGATGATGATTTTTAGCAACCATATCTATGAGCTCTTGAGCCTCTTCAATTGTCTTTCTCATATATATAGATCTACCAGCTAAGTGGTCTAGAGATATCTGAGCCTTTTCTGTAAGCTCGTAGTAGAAGATGTCTAATTGCACCCACTCTGAAAACATTTCAGAGAGTCATTTCCTTAGCATCTCTCTGTACTTCTCCCAGGCATCATAAAGGGATTCACTATCCTATTATTTAAAGTCTTGGATGTCCAGCCTTAGCCGTGTCATCCTTTTTGTGAGGAAATATTGATTCAGGAATATGTCTGTTAACTATTTCCATGTTCTTATGCTAGCTTTGAGTTGGTTATTTAACCACCTCTTAGCTTGGTCTTTTACAGCAAATGGAAACATCAATAATCTGTAAACATCCTGATCCACTTCTTTATCACATACTGTGTCAACAATTTGTAAGAACTGTGCCAGAAACTCAGTAGGTTCTTCTTGTGAAAGACCGGAATACTGGCAATTTTGCTGCACCATGATAATGAGCTGAGGATTTAACTTAAAACTACTGGCTTTGATGGAGGATATATAGATACTACTCCCATATAAAGCAGTAGTAGGGTTAGCATATGACCCCATAGTCCTTCTGGAGTGTGCATTCCCACTTAGGTCCATGATGGAGAAAGGAAAATGATGTGAATTGTGAATAAACAATTTTTTCTCTTTTTTTAATACCAAAAATGAAATAAAATAAAATAATTAAAAGAAAATTGAATATAAGTTCAAAAAATGAAGAGAGAGAAAGTGGTTAGGAAGTTTTGAAAAAGATATGTCCTAAAAAGATATTTGAAAATTAATACTTGCAAGATAATAAATAAAAGAAAAGATTTGAAAAAGATATTGATTTTAAAATTTTAAAGATTGAGATTCTCTTAACAAGAAAATGCCAAACTTAAAATTTTTCAATCAAATTAAGAAAGTGGGACAAGGAATTCGAAAAAAAAAAGAAAAAGGATTTTGAACAATTTTATCAAAGATTTTTGAAAAATAAAAAAAAAGAAATTTGGAAAAGAATTTGTTTTGAAAAGATTTAAAAAGATAAATTTTTTAAATTGAAATCTTGACTTGACTAACAAGAAACTACCAAATCTTAAAATTTTGACTAAGTCAACCTAAGAAATTTCGAAAATGATGAGTAAAATAAAGGAAAAGATTTTTGTTTTTTTTGAATTTAATGAGAAAAGAGAAAAACAATAGAATGACATCAAACTCAGGATTTTTAGATCAAAACAAAGAAAACAAACAAGAAAACTTTGACTATTAAGATGAACACCAAGAACACTTTAAAGATCAAGATGAACACCAAGAACAGATTTTGAAATTTTTTAAGAAAATAAAAACACAAGGGACACCAAACTTAAAAATTTTATATTTTGGACACTAATAATTCAAAAATGCACAAGAAAAACAAGGAAAGACACTGTTCATACCCTGGGTCAAACTGTCCGACCCGGGATGTTTAGTGACAAGCCGACCGATATCTTCATGTCAGACTATCCGACCTCTTCTCAAAGAGCTCGGCCAAATGCCCGACCTCTTCTCAAAGAGCTCGGCCAAATGCCCGACCTCTTCTCAAAAGAGCTCGGCCAACTCGCCAAAGGAGCCCAAAGCAGACCCAAAACGAAGGAACACAGCCCAATCTAAAGGCAGCTAAAACCCAGAAAGATAAAGGCGGTTCCCTTGAAGATAAGATGACCTCACCTAAAGATAAGATAAGATAACTAACTTATCTTATCCGTAGGAGGCCACATCTCACCATTATAAATACACTGGAGCACCCAGGTATAACTCATACTCTGATTCTACTCAATACCTGCTCAATACCCTTGCTAACTTAAGCATCGGAGTCCCTTGCAGGTACCCCCCACCCTCCGGCGACGAAGGATCAGCACCACCACCAAGTCCAACAAGTCGGACACACCAGCTCCGGCCGCCGTACACATGCCGGACACGTCGGCTCCGACCAACACAGAAGATCTCATCCGAGATCGACCTACAGTTTCAGGTAACCCTCGGAACATTGGCGCCGTTGCCGGGGACCTGGAAGTCATCCCAACACCATGGCGGACGACCATGACAACGAACACGATTCAGGTTTGGAAGACAGAACGCCGCATAAAAACGCGGACACAATACTCAAAGATACTCCAGAAACCAATGGAGACAAAAATTCATCAAATCCAGGAGTAATAGAAGCACTTCAAAATCGATTGGAGTAACTCGAAAAAGAAGACGAGCATCAACGGGAAGCCAAGAAGGACCTCCAAAGGGAAACTAGGCGACGCCGAGAGTTAAAAGATAAGCTCTTAAAACTCGAAGCTGATCTCAAAACCGAGACGGCTCGATCCAGTCACGAAGATAGCCCCCACAATGATCAAGACCCATTCACCAAAAGAGATCATGAAAGCTAAAGGTCCCAAAGGACTTCAAAGCTCCCAACATGACTCCGTACGACGGCACATCAGATCCAAGCTATCATCTTAGAAATTTCAGAAGCAGGATGTATCTCACAGAGGCCTCAGATGCAATCCGTTATTCTCCATCCAGAAGGACAAAACCAAACAGAAGCAGCTATCAGGGGTCTCATCAATGGCCTACGAGAAGGACCTTTTAGCCACTCAATATCCAAGAAGCACCCAAACATCTCAAAACGAGGTACAGGAACGGGCAGAGAGGTACATCAATATGGAGGAAAATTCTCGACTAGGAGAGATCTCAAAATCGAACATTCCTACTCCTATCGGGATAAGGATAAAGAGTCCAAGAAAAAAGAAGATCAACATGGAGAGAAGCCTAGAAAATACCACAATTACACCCCCTTCGGGTGTCTGTTGTGGATATCTACCGAGAAATATGCAACACTGAGAAGATCCCATCAACTCGCCCAATCAAAAACCAAAGTGGTCGGACAAATGGAAGGTCCACCTCACACCAAAGAGGTCGGACAAGTTGAAAGTCCACCTCACACCAAAGAGGTCGGACGAGTTAGAGGTCCACCTCACACCAAAGAGGTCAGACATGTTGAAGGTCCACCTCACACCAAAGTGGTCGAACGAGTTGGAGGTCCACCTCACACGAAAGAGGTCGGACGAGTTAGAGGTCCACCTCACACCAAAGCGGTCGCACAAGTTGAAGGTCCACCTCACACCAAAGAGGTCGGACGAGTTAGAGGTCCACCTCACACCAAAGAGGTCGGACAAGTTGAAGGTCCACCTCACACTGAAGAGGTCGGGCGAGTTAAGGTCCACCTCACACCAAAGAGGTCAGACACCAGTTTAAGGTCCACCTCACACCAAAGATATCGAGCGAGTTTAGGGTCCACCTCACACCAAAGAGGTCGGACAAGTTGAAGGTCCACCTCACACCGAAGATATCGGGCGAATTGAAGGTCCACCTCACACCAAAGAGGTCGGACGAGTTGAAAGTCCACCTCACACCAAAGAGGTCGGACGAGTTAAACATCTACCTCACACCAAAGAGGTCGAACGAGTTGAACGTCCACTTCACACCAAAAAAGTCAGACGAGTTGAAAAGGACAACGGAGTACGAACAAGCCTTTCGAGATTTCAAAATTCTTGGGGCAATCACCCATTCTTTCCAGACCACGGAAAAGTGAAGAACTCATTACACCTCGCAGTGGGAAGTCAGGCAATAGCCTCAGCACTAGTCAAGATGAAAGTGGCTAACAACCCGTCTACTTCATCAGCAAAGCTCTACAAGGGACCAAACTAAACCATCAACAGATAGAAAAAGGTTGCCTACACCCTCATACTCACCTCTCGATGACTCCACCCATACTTTCAAGCTCACACTATCAAAGTTCGGACTAACCAGCCCATAAAAAGACATCCTACAGAAAATAAACTTAGCTGGAAGAATCCTACAGAGGACAGCTCGGATAATTCGGGGGACCCTGGACAAAACCAAAAAATATCTTGGACAATTCGGGGGACCCTGGACAAAAACAGAAAAAAGCTCGGACAAATCGGGGAAAATGAAGTCTGACACATAGAAACATAGAATGTCCGAGCTAATGCACTTTCAAAACCAGCCAGCACCAACAGCTCGGACAATTCGGGGATATGAGGTCCGACACATACCTCGGGAGCAGAACGCCCGAGCTGATGCATTTTCAAAACTAGCCAATACCAAACTAGGGGACAATAACAGAAGCCTCATCCAGGCTACATCACAAGACCACAACAAGTCAATGTACTCATGGTCAGCCACAGTAACACGCATTAAAAAACTATGGAATCCAGCCAATTAGACATGCCGTCCGGGATCTTAGTATACATCTCAAAGACATAGGTCAACTATGGGTTACTACCAAACAACTCGGGCAACAACTCGAACAATAACAGCAAAATATCAGGTGTCAGATACAACAGTAAAAAGGAAACCCCAGGACTCACACGTAGGTCCAGGGGCACCCTTTGGAGGCAACAACGGAGTAAAAACCCAAATACAAAGTCAAAGCTTTACATCAAAAAGCATGCCAACTTCCACATTGCCCCACCAGAGGAGCTCATCAGTGTAACATCACCTTGGCCGTTCGCAAAGAGGGAACTCGACCTCCTCGGACTATTTCCCCAAGGATTGGGACAAGTCAAGTTCTTCATTATAGGGGTGTTCATAAAATGGATTGAGGCAGAGCCCCTAACTAATGCCACTGCTCAAAGAAGTCAGAAAATTCTTGTATAGAAACATTATTAAAAGCACCAATTCACATCCGTAGAACACCCACAAGCCAATGGACAAGCAGAAGCTACCAACAAAGTCATACTAGCTAGGTTAAAACAGAGACTACAGGACGCAAAGGGAGCTTGGGCTGAAGAGCTCCCACAAGTCCTATGGGCATATCGGACAACTCCACACTTCACCATGGGGAATCACCCTTACGATTGATTTATGGAATGGAGGCAATGATCCCAGTAGAGATCAAAGAAGGATCCCCCAGAATGATCTTCTACAATGAAGAGGTCAACTCCCAAATCCAAAGGAAAGAACTCGACCTACTTCCAAGAGTCCGAGAGAGAGCTCCGATCAAGGAAGAGGCGTTAAAGAGTCGAAGGCCTCAAGATACAATCAGAAGGTAGTATAGCGAAGCTTTGCCAACAACAACCTCATCCTAATCCGAAATGATATCGGAACAACTTGACCTGGAGAAGGAAAGCTAGCAGCCAACTGGAAAGGACCATACCAAGTTGTTTAGAAGAACTGGGGAAAGGTTGCTACAGACTATCCGAACTCGAAGGGCAAGAGCTACCAAGGTCATGGCATGCCTGCAATCTAAAAACGGCGCCAGGCCAAGATCCAAAAAGATTGCCCGACCTAGAAAGGTAAGTACTAACATGTACACACTCTTATCTTTATATTATTGTTTAAAAGATTGCAGATTCCCTAAAAAGTTTCCTACCAAGACGCCCGACTACGGCAGGTCGGCAAGGTGAAACACCAAAATCATCGCCCGATCACGACAAAGTCGGCAAGGTGAAACACCAAAATCACCGCCCGATCACGACAAAGTCGGCAAGATGAAACCAGAATTCATCGCCCGATTTCGACAAGGTCGGCAAAAAAGTGAAAGCAGAGTTCATCGCCCGATTATAAAGCAACAGATCGGCAGAAAGTGAAAAACAATTTCACTGCACGATCACGATAAAGACAACCGTCCGATAAAGGTGAAAACGCGATTCACCCAAAGGACGATCTAGAGATGACAACCACTTTCTACAAATCGGCAAAGATGAACACAGAATAATGTAAGAAGTTATCGAAAGTGATCTAAAAAAGAACCTGATGAGGTCTTACGGATCGCTAAAATAATAACTTAAGGACTGGTCAAACGTTAAGAAGTCGAACCAAGTCAACCCAAGTTATAAGTAAACCCTGGAAAGAGGTCTGGCCAAACCTATTAAAGAGGATTACTTTAACTTAGAAGGGCCTGACATAACAAAGTTAGCCTAAAACAAAAAGTTATACAAGTAGTCCCTGAAAGAGATCTGACAAAGATCCAAGAAAGAGGACTAAAAAAAATAACTTAAAGGAGACCGACATAACCAAGTCGGACTCTTACCACTAAAAAGTTATCAAAGTAATCCCTGAAAGAGATCTGACAAAGATCCAAGAAAGAGGATTACGAAATAACTTAGAAGAGATCGACATAAAGAAGTCGGTCTCCTACAAACGGACAAGTTATAAAAGTAATCCCTGAAAGAAACCTGACAAAGGTCCAAGAAAGAGGATTACAAACATAACTTAGAAAGGCCCGACATGAAGAAGTCAGTCCGAGCCAATTAAAGTGACAGATTGGATCGACGAGAAGAAGTCGAACCAACAAAAGCTACCGCTTGGACCGACAAGAAGAAGTCGGACCAATGAAAGCTGCTGCTTGGACCGACAAGAAGAAGTCGGACCAACAAAAGCAACAGCTTGGACCGACAAGAAGAAGTCGGACCAACGAAAGCTACAGCTTGGACCGATAAGAAGAAGTCGGACTAACGAAAGCTACAGCTTGGACCGATACGAAGAAGTCAGACCAACGAAAGCTACAGCTTGGACCGACAAGAAGAAATCGGACCAACGAAAAACGTGCATTAAAACGGACATAGCTCTGCCCAAAAAGCCATGGCTATATGACAAGGCTATCAAAAACTGTTCAGAATGACTAAAAAGTGTTCTACAAAAACACTAAAAAGTCGTCGGACAAATTAGCCCCAAGGACCACCTCGACCAAGCAGAAAGTGGACGAAACCAGAAGTGATCAAAAGAGGTCGGACAATAAAGTACCGACACTCTACAAAGATCCACAAAAAATGACAAAGACATCTCGCAACGGCCAGAGGAAGGCCAGAAATGCTTTTCTAAAAAATACGAAGTCTTGGAAAAAGACACTTCTTAAAAGGCAAAAGCACAAATCAAAGACGGAGCTAAAAAGTCATCCAAAACAAACTATAAAGAGGTTCCCCATCGGAACACTACCTAAAAAGTTGTTGGATTATGACTAAAAAAACCCGAACAGCAAAGACAAACAAGTCAGAAGAAGGTTGAAAAGTCCCCTCAACAAAGTAAAAGGGGCAATACTAGACTTGCACAAGGCGAAACTACTCAAAGATCGACCAAAGTCAGGATGCTTGAGCATGACTTCCCCAAAGAGATCGAAACTCTGAAAGCACGGTCTCACGGAAAAGTCCAAACTCAAGCAGGGGCAAAGCCATACAGGTCGACGTCAGCTAAAGAAGAGGTGCAAGTATGATCTCAAAAAAAAGAACAAGCCATAAAGGTTCGAAAACAACCTAAGGCTCAAATGTGCTCAGCCAAAAGGGATACAACTCCACTCAAAGAAGGCACAATCTCAAACAGGGCTACGAACGTCATCCAAGATTAAAAAAGGTTCTACATAAAAACACTAAAAAAGTCATTGGACAAATCACTAAAAGTCCGGATATTAAGCCGCAAGGACAACTTTGCCAAAGCAGAGGGTTGTCAACACAAACTTAAAGCAAGGCGTGATCCAGAAGGCATGGGTAGAAAACCCACGCTACCACTTAAAAGAGGTTGGACTGTGAAGTACCAAACCTCTAGAAAATCTACAAAGATTGCAAAGCAATGAAGAAACAAGCCAGACAGATGCTCGAGCACGACTTCCAAAGAGATCAAAGCTCTGAAAAGCATGATCTCATGGAAAGATCGAACTCAAGCAGGGGCACTGTTCATACCCTGGGTCAAACTGTCCGACCCGGGATGTTTAGTGACAAGCCGACCGACCTCTTCATGTCAGACTATCCGACCTCTTCTCAAAGAGCTCGGCCAAATGCCCGATCTCTTCTCAAAAGAGCTCGGCCAACTCCCCAAAGGAGCCCAAAGCAGACCCAAAACGAAGGAACACAGCCCAATCTAAAGGCAGCTAAAACCCAGAAAGATAAAGGCGGTTCCCTTGAAGATAAGATGACCTCACTTAAAGATAAGATAAGATAACTAACTTATCTTATCCGTAGGAGGCCACATCTCACCATTATAAATACACTGGAGCACCCAGGTATAACTCATACTCTGATTCTACTCAATACCTGCTCAATACCCTTGCTAACTTAAGCATCGGAGTCCCTTGCAGGTACCCCCCACCCTCCGGCGACGAAGGATCAGCACCACCACCAAGTCCAACAAGTCGGACACACCAGCTCCGGCCGCCGTACACATGCCGGACACGTCGGCTCCGACCAACACAGAAGATCTCATCCGAGATCGACCTACAGTTTCAAGTAACCCTCGGAACAGACACAAAACAAGAAAAACTGAAGATCAAACAAGGAACACAAAAATTCGAAAATATGAAGGAAAATAAAAACATGCAATTGACACCAAACTTAAAACATGAAACTAGACTCAAACAGAAAACTCTAAACCAACAAAAATAAATTATTCCTAATCTAAGCAACAAGATGAACCTTCAGTTGTCCAAACTCGAACAATCCCCGGTAACGGCGCCAAAAACTTGGTGCATGAAATTGCAATCACACTTTTGCAACTCCGCACAACTAACCAGCAAGTGCACTGGGTCGTCCAAGTAATACCTTATGTGAGTAAGGGTCGATCCCACGGAGATTTCCGGCTTGAAGCAAGCTATGGTTATCCGGTAAATCTTAGTCATGAGTTTAATAATAAAAAGAGTTTTGTTTGCAAAAAGTAAAAGAACATGAAATAAATGATACTTGTAATTCAGTAATGGATAACAGGTTGGGGTTTTGGAGATGCTCTGCCCTCTGAATTTCTACTTTCCTACTGTCTTCTTCTCCAAACACGCATGGCTCCTTCTATGGCAAGCTATGTGTTGGTGGATCACCATTGTCAATGGCTACCATCCGTCCTCTCAGTGAAAATAGTCCAGCTACGGTTCCCGTAGGGCTAATCATCTGTTGATTCTCACTTGTTTCGGAATATGATAAATTTATTCTTTTGCACACTGTCACTGCGCCCAACATTCGCGAGTTTGAAGCTCGTCACAGTCATCCCTTCCCAGATCCTACTTGGAATACCACAGACAAGGTTTAGACTTTTCGGATCTCAGGAATGCTGCCAATTGTTTCCAGCCTTTACCATGAAGGTTATGATCTCACGAATTAGAATGCTCTGTTGTCAGGAGAAGCAGTCAAACTCGTGGATCAGAAGCCCAAGAGATACGCACTCAAGCTATCGCCCAATGACTACGTTGAGCTCAGATAGAACGGAAGTGGTTGTCAAGCACGCGTTCATGGATTTGAGAATGATGATGAGTGTCACGAATCATCACATTCATCCCATTGAAGTACGAGTGAATATCTTAGAATAGAAGCAAACGTAATTGGATGAAAAATAGTAGTATTGCATTAATCCATTGAAACACACCAAAGCTCCTCAACCCCACCTATGGGGTTTAAAGACTCATGTCGTTAAAGATACAATATGAAATGTAAAAATGTCATAAGTTCCTAAATAAATCTCTAAAAGTAGCTTTTATCTTAAGCTAGTAAACTAGGTTTACAGAAAATGAGTAACTAAGTGTACATAGTGCAGAAATCCACTTCCGATGTCCACTTGGTGAGTGTTTGGGCTGAGCTTTGAAGCTTTCACGTGCATAGACCATTCTTGGAGTTAAACGCCAACTTTGGTGCCAGTTTGGGCATTTAACTCCAGTTTTGGTGCCAGTTCTGGCATTTTACGCAAGAAAAGGGTTTCTGGCTAGCGTTTAACGCCAGTTTGGGCCATCAAATCTCGGAAAAAGTATGAACTATTATACATTGCTGGAAAGCCCAATATTTCTAATTTCTAACACAATTGAGAGCACGCCAATTAGGCTTCTGTAGCTCAAGAAAATCCATTTCGAGTGCTGGAAGGTCAGAATCCAACAGCATCTGCAGTCCTTTCTCAACCTCTGAATCAGATTTTTGCTCAGGTCCCTCAATTTCAGCCAGAAAATACCTGAAATTACAAAAAAATACACAAACCCATAGTGAAGTCTAGAAATGTGATTTTTTGAATAAAATTAATAAAAACATATCAAAAAGTGAATAAAACATGCTAAAACTATATGAAAACACTACCAAAAAGTGTATAAAATATCCGCTTAAAATAGCAAGTAAGCATGTTATTCAATTAGGCAAGCTATTACAAGTAAACTAAGCATACAAACAGATAGAAAATGCACATGATGAATGCCAGCCCTGCTGGCTGTGATATCACATTGTCAGTTCAACTGCCAACCTGACACATCTCCATGGAGACATCGCCCTTCAGATTTCTTATATGGGAACCCCCGAAAAATAGTGCCCGGATCACTATCGAGGTACCGACGCTTGCACGCCCTATAGATTCGAAGGAATGCGAGCGGGATACTCTTGCCTCAGACCTCACATCTCAACGTAAGCGGGATTAACCATCGTTCTTACGCCGCCGCCGCTACCTCGACACGCGGAATTAACCACCGTCCCTGTCGGGCGCATAGCGTCTCATAATCTCAGTAAAAACATTATTTCAATGGTTTTCAAAAAGCATTTTCAGTATATATGGATCCATCATCTCAAATCGGAGTCCTTGACTGTTCTCAACCACTGTCCATTCATAACTTAGTTTCCAAATATCAACAGTTCATCATCCCTCATCTCATATATCAATCATCCTTCACCTAACGTCAAACCCTTCTCAGCACACCAGAAACCTAGGCCTCTGTTCTCTAATTTATTGTAAAATCAAGTACTTGAACCCTTAAGTTATATCCCATGTTCTAATACTCAAAACTAAGCCCAAAAGTCTTAAAATGGTGTTATAGAAAAACATGTAAATTTGAGAAACAGGACGTGTGCGGCCGCACAGGGGTCTGTGCGTGCGCACGCCCAGGAAATTTCAAAATGCGTGCGTACGCACAAAGGTGTGCGTACGCATAGGTGGTAAAACTTACAGAATCTGTTCACTCGCACAACCTATGCCAGCGCTCCTAACAGATTGGACTTCCCATACGTGTGCGTACACAAGCTGTGCTAGTGCTGCAAACAGAATGCACTTTCCTGCCTGTGCGTGCGCACAGGTCAAAATTTCTGCAAGGTGTGCGCCCGCACAAGGGTGTGCGCTCGCACATATAAGAAAACATGAAATTCTGCAACTTTGCAGAATTTCAGATTTTTAACACCAACTTTGCCGGATCATAACATCCTCTACAAAATCGCAATTTTCACATACTTTATACCGACTTAAAGAGTTTTCAAAGATCTTTAATTCTAAATAAATTTCACTCAGTTTAAAAAAATAAGGCAGAAGTTATGATCGTACAAAGTTCATCAAAAACCCAATTTTACCAAACTTCATAATTTCCAACATTTATTACCATACCCATACCAAATCACATAAACCATCCCAAAACTCCACTTTTTATCAAAATGTACTAATTGTACCATAATACACCAACCTTACCACATTCTCCTTTTCATTTCATTACTCTCAATTCCAACATCAACTATATAACACTTATGACCAAATCCCCATCAAATCCATTATTTCATAAATTATAACACTACAATTATCATAAGAAACCAACTTCCAATTCATACAATAATTTAACATCATCGTATTATTATAATTCATCACAATCAACCCAACATTCATCAATTCATCAATATTTAACACACCAACCATCATTTTAGTTTAACCTATCCTATTGGTCACTAGCCTATGTGTCCATGAATATTATATACTACATAGAGAAAACCGAAACCATAACTTGGCCGATTCCCTTTATGCACCCGAATTCCATCTTAGCACAAACAAGCTTCCAACCACAATCCAAGCTTTCTATTCCACTCCAATAAGCACAAATAAGTTCCAAGAGCTCCCAAAGCCATAAAAATCAAACTATATACATACAAATCACCTCAAATCAACCTAGGGTTTTCAATTAAACATAAATTCACAAGGCTTTAATGGCTCTTACCTTTTCCAATAGATTTGGAAGTCAAAACCCAAGGTTAAGCAAGGATTAGAGCAAGCATAAACATCCAAAATCACAAAACTCATTTAACACAAAGCCCTAGTAAACCCAAAATTATGAAGAGAAGAACTGGGAGAATTTCGTGATTACCTCTAGAATTTATTAGATAGGTTTTGTAGAGCTCTTCACAAGGAACGTGTAGCCGCAAACGGTGTGGCGATCGGAGCTCTCTAGCTCAAGATATGAGCTTCGGAAGGTTGAGGTGAATAGTGTTCAATCTCTTCTCCTATCCCTCTCTGAATTCTGCTGTGTGTGTTTATTGAAGGAGAAAAGGGTTCACTTAATGTTTATATATTTGGGCTTTGGCCCAACTTAGGCCCGGCCTAACCCGTTAGCATTTTTAGCCCGTTCGGCCCAACTTTGGGCCAAACCTTTAAAATTAATGCCCGGTTTTCAACTTCTAATATTTTTCTAAGGTTTTCGACTGTTCCAACTTTTTCTTGTGCAACTGCCAATTCGCAGTTTTTCACGGTTTTTTGCAGAAAGCATATTTTCTGACTCAAAAAGACCTACTGAGTCCAAAAATCACCTTTTCATCCTCAAATTATCTCTCTAACTTTTCGTAATCTAATTTGGTCAATTAATCACTTAATTAACCGGTTGATTAGTTGCGGTTCTTACAGAAAACCTCTAAAAATCTGGAGAACTGGTTGTCCTTCTCAGTCTTCCTCAATCGTTGAGGATAAGGAGCTTTTGGGACATATGGTCTCAGGACTTCTTTTTTTTTGTGTGAATTGGAAGCAGGTGCTTGTGCTTCTTCTTTGTCACTTAAGCTTTCATCCACTTTCTTCCCTTGTGTTTCCCTTGAGGCTTCCTTCAATTCCTTCCCACTCCTTAGTGTAATGACCTTACATTCCTCCCTTGGGTTTGCCATGGTATCATTAGGAGAACTGTGGCTTGAAATTTGCTTAGATAAGTATCCCATTTGTGCCTTAAGCTTCTTAACGGTAGCCCTCTGGTTTTGCATATTAGATATTACCTCCTCCTTGAAAGTTCTCATGTCCTTAGACTCCCTGCAAAGTTCTCCAAGCAGGGCCTCAATATGAGATAATCTATCCTCAAATGGTGATGGTAGGTTGGAATTTAGAGGTTGAGAATGGCTATTTTGTGCTTGATATGGAGGCTGGAAAGTGTTGTTGTGTAGTGGTTGGTATGGTCTTTGGTTGGAGTGATGGTAAGTGGAGTTGTTGTAATGGTTGGAGTTTTGGGGCCTACGATCTTGGTTTTGGTTTTACTGGTTTTTCCACCCAAAGTTTGGGTGGTTCTTCCAACTAGGGTTATAGGTTTTGGAGTGTGGATCATAGGGTTGTCTTGATGAGTTTCCAACATACTTGGCTTGTTCCCAATCACCTCCTTCCTTTGCATTCACCCCTTGTTGAGCTGGTGGTTGAGCATTGACTGCTGTAACTTGGTTCCTCTCCATCTGCTTGGTGAGGTCTGTCAATTTCTTGGTAATCAACTTGTTTTGAGCTAGCAATGTATCCATGTGACTCAACTTCATTACCCCTCTGTTGGTGCTCCTATCTGAGGCATAGAAGTATTCATTATTGGCCACTATTTCATGATATCATTGGCCTCTTTTATGGTCTTTTTAGTGTTGAGAGAGCCTCCTAAAGAGTGGTCCAGGGCCTTCTTTGCTTCCCTAGAAAGACCTTCATAGAAAATATGCAGCTGCACCCATTCATTGAACATATCAGGGGACATCTCCTTGTTAGCTCCTTGTATCTCTCATAGGCTTCATACAAAGTTTCTCCATCCAGCTGTCTAAAGGTTTGTACCTCTGTTCTTAACTTGATTATCCTCTGTGGAGGGTAAAACTTTGTTAGAAACATGTTGACAACACCCTCCTAGGTAGTAAGGCTTTTCTTAAGAATGTGGTTAGATATTGATTGGGGTCTTCTTGGGCACTTCCTCTAAATGAGCAATTATTTTGAACAAGGGTAATGAGTTGTGGTTTTAACTCAAAGTTGTTGTCATGAATGGTTGGTTTTAAGATGCTACTTCCACAATTCCCTAGGTTTGGGTTAATGAAAGAGCCTAGAACTCTTCTCTCCTGCCCAACATGGTTACCAGCACCTTCCCTAACATGATTGTGTACTTCCTCCTCTATAGTAACGTATAGATCTTCTTCCAACTCTTCCTCACCAACTATTCCTTTAACTCTTGCTTCCCTCCTTAGTCTAAGGAATGTCCTCTCAGGTTCACTATCAAAAGAGGTTGAAGTTCCCCCTCTTCTACCTGTCATACACTCAGCAAACAAACAAGCAAAAGGCAAGTGAGGGAGTCACTCTTGTTAAGAATTGTTGTTAGAGTAGTTGGTGCAATTTATCAAACAGTTAGTGGATTAAAGTAAGTAAACAAGGAAAAACAATTTAAATTGCTGTGAATAATAGTAAACAACTGAAATAAAGACTAATCAACAAAAGAAAAGAAAAGTGTTCAATCTAGTTATCCTCCAATTTAATCATTGTCAATGCAAAATCAATCTCCGGCAACGGTTCCATAAACTTGTTGCACAAAAATCTGTATTTTTACAAATTCCTTCGGTAAGTATACCGAGTTGTCGTCAAGTAAAAACTCACGATAGAGTGAGGTCGAATCCCACAGGGATTGATTAGTTGAGTAACTTTAATCAGAGGAGTATTCTAGTTGAACTGAGCAAATTTGTGTTGAGTTTTGCAGAAATTTAAATAGCGGGAAACTTAAATAGCAAGGAATGTAAATAACGGAAAATAAATGGCAGAATGTAAAGTGCATAAAGTAAATTGCAGAAACTTAAATGGGAATGGGGATGATGAACATAAATGTAAAACAACAGAATATAGAGAATTGGTAAATTAGAAATGGGAAGCTCATTGGGCTCAAGAGATATTGTATTCTCTGGATCAAGTTTATTGTCATCTCTTTATCAATCCATGCAACTCATTGATCTCTTGGCAATCTTAGGTGATTAAATCCCAATTCCTTGATCTAATTGTTCATAGGAAGAGATGAAGTGCGATCAATAATTATACCACATGTTTTTCTATATCAAAGTATTGGTAGGATTATATGTCACTAAATCCATCCAACCCCCAATCCAGTCCAACATGAAAAAGCATTTCTAGCATGATTTCCTCATTCCTCTTCCAAGGTTCAGAGGAAATCCAAGTATGAGCAATTTATCTTCTAAGACAATTTCTCAATTGGATGAAGAGTGAAAGCTTTCAATCAAACCGAAGAGAATGAAAAGAAGAAGAAGAATAAGAACTATAATTGATCCATTGAATTACAACAGAGCTCCCTAACCCAATGAAGTAGGGTTTAGTTGTTCATAGCTCTGGGAATGGGAATTGAAAATGTAAAGTGCATTGAAAGTAAAAACTGAATATAGAGAAGAGTAAAATACAAAGTGTTTACAATCCTGGATTCCCTAGGTCCCAATCCTCTTTCTAGTTCAAAACTACCCCTATATATACTACTTCTCTGATCTTCAGTTAAGTTTGCAAGTCTCTAGATGTGGGCCTTTGAGCTCAGTTGAAACAGTTACAATCTCAGTTGGGTTTGCTCAGCTTGTTGGAGGAGTTTGAGTTGGGTATCATTCACGTTAGTCAAGCCATTAGTGTGGTTAACATCAAGTATAAATTCCTGGTTTGAAGATGTTAGTGACACTAACTTGGTCACTAACGTCCCCAACCCCTTCGAGTCACGTTAACCCCACCATTAAAGTCCAAAACACCCTTTCTTCCACGTTAATGGCCCACGTTAGTGGCATTAACGTGGGCAAACCTTGGCTTCGAACATGTTAGTGGTGCTAACTTCACCACTAATATTGCAAACTCCTCCTTAACCACGTTACTGCCCACATTAGTGGCACTAACGTGGGCTTCTTTGGTCATTCCTCACGTTAGTGCCCATGTTAGTGGCACTAACGTGGCCACTAAAGTGGGCTTATTTGGCCTTCGAACACATTAGTGGTGTTAACTTCTTATCTGGAATCAATCAAACAAAGTGCATCAATGTCTTACTCTTAATCATGAGATGATGCATCATTCATTCTATCATTCAATCCTTGCATTATTCTCATGAAATTGTTCAGAATTCACAATGTTTGCTTGAATCAAGGTATGAATGCATATTCAACCAAATACTTGCTTATTGTCTAAGAAAAAATATAAACTATCCTAAAACATACTAAGAATGGCTTGTGAAACTAGCTAAGATGCCCTGGCGTCAGTAAAATAACAAGAAATAATAAATTCAACAACTACCAAGCAAGGAAAGTAAGAATAGCAACTCAATTCAACAATAAAAGAGCACGAAACATAAATTGCATTAAATGGAAATCAAAATAACAAGAGTGTTCATCAACATACAAAGTAACCAAAATAAGAAATTAACAAGATAAACTAAGGAAATTAAGACAATAGAACAACGAAAGGTAGAAGAAACTAGATGAAAACAAGAATTGAAAATAGAAATTACAAAGAAATTAAACTAAGAAACCTTAGTTCTAGAGAGAAAGGGGGCTTTTCTCTCTAAGAAAATGACCTACATGATACTAAACTAACTCTAATTTCTTCCCCCTCTCACATGGAATAAAGGCCCTTTGATATAGCAATAATCAGCTTCAGAAAAGTCCCAAAATTGCTCTGGAGGCCTAGAAATCGCCCCCAGCAATTTGCATTAATGAGATCACGTGCTGGGACATGTGCATATGCACACTTGCTGATTTTCTTTCTGTGCATGGGCACATGTGCTGATTTTGACTCTTGTGCATAGATGATGAGCGGATAATTTATACGTTTTTTGGCATTGTTTTTAGGTAGTTTTTAGTAGGATCTAGCTAATTTTAGGGATGTTTTCATTAGTTTTTATGCAAAATTCACATTTCCATGCTGCATTCTGGAGTAAAACGCCAGAAACACGTCACAAACCAGAGTTAAACACCAAAAACACGTTACAACTTGGTGTTTAACTCCAGGAGAAGCTTCTACACATGTAAAGCTCAAGCTCAGCCTAAGCACACACCAAGTGGGCCCCGGAAGTGGATTTCTGCACTTAGACGTATTTCTGTAAACCCTAGTAGCTAGTCTAGTATAAATAGAACATTTTATTATTGTATTAGACATCTTTGGTCTCAGTTTTAATCTATTGTTCATCTTAGGAGACTATTGATCATGTTTTGGAGGCTGGCCTCTCAGCCATGCCTGGACCATCACTTATGTATTTTCAACGGTGGAGTTTCTACACACCATAGATTAAGGTGTGGAGCTCTGCTGTACCTCGAGTATTAATGCAATTACTACTATTTTCTATTCAATTCATGCTTATTCTTATTCTAAGATATTTACTGCACTTCAACATGATGAATGTGATAATCTGTGACACTCATCATCATTCTCACCTATGAATGCGTGCCTGACAACCACTCCCATTCTACTTTAGATCGAGCGCATATCTCTTGGATTCCTTAATCAGAATCTTCGTGGTATAAGCTAGAATTATTGGCGGTCATTGTTGAGAATCCAGAAAGTCTAAACCTTGTCTGTGGTATTCCAAGTAGGATTCAGGGATTGAATGACTGTGACGAGCTTCAAACTTGCGATTGTTGGGCATAGTGACAGACGCAAAAGAATCAATGGATTCTATTCCGACATGATCGAGAACCGACAGATGAGTTAGCCGTGCTGTGACAGAGCATTTGGACCATTTTCACTGAGAGGATGGGAAGTAGCCATTGACAACGGTGATGCCCTACATACAGCTTGCCATGGAAAGGAATATGAAGAATTGGATGAAAGCAATAGGAAAGCAGAGATTTAACAGGAACAAAGCATCTCTATGCACTTGTTTGAAATTCCCACCAATGATTTACATAAGTATCTCTATCTTTATTTTATGCTTTATTTATTATTATTTTCGAAAACCATTATAACCATTTGAATCCGCCTAACTGAGATTTACAAGATGACCATAGATTGCTTCATACCAACAATCTCCGTGGGATCGACCCTTACTCACGTAAGGTATTACTTGGACGACCCAGTGCGCTTGCTAGTTAGTTGTGCGAAGTTGTGACAAAGTGTGATTTACGTTTGAGAGCTCCAAGTCTATTGGCACCATTGTTGATGATCACAATTTACGCGCACCAAGTTTTTGGCGCCGTTGCCGGGGATTGTTTGCGTTTGGACAACTGACGGTTCATCTTGTTGCTCAGATTAGGTAATTTTCTTCTTATTTTGTTTTCCAAAAAGCTTTCAAAAAATTTTCAAAAATTTTCTTCTTTGTTTTTGTTTTTCAAAAAAATTAATTTTCGAACAAAACCAAAAAAAAGTAATAAAATCATAAAAACCAAAAGTATTTTTGTGTTTCTTGTTTGAGTCTAGTGTCAATTTTTAAGTTTGCTGTCAATTGCATGTTTTAAAAACTTTTGTATTTTTCGAAAATTCATGCATGGTGTTCTTCATGATCTTCAAGTTGTTCTTGACAAGTCTTCTTGTTTGATCTTTAAACTTTCTTGTTTTGTGTTTTTTTGTTGTTTTTCATATGCATTTTTGCATTCATAGTGTCTAAGCATTAGAAGTTTCTAAGTTTGGTGTCTTGCATGTTTTCTTTTCTTGAAAATTTTTCAAAAATTAGTCTTGATGTTCATCTTGATCTTCAAAGTGTTCTTGGTGTTCATCATGACATTCATAGTGTTCTTGCATGCATCATTGGTTTTGATCCATAATTTTTATGTTTTGGGTCATATTTGTGTTTTTCTCCCTCATCATTAAAAATTCAAAAATAAAAAAAATACCTTCTCCTTATTTCTCTCATAAATTTTCGAAATCTTTCGGTTGACTTAGTCAAAAAATTTTAAAATAACTTGTTTCTTGTTAGTCAAGTCAAGATTTTATTTTTAAAAATCATATCTTTTCAAAATTGATGCCAGGGCATCTAGGCCAGTTTCACTAACCTTTTCTTTACTATTTTAGGGTAGTTTCATGCATTTTCCTAGTGAATAAGGCAAGTTTTGGGTGAAAATACACTTACACCTTCATTTAAGCAACTATTGTGAATTTTGCATGATTTCATGAGATTTTTGCCAGAATTGCATGAGAATTTGATGATGCATAATCTCATGACTTTGGCTAGAGCACTTTAATTGCTTGATTTCAGGACAAATGAAGCATGGAAGAACCACATTAGCATTCACGTTAACTTAGTTAACGTGACTACTAACGTGGGATGGCAAAGAGCTTGCAACGTTAATGAGAAAAGTGATCACCAATAATGCCTGCGAAGCCATTCATAGCTTACGTTAAGAGCCACGTTAACTAAGTTAACGTGATACTTAACGTAGAAGAAAAAGAGAAATCCATGTTAACGAGAAACATGAACTCCAATAACGTTTCTCCTCAACGTTAGTGGTAAAAGTGAACACCACTAACGTTGGGAAACTAGGCAATGCCCCACGTTAAGAGTCACGTTAACTTAGTTAACGTGGAAGAGGATCAACAACGCCAACGTTAGTGACACTCACTTTTGTCACTAACGTTGAATCATTAGCATTGCCTACGTTAACTCTCACGTTAAGATTGTTAACATGAAAGTTAACGTGGAGTTGAACTCAAAGAACCAACGTTAGTGACACTCACTTTTGTCACTAACATTGGGAGATGGCTTCATTACTACGTTAAGAGCCACGTTAACTTGGGTTCTGTTCATACCCTAACCGGGCTCCTCCAACTCGGCAAATTCATAAAAGGTCCGACCTCGTCCTAAGGCTCACGCCTAAAGGTCGGACCTCAGCAATAAAGCAAGGAAGGCCCATCAAAAGGAACGCAGCCCAAAACCTAAAGGCCGAAGAGGCCTAGAAAAGGCGGTTCCACAAAGATAGAGATAAAACTCCCAAAGATAAGATAAGATAAGAATATCTTATCCAGGGAAGATCACGGCCAACTACTATAAATACACTGGAGCACCCAGGTATGACATTCATTCCACATTCTACACATATCTGCTTGGACCCATGCTAACTTAAGCATCGGAGTGTCATTGCAGGTACAACCACCAACCACTCTGCATATCAAGCTCGGGTCCCTGAACCCCCACCTCGGGCCTCTCCAGACGACCGAGCTACACGTTTCAGGTAACCCTCGGAACATTGGCGCCGTTGCCGGGGACCTGGAAGTCATCCCTCTACCATGGCGGACGACCCTCACAACAATGACCGCGCTGCATCTGAACAAGAGGACGAAATTGACAC